>NW_025335568.1:87446-114455 GCF_004798865.1 Varanus komodoensis | reverse complement strand
CCAGGCTGCCGCCCCGCCGCTCCGGCCGCTCGCTCCCCACGCCGTCCGCCTCTGGCCCCGCCCGAGCCCGCTGGCCGCGCGGCCGCCGCCCCGCCGGGCGTTTCCAGGCGCAGGGGCGGCGAGCCGGGCGGGCAGTGCGGCGGTGGCAGGAGAGGCAGGCAGGGCGGGCGGCTGGGCCCTCGGTGGCCGCCGGTCTGGGGCTGACGTCCCGCCTGCCCGCCGCGGGAGCTCAGCAGCCACGGCGGCCACTGCCAGGCTGTGCCAGCGGGTGCGTGCCCGGCGGAGCCGCCGCATCCGTGGCGCCCGGGCGCGCAGAGGGTGCGGGGGCCTTGGGCCCGCCAGCCAGGGAGGTGCTGGCCCGGCCCTTGCGCTGCAGGTGGGCTCAGCCTGTGGCTCCCGCTGGCACCGGCGGTGCTCTTAATAGCCGGGATCCCGGAAAAGGATGCTGAAGGGGGCCGGGATGTGAGGCTGTTGACAAGTGCCACATGGCCTGAGGGGGTTTATGAAAGCCGTTCCTGAAAGCCGCGGCTGGAAGCGGTGGCCCGGTGACAAGGCATCTCTGAGCCTGGTGCAGAGCGATGAGGCTGGCACTGTGGGTCTTACGAACCCCACCTCCCCAAGTGAAAAAGCTTGAGTATCGACCGATTTGTTCGTTTGTTTGTTTAACCAGAATGGCTCCCTGGATGGGTTACAGGAAATAGTAATATACATAATAAAATTGGTATTATTTTTGCAAATATATCAAGACTAAAGCCACAACAATCAAACATTAGAACCCCACAATAAAATTTCAAAATAACTGCGATTTTGACCAGTAAAAGGCACAATAGCATTAAAATGTTATAAGAAATATAGAAACAGAGCGAGTCAGAAGGGGCCTCCCGGGCCATCTAGTCTGACCTCCGGCACCAGCTGGCTCCACTCACAACATGCCCACCATGTGCATGTCCAGCCTATCCTTGAACACCTGCACCGATGGGGCCTCAACGACCTCTCGTGGAAGCCCATTCCACACCCTCGAGGTCCTGACTGTCAGGAGGTGCTTCCTGGCATCCAAATGGAACCTTGGCTTCCTGAGCTTTGCTCTGTTGGAGCACATCCTGCCTTCCTCTGCAGGGGAGAACAGGTCTCTACCTACCTCCGTGTGACATCCCCTCAAGTACCTGCATGTCGCCAACATATCCCCTCTGAGTCTCCTCTAGGCTGAAGAGACCCAGTTCCCTCAGTCTCCCCTCATACCCGATCCCCTGCAAACCGGCCACCAACCTTGTGGCCCTACACTGCACTGACTCTTACCTGGCCATATCCTTTCTGTAATGAGGGGCCCAAAACTGAGCACAATAAAAACCACAACATACTAGAAAAAATTTGAAAGGTATCCTAACTTTAAAATGTTGGGTAAATGAAATACCAGGAAATGATGTCAGACTGAAATTATCTGTAGGTTTCAGGTTCTTTTTTTCTTTCTTAGGATGGGGGCACCTTACTCCTCCCCTGCCCCCCCATCCGTGACTTCTCAAAATAATAGGTGGTGGTTCTGAGTTCTTCTGCCAGCTGCTTCACTGGGGTTGGGGTGCAGTGGGCACTAGAGATGTGGACTTCCTTCAGGCGAATGCGCTGATCCTTGACCATTCCACTCTCAGTCTCAAGCCGCCATCCTGCTTCTTCAGCTTGTACTTCCCGTTCATCACAAGGTAGCGACGACCTTTTTGGGAGAAGGCTGAGCCAAAGCAGGAACTGAGCACTTCTGCCTTGTCTTTGTCATCTGTTACCATTTGCCACCCACACTGAGTCACGGAATTCCCATTTCTTTCCTCTGTCTTTTACTTTGGCGATCTCAGAAGAATGCATTTTTGTTGCTTTTAGCATCCACACTAGCTCAGTTCAGTCCTGGCTTTAGCCTTCCTAACTCCATCCAATTCTGTGCAATACCATTCCAGTTGCCTGTACTCTTCCTTTGTATCCTGGCTTTCCATCCACTTCCCATACAAGTCCTTTTTTGTTTTCAGATCATCTCTAAGCTTTTTGTGAAGCCACTTGGGCTGCTTCTGCTGTCCTTTACCCTTTTTCCTTGTTAGAATTGTTTGTAATTGAGCATTCAGAATTTCCTGCTTTTAAAAATTCCTGCCCTTCTTAGACTCATTTCGCATTGTCTGATTAGGGTCACTTGCCAGGGGACTTGACTGTATTAAAACTGGCTTTTCTAAACTTCAGGGCACATGTTTGACGGTGTGTCTTCATAGCGTGTGTCTTGCAGAGGTCTTCATGACATGCATGCTTTTCCACCTGTGCAGCGGGGAGCTTCCTCCAGCTAACCTCATCCTTTTCCTGTGGGCCTTGGTAGCACTGCTGCAGCTCAAGCCTCTTCCTCAGAGTTGCACGGGGTGACCTGCAGCGCTTCCACTGCAACTGCCCTCTGGTCGCATCCCTGCGTAGCTAAAAGTGGCTCCACGGTTCCACTTCTTCCACTGGTGTAGAAGGTCTTCCGGTTCTTCTGCGCCTGCCAAGCTTTCCAGGGAGTGCCCTCCTCGTTTTCCCTTCCCTCAGGCTTCTCCTCCTCCACCTCAGCTTGTTGCTCAACTTCTAGCTCCTGTGCTACACTTACCGGTTGCAGTTTCGCCAGTCTGCTTAAGAACTCTTTGTCGTCTCGCTGCTTTAGTGCTCGCACCCTTTCGGCAGTGGCTAGCAGAGGTTCCCAGCTTGCACCTGTGCGCATGCAGGCCATGTTGACCTCAGGCAGGGAAGCAGACGTCGCACAAACAGTGCAGGTCACCCCCGCTGCCGAGTCTTCTTGGCCCTTTCTCCCTGGTGCCTTTTTGATTCTAGCTTGCTGAGCCTGTTGTGACCTTCTGTGCTTTCTCTTGTCTTCCCCGAAGGTTCATTCACAACAGACTCCTTCGGCTGTGCCTGTCTCTTCTCTTCCACTGCAAACTCCTTTTGCTCTTCCTGGTTGCTCGCTTCCTGGGACCCTGGCTGCTTGCATATAACAGTCCCTACTCAGCTGGGGCTGCTTCCTCCGAGCTGCTCAGCTAGGGGTCAGAAGCTGATAAAAGTTGCTCCTGGCCACAGAACTCACCTGGTGTTGGCATATATAAACGTAAAAGTACAGCATTAACAATCCAATAAATTAATAAGACTATATGGAGAGGGAGGGTGTTTTAACATTGTCATTATTTACCCTGATATTTTTTTCAATGAAGGGCAGGATATAAATAGGAATAATCCATTGCGCATGATGGCTGCATGTTACCCCCAGTGCCTGGATTGGAACAGCAACTACTGAGGAATAGCAGGTGCTCTAATGTGCTGCTTGTGGGCTTCCCCTTGGCTGAGGGGAGAAATAGAAACATGCAAACACAGAAACAGCAAGTCAGAAGGGGCCTCCCGGGCCACCCAGTCTTACCCCTGGCTCTAGTCAGCTCTGCTCATGACATGCCTACCATGCGCATGTGCAGAATGCTGTGCTGAGGTAGGCCTTGGCCTCATCCAGCTTTGGGATTCCTCCTGCATTCTTACAAAAAGCCTCACGCTGCTTCCTTGGCCTGTTGATGCCTGTTTCTCCCCCCATCTTGGTTTTCTGCAGGGTGAAGAAGCTGACCCATCCCTGCCCACCTTCTGCCTTTGCACTGCCCATCCTGATGCCCAAATACAGTGGTGCCTCTGCTCACAAACGCCTTGGTTCACGACCAAATCGGGGCGCGAACAAACATTTCATGAAAATGTTGCCTTGGGTCGCGAACTCTGCATTGGGTGGCAACCAAGATCGCAGCCATCGCCCCCCCCCTCCAGTGGGTAGATGGGCACGATCGCAGTTGTGTTGGTGCAGGAAAGGTGGGCGCAGCACAGCACAGCCGCGAACATGCACGTCTTCCCTGCACCAACGCAACTGCAGTGCTGGCCATCTCCCCACTCGGGGTTGCGGGGAGATGGCCGCAATCGTGCTGGTTGGGGGGCGGGGAGATGGCCAAGATTGCGCCCGTCTTTCCTGCAGGAGTGCCTGTGCCAGGGTTTCTTTGAGAAGCACCACCCCAACATAAATATAATGAAGGGAGTGTTGAATCTGATGAACAATAACGTGGTCTCTCATTTCCGGAGGGTTATGCAGCGCAGGGAGAAACAGGTGACTATGGACAGATTTTTCACCAAAACTGACCCTGCAGCTAAGAGACAAAGAAGAGAGGAAACCCCTGGAAGCGACCCCAGTGTCCTTCTGGAGGGGGACTCTCCCTCAAAACAATGACCTCCCCCCACCTAGGTTAGTGTTTTCCACTGTACTGTACAGTAGTTTGTTACTTTGTTGTTCTTTGTCATTTTGTTTCAAATTTTTCGGATTAAAAAAAGTAGTTACAGAACCAATTAACCTTATTTACATAGGGAAATTTGACTTGGGTCACAACCAATTTTGGGTCATGACCAGAGTCGTGGAATGGATTAAGTTCGTGAGCCGAGGTACCACTGTGCACGAAGAATCCTGACCGACTGACCCTGAAGGACGGTTAGTCCTGTGGCCGCTCGGCACCGGAGGGGGCTCGGCCTGCTGCGTCCGCCCCTCCCGTGCGCCTCTGCAGGAGCCAGGCCACTGCCCCGCTCCCCCGCCTGCCTGGACTGTGCTCGAGCCGGTCGAGCTCCCCGGCAGGCCTGTTTGAGCAAGGGGAGTGCCCCGCGGGCCGGGCAGGCGTGCTCCCTCTGTGCCCTGGGCGGCTCTGTGTGAACAGGCGTTCCTGGAGGCGCTTGCCTCGTGTGGCTCTCTCACCTCCCCCTGGCCTTCCTCAGGTGATGCCTTGCGGGCCCCTCCCTCACTGCCTTCCGCTTTTCCGTTTGGCGGAGCTTGCAATGCCCCTTCCGGCAGCCCTGCAGGGCAGATCCCTGTCGTGGGCTTCCTTGTGGAGTAGGAGCTTCCAGCAGGGGAGGGGTATAAAAACCAGGGTCCAGGCAGGGCTCGAGTGGGGCAGCATTTCTGTTCCCTCTGCGTAACACCAGCCCAGGGGCAAATGAGAGCAGACCCGTGGCAGGGACTGCTCTCAAGGGATGCCTTCTCTGGCTCCCTTCAGGCAAGCTTCTAACCAGTTTCTGTTTGATTTAATGGGCATGGTCCTGAATTTGGTGCTGGGAGTTCCCAGGTTGATGGTTCTGGGGGATCTCAGCTTGCATGCTGAGTCTGCCTTGCCCAGAGTCACTCAGGGCTGCTTAGCTGCCAGAATATCTCTGGGGCTATCCCAGCCTCATCGGCCCAAAACAGCCAGCAAGATGTTCCCGTAGAATCACGGAAGAGTAGTGTCGGAAGGGGCCAGTAAGGCCACTGGGGCCAATCCCCTGCTCAGTGCAGGACTCTGAGGTGGACTGTCCCTTTCAAATGGCTGCCCAGCTGCCTCTAGCCCCAACCCTCCAGGCACGGGAGCCCATTGCCTCCAATGGTTATGGGTTCCACTGTTACCTTGCTCTAACAGTCAAGGAATCTTTTGGATGTGCAGCTGGAATCTGGCTTCCCATAGCTTCACCTGACCAGGTTTCTTCACTTGGCAGGAGGATGCTACAAAGACAGGCTGGACATGCACATGGCTGGCCTGTCGTGAGCGGAGCCGGCTGGTGCCGGAGGTCAGACTAGATGGCCCGGGAGACCCCTTCTGACTCACTCTGTTTCTATGTTTCTGTGACGCTGACCTGGACATGGGGGCGCCGCTGTGCACTGAGTCAGGCCTGCCTTGGTCCATCTAGCCTACTCTGCCAGGTCTAACTGGCAGCACCTCTGGCAGGACTCTTTCCCAGTCCTTGCGGAATATACCGCCAGGGAGTGAAGCTCAAGCCTTGCGCTTGCAGAGTGGCGGTTCTCTGGCTTTTCCCAGGTGCTCTTGAACCTCTCCGTAGCTTCTGATGGCACGGACCGCGGCATCCTTCCGGATACACCACCTGGGCTGTGTTTTGGCGGTACTGTGGTGCAGCTGTGCCTCTCCTCCGGGAATGGCCAGCTGCAGAAGGTGGCTCCAGGAGTGTCTTGCTTGCTCCCTCGGGGGACATGCTGTGGGGCTCCACGGGGCTCCCTTGTGCTGTTCAGCATTCCGATGAGCCCAAGGAGGAGTTCATGCAAGATGAGTGTGACTTGCAGATGCTGCCCACCTTTGCCTCTCCGCTTCCTCCGAGCCAGGTGAGGCAGCGGGTACTCTGGATCAGTGCCGGGCTGCAGGAATGGACTGGACACGAGGCCGCCCAGGTTCAGGTAGTGGGTGGCTAGTTTGCTGGGCTAAGTGGAATTCAGCCTCCCTGAAGGATTCGGCACAAGCGGCCTCCACTGGCTTAGGGTGATCCGTCGTGAAGTGCTCCTCACGCTACCAGCCGGATCTGGCTCTTCCTTAGTGGGTTTTCAGGAGTAAGGAAAAGGGCAAGTTGTAGGGAAACATGGGAGGGTTGTGGAGAGATTGTGATGCTGCCTGAGCCCATGGAAAAATTGTGTGTGAGGCAAGGCAGGCACCATCAACGCCACATCTGTACTCGTCCGCCTGCTGCGTCCTCCTGCGTCAGAGAGTGCTTAGCCTCAGTTGTCCATGTGCTGACTTGCATTGCTGAAGCGTTCTTCCGTGGCTCTTCTCCAGCCACGTTGCGGCCAGGACGGCCTTTTGGGGACATCAGACTCCGTCCACACTTGAGTCAGACCCGCCACGTGGTCCTCCCAGGCCAGTGCCACTGATACTGATGGGCGGCCAAGGCTGCCTGGGCTACGGGGCAGGAGTTGTTCCAGCCCCGCCGAGAGAAAGAAGCAGGGCCAGGCGGGTTCTCCCATGGAACTGCAGTTATGGGGTGCCACCCCAGAGCGGCCTGCCTCCTGCCCATGCTGTGCTTTGTTGCAATCAAGGTCCTTTCATTCTTCCAGGCGTTTTCGTCCCGCCACTGTAAACAACAGTGGTGTCGCCACGTTTCCAGCTGTTGCACTGCTGCTGTCCTCTCCTCTTGGTTTCCTTCTGTTTTCCTCTGCAGCTGTTTTTAAAGCCGTGTTGGTTTTATGCACTGTTTTATCATGTTCTTCTATTTTGACCTCTCCTTTGTGGGCTGCCCACCAGAGCTGCCATTTCTGACCTGTTAGAAATATAGGCCACTGATCGCCTGTGCATCAGTGAAAGCACACAGCTTCTTATGTCCTTGAGTCTCTGCGGCCGGGGCGGAGGGGAAGTGCCGCAGGGCTTCTGCTGTTGCTGGGATGGGGGCACGGCTGCCGGCCCGGTGTGGGGAAGGGGCGACCGCAGAGCGGGGCGAGGGCAGGCCTGCGCCCAGCCCAGCAGAGCCCCACCCGTTGTTTGGGGAGCCCGAGCCGGTCACAGAGGGGCCTTGTCCCCGTGCCGTGCCGCAGCCCTCTGGCCAGGCCTCCTGCTCCCGAGACACAGTGCAGCGTTTGTCTGGGCGCCGCGAGGAGGCAGCCCTGGGCTCGACCCCAGGGAGCCGGGCCTCTCCCGCGGAATGCCGACGCTCGGAGCTTAGCTTGCGAGGGAGGGAGGCCGCCCATGGCATGCCTGGCTCCTGGGCAGGAGGAGGTGGCCAGCAGTCCGTCCTGCAGGCAGCCAGATGGGCCTGCTTCCCACACTGGAACTGTCTTGCGCCAAGCGTCCCGAACCTGCACAAGAGCATGCGAGAGGGGCAGCAAGCCTGCCAAGCTGAGCTCTGCCTCACCCTGTGGGCAGAGCGGGGGGATGTGGCCAGCCGCACGCACGGAGAAGCAGCCAGCACCTTGCCTTGGAGGGCCGTGCGGCCTTCCTGGAGCTGGCTTTGTACTGCATGCCCCAGTTAGCGCCCTCTTTTGGGAAGCAGGTACTTGCTTGGGAAGAGAGACTCTGCACATGCTCAGTGGCACTTGGCTCACCATGCCAGAATACACTGGCGTCCCAATGCTCGGCTCCCTCCGGTGCCATTTATGCACAGGCCGGGGGGGGGTGCTCTGGTGTGGGGGGGCTGTGCGGCCCATCCCCGGACTCTTTCTCCATTTTTTGTGGGTGCGGGTGGATCGGGGCAAGGGGCCTCCGAGACGCACAGTGGCGCCTGAGTGCCGCTGCCCCGGAAGGGCCTCCTGCCTTCCTCAGCCCAGTGCCGGCAGCGCCCGGGGCAGGGCGTAGGCCGCTGAGCAGAGCCGGGTGGGGCACTGTGGGGCCGGTGGGGTAGTGGAGGCCTGCGCGCCTCTGGGCAGGGCAGGGCAGGGCAGGGCTCAGCCAGCCGCGCCTTGAGGGAAGCACGTCCTCCTAGATCCTCGTCAAGGCGCTCCTGCCACCTGCTGCAGGGCCAGCCCAGGGAACGAAGCACTGCTGTGGCCTGCCCATGCTCACGCGCGCGGAAAGCGTCCTGCACTTCCTCCCGGAGTGCAGCAGAGCAGGGCATCGCTCCCTTTTCTTGGAGGATGGCCGAGTGTGGCCGGGCGGTGAGCCGATTCTGTTGCTGCCGCTCTTTCCCCTCATGCCGGTCAGTTTGTCCCGTGGAGGACCGGCCTGGGAGCGCTTACCATCTGAGCAATTAACGAGGAATGCGCTGTGTCGCTCCTGCCAGAGGGGCCCGGGATGCTGCTCGCCACTGGCGCCATCCGCCGGCAGCTGTGCCACTCGCGTGGCTGCCTTCCCCGGGCCCAAACCGTGAGGAGCGTAACGAGTCCACCCAGTGCAGGCTGCCAGGGCGGCTGCCCCACGAAGCACATGCACTGCCCCCGTGCAGCCGCAGGCCCGCTCTGCCACTGGCGCTCCTGCAGCTGGGCCCCCTTTCAAGACCACATTTTAAAATGCGTGTTAAACGAGGAGTGAGGTGGATGTGCTGACAAGGAGGGCCGGGTGCTTCTGAGGCTCGGATGGAAATGTGGACAGAGCAGGGGGGAGGAACCTGGCTGGGCAGTGGCTAGGAGCTGAACCTGAGTGGCCATGGTAGCCCCAAGCCCCTTGGCTTGGGTGCCTCTCCGGCGCGGCTTGTGCACGGGCTCCCGGGAAGCCGTGGGCATTTGCGGTTCTGTCCCTGGCAGCATGGAAGTCCAGAAGCCTTCTGGCTGAGCCCTTTCCCCAGCGCTGGCCTGGCCACGGGCTGTCTCTTCAGCTGCAGGGGCCTTTGTGCTGGCCCATCCGCCCAAGCCAGGAAGGCGCTGATGCCTCCTCCCGTAAGGGGGGGTCCTGACGGGCCCCTGCAAGAGCTTCATCTCTGTGCCTGCGGAGCCACGGCTGCTCGTTCTGGCCCTGCCCGCCCCCACTCCTGCAAGATGGCTGTGCTCCTTCCAGGCCTGCCCTGGCCCCACTGCCCCCGCCTCTGCTGCTCAGGCCCTTCAAAGGCCCTATTGTTCGTGGCTCCCCGCGTGCCCCCTGCAGACAAGGCCTGTCACACTGGGCCCAGAGCCCCTTGGCAGCCCCTCCCGCCACCGCCGTGGCCTGAGGGCTGGGGCCATCCAGCCGCACTTGCAAGGGAGCAGAGCCTCTGGAGCACCCGGGGCTTCCGTGCACGTGCGCTTGTGTGCAGATGCGTGGCTGGCGTGCATGTCGCATTTGTGTGCCGGGGGTCCTCCTAGACAAGCAACCCTCCTGGTGTTCCACCAGCTGTGGCAGCGCTGGGGTCTGTTAAAAGGGGGAGGCGGACCTGGGCGTGGAAAGAGCCACCTGCCGTTTAGCACAGGGGCGTGTGTGTTGATGAGGAAGCCGGGCCTGGACCGGTGCGTGCTCCTGTGCACGTCGGTGGCCAGGGCCTGGTCCTCGGGCTAGCCCTGAGTTGCTCTTCGGCCTCCCCCCTCTCCAGCAGTGACCTGGAGGCCTTCCAATACCAGCCAGATTGCAAGGAGGGCCTTTCCATCCATGAGGCAGGGCTTCCTTCCCCTCTTCTGCACGCATCCGGCTCCTATGCAGTTTCCCTGCTGTGCCCCTTGCCAGGCCTTTGTGTGGGCCCATAGCAGGCCCTCACGGCTGGTGCCGAGGTCCGGCTGCCTCTTCCCATGCGCTTTCCCACCCGCAGTCTCCCTGGGCCTTTCCCCGCGCCCCTGCTTGCTGGCCCACATAATTAGCTGAACCGCTGTCAGCATCCGGGGCATGGGCGTCTGGGCACCGGATCAGGGCACCAGGACCCAGACAACCATGAGGGCCCACTCCAAGTCACAGTCCAGCAGTGCAGAGGTCAAGGCTGGAGACGGAAGGACAAGGCAAGAAGGTCTGAATGGCGAAGAGCAGCCAAGGCTGGCCAGGGGTTGACAACTGGAGAGACAAGCCGAGGACCCGGGGACCGGAGCGGAGGGTGGAGCAGGCGAAGACTGGGAAGCTGGGCAGGGGGTCCAGAAGCAGAGGCAGGAGTGGGTGACAGGCAGAGCCCCCAGAGACGGGCTCCAGAAGGCACGGAGAGCCCCAACACCAAAGGCCTTTGTTGCTGAGGCAGCATCTGGAGGGAAGAGCTGGCCCCCAGGTAGCTCTTCCATCAGGGCTCCCAGGTGGCGCTTGCAACCACCCAGGTGGCCGCGATGGACCGTGGGCCCAGTCCTGCAGCCACAGGGCTGCCATTCTGGCCTCTGGCTGAAAGAGGGAGTCCTGGCACCGCCTCGGAGCCTCATACCCTCCGCTTGTCACTGCTGTGCAAGGGAGGCTGCTCAGCTGGCGCTGGGCAGATGCCGCCTGGGCAGGTGAGGGTGCCCTTCTCGCAGCAGCATCCCGCTCACCCTTCCTCCTGCTGGTGGAGGCTGCTGTGAGGTGAGCTGAACTGGCCAGGCAGACCCAAGCCTGGAAGGGCCAGTGCTTTGAGGCACTTCCCAGACGTGCCAGTTTCCCCTTTTTGCCGGATTTGCGCCCCACATGCACGGATGGCCCCACAGCTGGGCAGCCTGCCTGTGTGCTTGGCTGGGTGCAGGAGGAGGAGGAGGAGGAGGAGGAAAGTGCTGTCTCCATGGGGCAGGCTAAAGACCCAGCAGGGGGAGCAGGCTGGTGTGGCTTGGCTCCTGGCCTTCCTTTCGGCCACAAGATTAACCATGTGGTCCTATTCCTGGATCCGTTGTACTTTGTGTGCATGTGTGTGTGGGGGGGAGTGCTGTGCTGAAGCGCTCCTAGGCACCACCGTGGTGAACCTAAGGGCTGTCTTCTGTTGGGGGCTTGTTGTGAAAAACATGTCCCTTTAGCACCATGACAGTGGTGGCCCCTTGTCTACCTCATAGAAGCATAGGATAGAAGAATCCGAAGGGGCCTGGAAGGCCATCAAGTCCACCCCCTGCTGTTGCAGGACACCAAGTTGCACCATCCCACTCGGATGGCTGCCCAGGCTCTTTCTGAATGTCTCCGGTGTGGGAGCGCCCCCCACCTCTGTGGCTGCTGCTGGCGGGTGCAGTGACGATGACTCCTCTGCGGTGTGGCTGTTGTTCGCTTAGCTCCAAACGCAGCATTCCTCTGACGCACGGAGCAGAGCTGCGCTATGGCCGCTGGGAAGCCTTAGCCCATTGGTCAAGCGCACAGCATTCTGGGCAGGGGAGGTCCTAATCCTGCACTCAGCAGTGCCCATGGAGTGGGGGGCCTTCTGGGTATCTGGAGTCAGACTCCCCATCCTTCCTCTTGCATGGGGCTGATTGTGAAGGAGGGGGCCGAGGAGCTGCCTCTGGCTAGTCCCAGGCTCCCGGGGCAATGAGGCAGCTGGGGCTGCAGAGTGGGAGGAGCCAGTCGAGGGCAGGTGAGTAGGCAGGGCGAAGGGCAGCACTGATGCTCCTGAGCCCCCTTGTGAGAGGCTCACCTGGCGCCTCCAGCCACGGCTGCTGTGGACCATAGCTGCTGCCATTTCCATGCACAGGGAGTTGCTGGACTGAGTGGAGGCCCATGAGCTGGAGTGAGTCTTGTGTGTGGCGGCTTTTGCCACTGAGGTGCAGAGGGAAAGATCCCCCCCACTCCTGAGAACAAAGTTTTGGGGTGCTGATGCTTTATTTGTCTCTTTTATAACATGTTTTTTCTGCAGCCTCTGTTCTTACAGCTCTTACAAAGCTGGGTATGTGCACTGGACAGTTCCTGCCCCCGGGGGGGGGGTGTGGGGGGGCTGTAGCAATGGTCCATGTAACTAATGGCAGCGATCCCAGGGTCAGGTCAACTGTCTCCAGGAATGCTCCTGGCTACCACGGAGACCTGCATTTAGGGCAGGGCAGGGTCCAGGAGAACGCCCAAATGGCCAGTCCAGTTCTCAGGTGATGCGTCAACTCACTCTGCATACATGGATCTCTCTTCCGCTGTCTGCCCCTCAGCCGGCCCAGGGCATCTACCTTGACCTAGTCCATCACTGACATCAGACACTGATGTGGGACCTGAATATTTCCTTGGCTTTAGCTGGAGGGGGCGATAGAGAGAGCTGGCTGTCATCAGCATTGAACCACCAAACTGGAAAATTCACCGAGAGTTTGATGGATGTACTTTGTCACCTGGCAGACAAGATGGAACTTGAGGGAGTCAGAAGCCAGTTGCCATGGTAGTGACCAAGAATTTTGCGCCCCCATCTTCTGAAATGACCTCTCCACGAAGGACAGCAGTCGTCATGAAACGGTGCCTGAGAGTAGCCACCGTGACTGCACACACTCGGACCGGGGTTCTGCTGGCTGGACTTGTACCGACAGGGACGTCCAGGCTGTCACGGGTGCCACTGGTTTTATGTACACGTGGGTTATGGCAATCTGTTGGGTGGTTGCATTTTATTTGCATGGGCCTTTGGCCACCCAAAGCAGCTCTGTTGGCGCCTCCTTTAGCTACACCAGCAGCCGAGGCCGGTGGCGGGGGCAGCAGCAGCAGATGTGGCCAGGGCCATATTGATCTTGTGGCATGTGTGGGAAAGCGCTCTCTTCCCCTCGTCCTCTTGGGGCTCTTCTTCAAAGTAGCAGCGTGTGTGCCAGCCGCAGCCTGTCCGCACAGCCTGTCCCAGGGGAGGCGTGGCTGGGACAGGCCGGCTCCTTCCCAGCACCTCGCCGGGTCACCCTGAGCACCCCAACTGCTCCAATAACATCTCTGCGCGTCTGCATGAGAGAGGCTGAAGTGGGGGCGAGCGGCAGCATCACCCTGCTGAGCCTCGGGCCATCCCCTGCCCTGGGGGGTATTGCTAGGCTGCGAGGCGGCCCTGCAGATGCTGTCGGTTTGTGGATAACTCTGGGCTGAGGCCGCAGGCCAGCCTGGGAGTTCGCAGTGAGTCGGAAAGGGCCCCTGTAGGCTGCACCCTGCCGATTCCAGGCGCAGAGGTGTGCGCTGCAGCTGCTACGAGCAGGTGCCACTGTGGCTGGCCCTGGGAGAGGAGTGCAGCCGCAGCCCACGGCGTGCTGGAGCTCCGCCAGCCGGCGGGAGGCAGCGGCGCAGGGGCGGCCGTGTCGGTGGTGGGGGGCGCTGACTGGCACGCTGTGAGCACAGGGATGTCTCTCCCTCTCCATCCTGCGAAGACGGAGGCTGCGCCCCAGCCCGGGAAGTACGGTCCAGCTGGTGGCACCTGGTGCTCTCCACTGCAGGGCCAGCCACCTGCATTCGCGGCAGCGGCCCTCCGCTCCCCAGGTTGTGCGCAGGGTTTGCGCGCATGCTCGAGCCACACTCCTGGCATTCTTTGCTCAGGGCACGCCAAGCTTTCCCTGCGGTAGGTTTGAAGGGAGAGTTTGGGACAGGCCAGGCCAGGAATGGTGCGAAGGGCGCTGGCCAGGTGAACAGCCCCAGCGTGTCCGCTGACCGGATGCGTCTCCCGCAGTCTCCCTCCCTCCCTCCCTGCTCCCTTCTGCCCGCAGGAGCCCGAAATTTCGCTCCTGCACGTGCTGTGCCGGGGTGGCTTTCTCACCTGCTGGGTGCTCTCGTTGCAGAGGCGCAGGCGATGGGGCAGCGCTTCTCCCAGGACGCGCTGTCCAACTACAGTGTCTTCCTGGTGGACTCGCGCTCCCGGACTCTCTACGTGGGGGCCAAGGACACCATCGTGGCCCTGTCTCTGGACGCAGTCAGCCAGCAGGCCAAGAAGGTGGGTGGCGGAGGGGAAGAGCAGCCCTCTCTGCCTTCCTCCCACGCCCACATCCACACACCGAGTCCGTCGATTCCCCACCCCCGCATTAGCCGTCTTGGCCAGAGGGCTGGCCGATGTGTGCAAGGGGGCGGGAGTGATTTCTCCGGCTGGCCAGTACTCTGGCGAGGGGGAAGCCCTGCTTGCAGGACAGCTCTGCTCTTTCTTCCTGGACTTGCTGTCCCACCTGAGGTGCTCCTCAGGCTCATGCTCCTGGGCCCTGCCACCCCCCACCCCGTGGCCCAAGGGCCTTGCCGGCTTCTCTCCTCCCTCCCTGGAGCTTGGGCTGCAGACTTTTGTTCCTTGGATGGGGTGGCAGCTGCCCCCAGCTTCTGTGGTGGGGGGGGGCTGCTGCAGCCCCACGTGCAGGTGCAGACGGAGCTGTTCATTCTCTTCCAGGTCACATGGAGTGCGCCACCGGGCCACAGGGAGTCCTGCATGCAGAAGGGGAAGAGTGAGGCAAGCGCTGCTGTTTCTGCTCCTTGGGGAAGTAGCTGCCCTTGGCATGCGCCTCTTCCTCCTCCGCCTGCTTTGGATTTTGAGCAGTGCTTCGCATCTGGGCCTCTCCCAGCGTCTCCCTGGGAAGCGGGCGCGTCTGTGTATGACCCCTCACAGCCCCTGAGACAACAGGCTTCCCTGGCGGGCTGGTACCTTCCCCCAGCTGGAGGGCCACGGTCTCCCCGAGGCCGCTTCCCTCCCTGCCCATCATGCCACTGGCTCTGCAGGAGAGGCCCCTTTTGCAGATGGGGCCACGAAGAACAAGGGCTCTCCGACTTGCTGACAGCCGTGGTGGCTGGGCTTCCCATCTCTGGCAGCGCAGCTGTTGCCCACAGTTCTGGGGCAGGGCCAGCCCTGGCCGGCCCTGCAGCCCCTGCACCTCCTGGCCGCCCAGAGCCCGTTCTAGGCTCGGCTCGGCTCAGCCCAAGCGGCTCAGCTGCCGGCCGTGGGCCTCAGCGCCTTGATGCTTCCACTTGCCCGGCCCAGCCCAGGTTGCTCGGACTGACTGAGGCCTCATCCTGCCACCATCCTTGGCCTGCCACCGGTCCTGTTCCTGAGGATCCCTGTGGTTCCAGGGGTTGCAGTGGGAGGAAGCGGCCTCCGCGGGGCTAGGCTGTGGGTGTCACGAGGAGAAAAGCGGCTGGGAGAGCGTGGCCAGGAAGGTGCCTGAAAGACTGCAGAGTCCAGGGCGCCCTGGCCTTGCTCCCCTCAGGGAATGGCTGGGAGGCTGGGGCCGGGGGGTCTTGGTGCTCCACGTGGCCCAGGCGGCCGCCGGGAGTGCTTCTGTGGCGGCTGAGCAGGCACCTGTCCTCCTTGCAGGTGGAGTGCCAGAACTTCGTCCGCATCCTGGAGTTCGTGAACCAGACGCACCTCTTTGTCTGTGGCACGTTCGCCTTCAGCCCCCGCTGTGGATACATTGTGAGTTGCCTGTTCGGCTTCTGCCCGCCTGGACCGCGGCACCCTGGCCCTCCCCCGGGCAGTGCCGCTGCCTCCCAGGCGCAAGTGGGTGGAACTGGCGCAGCCACGCAGAGGGCGCTTTGGCTGGCCCCTCGGGGGAAGAGGCCTCCATGCGCCCGTTGCCTCCCTCCGATTGCTCTGCGACCGAGGCTGTGCCTTTCGTATCTGGCAGGACACACGTGATTTCCGTGCTGTGGAGCAGACCGAGCCCGGGAAGGGCAAGTGCCCCTTTGAGCCACTGCAGCCGTTCTCTGCCATCATGGCAGGTATGGGCGCCGTGTTGGGGGAGGGACAGCAGGCAAGCAGAACAGGGAGGTGCTTGCCGGTGGCGGCCACTGCCCCCTCCCTGCAGCTCGCTCTAAAGTTCAGCCCCAGCGCTGCAGGTAGAGCCCCCCCGCCATGTGGATGGCACTTCCTGCCCCGTCTCTTCCCTTGCCTGCCATGCCTCTCACTTGCTAATCCTTCAGGACTGAGGGCTGGCTGGCTGTCTGAGCGGGGGGGGTGGCGGGAGGATTTCCGCGCTTCCGGCTTCTTCAGGTGGGACGAGATGGACAGAGTCATTGCTGGGCCACCTGCCCCAACCCCGGCCTGCCAGCGGCCTGTGTGCACAAGTGAGGCAGTGCCGGGGGCATCACGATCGCTCCTGTGCAGTCCGCTCTGGTGCGCGCGGCCTTCTCTTTAGCCAGCGCCCGGTGCTGGTCATCGCGCTGGGCCTGCGGGGTGGGCAGATAATGGGAATGCCCCGGCACCTCTTTGTTTCCTGACCTCGGCAGCGAGGAAGGTCCCTTCTCCATATTTTCTTTGAATGGGACTCACGGGGGGGGGGGCATGGGGGGAGTGCTCTATGACGCCTCGCCCTTCTCCGAGTCTTTGCATGTTTTTCCAGAGGCTGCTGCAAAGGACACCCGGCCTGCTGTTGCCACTTCCTCCCACCCCCAACCCCCTTTCATCTTCAGGCCGGTCCTTTTCTTGCCTTGCTTGATGCACGGGGATGGAGGCTGCGGGGGGCAAGCACCCGGCAGAGGCAGGGGCTGCGCTTGGGTCCCCCGGTGCCGAGGCAGCAGTGGAATCTATGCCTTCCACCTCCTGGCTTTTCACTCATGCCTCTTCCCCGCTCTAGACGGTGCCCTGTACGCAGCCACGGTCAACAACTTCCTGGGGACAGAGCCCATCATATCCCGAGCCATGGAGAAGGCCCCCGGAAGCCCCCCGGACATCATCCGGACGGAGAACTCTGTGACGTGGCTGAACGGTGGGTGAGCTGGCTGGGCAGACGGCTGGCGGTTGGCAGTGGCCGGCAGAGTCCGGGGCCAGGGACTGCTCGAGGCCGGCTTAGATGTGGCCTCTGTTCTTCCCTCCTGGTGCCCAGATCCTGAATTTGTGGCCTCAGCTTTCCTGCGTGAAAGTGAGGATGGCGAAGATGACAAGATCTACTTCTTTTTCACGGAGACAGCACGTGAATATGACTTCTATGAGAAGGTCAAGGTGGCGCGCGTGGCTCGAGTCTGCAAGGTGAGCTGGACGGTGCAGCGGGAGGCCTCGTGGGGGACTCTTGCGCTGTGCCCCCACTGCTCTGGAGTGCCCTCTGCTTCCTGCTCTACCTGCTGCTTGCCTTCAAGTGCCCAGACTCTTTGCAAGGGTGTTCAAGGCCGTATGGGTGACTGTGGCTTCCGCTGCTGCTCAGAGCGTCGCATGGGGGTGCTGTGCTTGGCGTTCCCCCCACCCCCTGGTCACTGCCCTTTCCTTTCCAGAGGGACTTGGGAGGCCAGAAGACACTGCAGAAGAGGTGGACAACTTTTCTAAAGACTCAGCTCGTCTGCTCAGACCCTGAGAGTGGAACTGTCTTCAACGTCCTGAAGGATGTGGTGACGCTGCGTGTGGGCAATGGAAGTGCTGCCATCTTTTATGGCCTCTTTGCAGCTCAGGGGTGAGTGCCAGTAGCCTGGTGCCTGGCGGGGGCCGTGGTGAGCTGCACGGAGGGGTGGGTGAAGGGTGTGCGTTTTCTGCTCCTCCACTCGGCCTGCTGCACCTGTGCTTGGGAAGGCCGGCGGGCGCCGTTCACCCACCCCACGGTCTGCTCCGGACACTTTCCGAATGCTCTTTATCCTTTGCGTGTTGTTTGAGGCATGTACCCTTGAAGGCAGCCCAAAAAAGGCCAGTAGGCCAGTTCACGAGTCCTCAACTTTTGGTGGCGTCACGCCACCCTCCACTGGCAGGAAGGACGACCGTGGCTCCGCCGTTTGTGCCTACAGCGCACAGGCTGTCCAGAGCGCGATGAACGGCCGCTTCAAGGAGTTCCGGAGAGACTGCGACAAGTGGACGAGCCTGCCGCAGAGCGACGTTCCCGAGCCGCGGCCGGGGGCAGTAAGTGGGGGGGGCGTGGGGGCACACCTCGGGGCGGCGAGGAGGCCCCCTGCCCTGCCTGGCCTCAGTGCGCCTGCCTCCTCTTCCCTCGCAGTGTGTCACCAGCAGCCCGAAGTGGGAGGGCATCGCATCCTCGCTGGCCCTCCCAGACCGCGTCCTGACCTTTGTCCGCGACCACCCGCTCATGGACGGGCCGGTCGCCCCGCTGGAGAAGAGGCCCGTCTTAGTCAGCCCAGGGACTCGGTACTGCCGGCTGGCTGCACAGCGAGTCAGGGCGCTCTCGGGGAAGGAGCATGATGTGCTGTACCTGGGAACAGGTGAGGAGCCGGTACAGGTGCCTTTGCGCAGGTGGGGCGAATGGAGGGGGCAGAGCTGAGGGGCCTGTGCAGTGCAGGGTTGGCAGAGCAGCCTTAAGGGGACTGGAACCAAGCTGCCCCCGGAGTGGACTGACCCGCTCTCTTGACACTCCCAGAGGACGGACACGTGCACAAGGCTGTGAAGATCGGCCCCTTGCTCTCCCTCATTGAGGACTTGAGGCTGTTTCCAGATCGCCAACCCGTCCGGAACCTGCAGCTGCACCAGGTGAGGGAGGACCTTGCTGAGGGAAGGTCACGGCACGCTTGCCTGGCCCAAAGCGGCTCTGCCAGGCACTGGGGCTTTTGGGAAGGAGCTGCTCTGCAGGCCTTTGAGCTTCCCCACTCCCCGTGGCAGAAGCATGGGGCTGGCTTCTCAGTGCAGTATTGCATCTTCATATAATGCGGTTCTTTGACAGTTCCTCACAAATATGTCATTGTTCTTACTGACCACCCAGGAAGTCTCTGGGTGGTTTACAACAGAGTCCAAGAAGCATCCTGGAATTAGACTAGGCCCAGGAACCATTTGGTCCTGCATCCTCTTCCCACAGTGTCCAACAAATGCCCCCAGCAGGATGCGACCGCAGGGACAGTGTCCCGCTTGTGTTCCCTCCAGAGGCCTCTGATAGGAAAGGCACAGCTAGAATCTTTAGGAATGTGCATCAGTTTTGTATATTTATTTTTTTATTTAAAACATTTCTATGCCGCCCCCATTGCAACAAAGCCTCGGGGAGGCTCACAACGTAATTAAAACATATAAATAACAGTTTATACAATTAAAGATTAAAAAGCCCAGTAACATCTTGGCTTAAAAATTTAAAATCCAATAAATACATAATAAGGTAACAATTAAATTAAGTTTTAAATAAAAAGGTCTTAGCCTGGCACCAAAAAACAAATAACGACGGCGCCAGGTGGACCTCTCTGAGGAGCGCATTCCATAGGTGGGGCACCACCACAGAGAAGGCCCTCCTCCGGGTACTCACCCTCCTAATATTCACAGAGGGTTCCTGGAGAAGGGCATCTGTTGCCGATCTCAAGGGGCGGGAGGGCATATATGGACGCAAGCGTTCCTTTGGATAACCAGGTCCCAAGCCGTTGAGGGCTTTTAGGTCATAACCAACACCTTGAATTGGATCTGGACGTCAATCGGGAGCCAGTGAAGCTGACGGAGAACTGGGGTTATATGAGAACAACGCCCAGTCCCCATCAGCAACCTGGCAGTTCTTTTCTGCACCAATTGAAGTATCCGGACTGTCTTCAAGGGTAGCTCCACGTAGAGCGCGTTACAGAAGTCTAATTGGGACGTTACCAACGCATGTGTCACTGTTGCCTGGCAGTTGTTCTCCAGGAAGGGACGCAGCTGATGGATCAGCCGAAGCTGAAGGAAGGCACTCTTCGCCACTGCCGTCACCTGAGCTTCTAGAGACAGCTCAGGGTCGAGGAGCACTCCTAAGCTGTGAACCCTGTCCTTCAGAGGGAGTGCAACCCCATTTAGGACAGGGCCCAAGTCCCCCACCCTGAGGCCCTAGCCACCCACCAACAGGACCTCTGTCTTGTCTGGACTGAGCTTCAGTTTATTGGCCCTCATCCAGCCCATTACCTTGGCCAGGCACCAGTTCAGCACAGCCACTGCCTCACCTGGATTGGTGGAAAACGAGAGGTAGAGCTGGGTATCAAGCTGGGTATCATCAGCGTACTGATGATTACGCAGCCCACACCTCCTGATGACCGCTCCCAGTGGTTTCATGTAGATGTGAAATAGCAAAGGGGACAAAATGGACCCCTGCGGTACTCCATGGCATAACTGCCATGGCGCAGAGCCATGGTCCCCCAGCACCACCTTCTGGAATCGGCCATTGAGATAGGAGCGGAACCACCGCAATGCGGTGTCTCCAACCCCCAATCCCGCTAGCCTATCCAGAAGGATACCATGGTCGATGGTATCGAAAGCCGCTGAGAGGTCCAGGAGAACTAACAGGGACGCACTCCCCCTGTCTCTCTCCCTGCACAGGTCATCATACAGGGCGACCAAGGCAGATTCAGTACCATATCCGGGTCTGAAGCCGGACTGAAATGGGTTCAGATAATCAGTTTCATCCAAGAGTGCCTGGAGTTGTCCCGCCACCACCCGCTCTAGCACCTTGCCCAGGAACAGGATGTTGGCCACCGGTCTATAATTGGCGGCCACCTCTGGATTCAGGGATGCCTTCTTTAGCACTGGCCGGACTACCACCTCCTTTAAAGGGGCAGGTACCTGGCCGTCTCTTAAAGAGGCATTGACCACCTCCAGGATCCAGGTCCCAATCCCGTCCTTGGCTTTCTTGAGTAGCCAAGATGGGCAAGGGTCTAGTAAGCAGGTGGTAGGACGTACTTGTCCAAGCACCTTGTCCACATCATCAGGCCGCAACAACTGAAATTCATCCATTAATTGTGGACTCGACGGCCTCATTGGCACCTCCCCAGTAGAATCTGATTCAATAGCAGAGTCAAGAATATAGAGTAAAGTATAGAGAACATGAAAACATCAGTAGCCACTGACAGCCTTATTCTCCATGAAGCAAACTTGGCAGCCGCTGGGAAGAGGAGAGGCCCTCTTGTGAACGGGCTGAATGGTAAATAGCTTCAGCTCTGAGTGGTACAGAAATGCAATGTAATAATAATAAAAATAAGGAGCAGAAAGCCTGGAGCTGGAGTGATGGATGGTCCTCACCAAAGAGGGCTGTGCACAAAGGGCCCCTTGGAGACCTTTGTTGGAATTGGTGCGTGTTAACTTAATGAACCATCTGGAATTAAGATTGGGAAGCAGGTTGCCAAGTTTGCGGACAACCCCTAATTATTTAGGATGGTTGAAACAAAAGGGGTAGCAAAGAGCTTCAAAAGCTGCTTTTGCAGCAGGGCAAACAGACGTCAAAATGGCAAGTGTGGTACATTGTAGACAAGTGTAAAGTGCAAAACACCCTCGGCTTCCAGTGCAGCCTGATGGGATCTGAGTGAGCGGTGATGACCCAAGGAAGGCATCTTGGGGCTGCTTGACGGAAACTCTGACCCCACACGTAGCTGCTGTGAGAGGCCAAGTCTGTGCCAGCCGTAATTAGGAAAAGGCTCGCAGAGAAACTGACAGGATCACGTTGGCCTCGTACGCGTCTGTGGTGCAGCTCCACTTCCAGTACCGTGCATAGTTCTGGTCGTTGCACAGAAGAGGACGGGCTTGTACTTACAAGATGTGTCCTGTCCGTCTGGCAGACTTTCTGCTTTGGAGAAGGGGTGGGCCTTGCTTCTCTCTCCGTTGCTGCCTAGTGAAAACCGCATAGATCATGCAGAGCGGGAGAACCGTGCTGTGTGTAGAGGAGCGCTGGGGGGAGCGAGTGCATCCGCGTGGGAGTGCTCGGAACTGCTGGGCTCTCCCTGACCTGTTCGGACAGCTGCTTTTTTCCTTCCCTAAAACTGGCACGGCCGCCACAGTGTGATTCCAATCACGCACAGTTGGTATCAGTGTCATGGCAGAGAACAGCTCAAAGCTCCCAGCTGATGGACCGAACGATTCCCATCAGCGGCTGCTGCCCCTCGGATCAGCGTCCAGATCAGTTGAAGGCTGTGCTGCTCCTGCAAGAGGAGGGCGTTGGAAGCGCGCTGGAGCAGAGCAAGGAGGGCCTCCGCCCCCCACAGCGCCCCCCAGCCTGGCTTCCGTTGCCCTGTGCTCAGCTGGGGAGGGCCGTGGTCGCCCCGGCGGGGATGCTGCTCCCCTCAGGATAAGGCTGCCTGGGAAACACTAAAGGGAATGGCAAAAGTGCGGCAAGCACAGATAGAAATAATAGTGTAGAAAGCGTATTAAGAAACTCACTTAAAATTTGACTGGTTTCCATAGAAACCGCTCTTTCCGAATGCTCCCTCGTGCTCATCTGAAAACACCCCCACCTGCCCATGTGAACCCTTTCGCCTTCTGAATGTTGCATCAAAGGCAGAACCTTTCTGCGGATGGGCTGGGGGTCCCTCTTCACCTGTGCTGGGGAGGCAGCCTTTGCGGCCTGTCCCATCACGATCCCTCCTCACACCGGGGCCTTCATGAGGCGTGCCTGCCCTCCCTGCTCTCTCTGCAGAACTGGCTGTATGTGGCTTCTGACAATGAAGTGGCCCAGATCCGCACAGCCACCTGCAGCATGCACAGAACCTGCCAGGACTGTGTTTTGGCCAGAGATCCTGCTTGCGCCTGGAACACAGACCTGGGGACATGCCAGGAACACCATGGACAGGCTGGGTAAGCGCAGGCGACCTCCAAGGGCGAGCCATCTGCACATGGCACCCCTCTGTTCTGAAGGCCAGCTGCCTGGATCCCAGCAGGGCCCATGGCTCACTCAAGCAACTCGAGCGGGGCCTGCTGGGCCCTGTGCGTCTGCCTGGGGCTGGGCTGTGGGCAGACGGCAGGGGAGGGGGAAGCCACGGCCTCCGGGGGTTGGGCACCTGCTCCAGGCAGCAGCCTTTTCTCCATCAGTGGGGTGGGGGCGCTCCCCTTACCTGTTGAGCACCGGCGGCGGGGGGTGGGGGGGAGACATCACTTTCTCTGCAGCCCCTGTTTTCCTCTTCTCAGACTGATCCAGGACATCACATCCGTGAAGGTCCTGGCACTGTGTCCAGCGGAGAGGAAGGGTAGGTGTATATGTGAATGGGGGCAACTCCCAGGGTGGGGGCCAGCGCCGTTCCTCTTCTGCAGTGCTCCCATCTGCTCAGCACGGTGGTCGCGGTTGCAAGGGGTGGACGGCGTGGCTGCCAGGGCTTCCACGGGCTGAAGGAGAAAGGTGCTAAAGTCAGGTTCCCAGGGCTTGTGGGGTGGATGGGTGTGTGTGTGCCCCCATTGCTTTGTCTGGGGCTGAATGTGGATGGCATTTCCACCGAGGCTGGATGGAGAATGGCGTGCCTTCTCTGTGTTAGCCTGTTCCCGGAATAATCCAGTGCAGTTGAGAGCAAGCCCATACGACGTTTCCAGTGTAAGCTCCCAGTTGATTGCAATCACAGAAGGTCAAGCCTTAAGTGGGGAACAAGCCGGAAAAGCAGCAGACGCTGGGAGAAAGACCCGGCTGGTCTAAAGGTCCCTGGGCTGTGGCTGGGGCTTTGCTTTCTAACAGGCTCCTCTTCTGAAATACGTCCCAGTGAAGGGTTGAACCCAAGAAGTCAGTGTTGGGGGGTCCCTGGCTTAGGCCCTTCTCCTCATGGCCTCCATTTTGCACCTATAACTAAATGTTTCTTGAAGGCTCCGTGGAGCGGTGCTTTCTCTTGCTGTGCTGGATGTGGCGCTCCCTGCCAGCAGAGCACAGTGTGGCAAGCTGCGTCTCAAAACGCGATGGGTCTCGCCTGGGAGATCTTCAGCCTGGCCCCTGTATAACCCAGCAGGCACTCCTGCCCCTGGCGATCCGCAGGCTTCCTGCGCCTCCTGATTTTCGTGTTGTTTCTTAAGCTTTTAAATGTTCTTGACCAGTGGGAGGCTGGCCCATGGCAAAGCAAGGTTCACCAGGGATGGTTTCGTGTGCTTCGCTTTGGGCCGGCCCAGTTTGCCTTCGGGGATATGACGGTTTTGTGACTGGCTGGGCCCATCACGGCAGACTTAGGGGGAGGGCATCTGCAACACACGCCCACAGTTCCAAATGTGTCTGCCAGCTCTAAAGCGCTGGGGACCCTGGTCCAGAAAGCTCCAGATCAGATGGAACCTCAGCTGTGCTAGGAACATGCGCTTCCGGTGCTGAGCATGCGGTGGCTTCCCATCCAGCAGCAGGCTTGACGAAATGCATGGATAGCACCCGAGCTCTTGCCTCTAAGATTCGGGGCCTTCGGTGGGATCGTCGGCTGCCCTTGCTTGCATCCCCTCTAACTTTCTGTCATCTTCCCGGCAGAGCTGCCCACCACCATAGAAGTGCCAGTACTGGTGTCTGCTCGAGTGGTCCTGCCCTGTGTCCCCCGATCCACTTGGTCCCGCTGTGAGTGGCAGAGACCTTCTCAAGAGCCGTCAACCTACATTGTGCGTAGCGATGGCCTAGAGTTTACCGTGGCAGCAGCAACTCTGGGGGACTACACGTGCCGCTGCGTGGAGTCTGGCGTGGGCGGTGTGGTGGCTTCGTACAGTGTGGTGAATGCCAGCCAGGGGGGCCTCGGTGCCGTCAGGTCTGGTGAGCGCAGCTACAGCGTCCTGGTCGGCGTGCTCTGCTTCGTCTTGGGGGTCATTGTGAGCAGCGGCTGCCTCTTGCTGCACGAACAGCGACGGCGAGAGCGCCTTCAGAAGGAGCTGATCTGTCGTGAGCGGAACGGCCTGGACCTGATGCAGTCGACCACCACAAGCTGCAGCCACGAGCCACAGACCCCAAGTTCTCCCGAGGACGAGCGCCACCCGCTAGCCGCAGCCAAGAAGAACGGCAGCCTCAATGGCTATCCGCACCTCTACATCCATGAGCTGGATACGGAGCAGGCCCGCATCTACCTGGCTGGGGTGCCCCTGGCCAAGTGTGACGAAACCTCCATCTAGAGCGCCCTTGCCCAGTGGTGCTTGCTGGTGCTCAGAGGATGGGCAGGCTGCCAGCCGAGATCTCTGCCAGGCGGAGCACACGTCCTCTGTGTTGAGGGCCAGCTTGGCTCTTGCGGTGGCAGATGAGGACCTGGCAAAGTGACTTCCTCAGGCAGTGGGCTGGAGGGGCCTCTGCTCCAGCCCCGCTCACCCTCCTGGTAGGCAAGGGGGGGGGTCTGTGGAAACCCACCAGAGAGGGCAGACTTGCGTGGCCTGTATACATGCTTTGTCATGGATGACCCTCTTTGCTTTCCCGACTGCTCTTCTGCCTGCCTCCCGCCCTTCCTGCTGCTCTGACTCCAGCGTGCCAGTGGGGTATGCAGGTGCCAGCCGCCTCGAGGAGGTGCCCGAGTTGGTGTGTTCCCATGAGGAGTGGGAGGGACAGACTGGATGCCCTGGAACCTACTGCTGGAGTGACCTGCCCAAGCCACAGGCAGGCTAATGCTTGGGCAGGCACAGGGCTCCCTGCTCAGCTGGTGAGGGGGCGGCGGCGGCCCCAGAAGGTCGCTGCAAAGTGGTGGCGCGGCCACTTCCCTTTCCAGTCCGCTTCCATTTCAACCCCTGCAGCAGTACTTTGGACACGGGTTGCTCCCATCCCTGAGTATATCTGACTAAGGACATGAAGGAAGATGCAATCGCCAATCCCAAACAGGGAGAGGGATCTTTTGGAAGGCCCCCCTACCCCACTCTACCCGAGGGGCACAGACAGTAATTCCTTGCCTGGGAATGTGGCCAAATCGGTGTGCCCCTCCCCCCTTCAGCTCTTCTTGCTCTCTTCCTTCTCCTCCACCTCTGGTGTCTCGCAAGACTTCTGCCCCAGAGAGGCAGTTCCTGGGCCAACTTCTGTGAAATGGATGTTGTGTTCTCCCACTGTTGTATTTTTGGTGTTGAATCTCTTGAAGTTGTGATTTATTAAAAAGAAGGAAATGGAGGGGCCTGGTGACTGAACTTTCCCTTGGCCTCTTTGCACAGCTGGCCCTGATTAACACAGAGATGGTGTGGTGAAAAGAGCACCCATGGAGCTCACCCCGGGCTCTACCTTCCCCTTGGATGTAGGCCCATGCGTTGCACAACTGCACTGCAATTCAAGGTAAGCTTCCGGGCGTGTGTCTTGGAAGGTGGGCTTCCTGCTGTGGTGGCCCAGCATCTGCCCGCCGCACACAGTCCCCGGCTGCTGCCCCACACGGAGGCCCTCTCTCTGGCCCCTTTCCCTTGCTGCCAGGGCTGCTCCGTGGGCATCTTGAAGGGCATCTGGCCTTTGTGCAAAGGGGGAACTAAACAGTCTCCCATCTCCACTTCTTTAAGTGCACAGTTTTGAACCAGCAGGTGTAAACTTTCCTCCAGGCAGTTACTTACGTTGCCCCCCCCACACACACACACTTGTGTGCAGTCTCATCTGCATTGTTCTGGTGGAGTTGCTGGCTCACGCTGGGGTGGCAGCACCTCTGTCCGAGCCTGGAAAAGGACGTGTGCTGTGTGGGTCCAGCCCAAGTGTGATGGAGCAACACCGTCCACCCCACCAGCCATGACTTTCTGCATCACAACCGATGAAATGCAGCCACTCGGCCAAACCAGAAAGGCAGGTGCCCAGAGCCTGCAGCAGCACGCGAACCATGCTGGGAGGGCCGTCCTGCAGGGCGCATCAGCGGGAAGCCTGCAGCGCTCACCCTTTGGGGTCCGAGCGCAGCGATAGCAAACCCTGGGCGCCGGCATAAGGAAGCCACGGGGCCCCTTAGCGCAGAGGCCGTGCAGGTGCGAGGGCGCGGGCGCCTTCAATGCACCGGCCCGCGAGCACAGCCAAGGGGGCCCGCACAAGCCCGTTCCGGGCCGGCGGCGCCTCCCGTCGAGGCCGCGGGGGAGCGAGGAGTCGGTCGGGCTCGGCGTCCAGCTCCGGCGCGCGCCAGGTGCAGCACCGGCCGGGACGCGCCCGCTTGAGCCGCCCGGCCGCGGCTCCCGTCGCCTGCGGTCTCCCTGCGCCCGAGGCCGCGGCCCGGCCAGGCGGAGCGCCAAGGGCAGCCAGCGCGGCGTGCGCCACCTGCGCGGGTCCCGGGCGCTCCCGGCCCTAGAAGCGCCGCTCCCGGAGGGCGCGCCCCCTCCCCGCGGGGGCTTGGCTTGGCTTGGCTTGGCTTGGCTTGGCTTGTTTGCTTGCTTGCGCGCCGCAGCCTTCCACCGTGAGGCCCCCCGGGCGGCTCGCAAGGCGCCGCAGTGCGGTAATTAGCGCTACAAGCGGTGCCCTTGGCAGCGCAGCCCAACAGACCGAAGAGCCAACCATAACGAGAGAAAACAGAGGAGAAGCGACGGAGAGAAATCCCGCCCTTCCAT
>NW_025335568.1:43559-83559 GCF_004798865.1 Varanus komodoensis | reverse complement strand
CAAAAGGGAGGTCTTGGAGGCACCAGCCTTAATGATACCGCTGATCCGCAAAGGCGCAGGAAAGCGTCGCCGTGGATGCAGAGAGGTGGCAAGAATGATTAGAAGTAAAAGGGACCTCCACAGGAAATGGACCCTGGGCCAGTGCACAGACAGGCATCCCAGGAGAGGCGGCTCAGTGCAGAAAGACTCTTCACAAGGCTACGGCTGATTATGAGCCAAGTCCTGCAAAGAATGTCAAGGGCAGCAAAAAGGCTTCTGCTCTTATGTCAACAGGAGGAGGAAGGGGAGACAGGCAGTGGGGCCATTTGAAAGAGAGGGAGGGGATCTGGTAACTGACGTAGCATTTCCTTTCTTGTTGCTTGTTACCTGTAGGTGCTTGGGGAGATTTTGCTGCCCAATAAGCCAGTCCACGTGGTGGCATCGGAACCTGACGGACGATCTGAGGCTGTGGCTGTGGCGGGTGTCGGAGGCAACCTTCACCTGGCAGAGCTGCACCGAGTCCTTTGACTATCCAGCGTGGGAACCGAGAGGTGGAGGTGGCAGCAGGCGCAGCAGCCGCGTGGAGCAGCCCCCAGCGCCCACAGATGACGCCTCCCCAGCGGCCCACAGCTCCCCTTTGAGTGTGGCACCAGCCATGCTGGGCCCTCTGCCAGTCCTGCTGTCTGCCTTCCCCGTGGCCCCTCTGCACGCGGTGTAGGGAAGAGGCCCCGCTGGGGCCTGGCCTGGATGGGCCAGCCTTTGTTGGCCCCGGATTTGCACAATAAAGCCTCTGGTGCTCAGAGAGGTGGCTGGTAGGTGCCAGGGAGGGGAAGGGACGTTGCGCCGGGGCCCTTAGCCAGACTGCCGGGCGCGGGTGCTTCTTCCCTCGTTGGTCGAGGAAGGGCATGAAGACCACGTCGGCCAAGTGTGGGGGTGGCAGTCTTATTTTCGTGGTGGAGGTGGAAGTAGCAGCGACTCTTGTCTGAGTGCCTTGCCTTGCTTCTGCCATGTTCATCGAGTCCTGACCTGGCGTGTGCCCAGCAGTCAGCTTCGAGAAGGAGCAGTTGGGTCCCAAGTGCATGCTGGGCGCAAGCTTGTGCCATGCGCTTTCGTCCACTGATTTTTTCTTGTGGAGGAATCGGGAAGAACATCAGCTTCCGAGCCACCTCAGGGACACTTCTGCAGACAGCCTGCCCCCTAAAGTGTTGATGGACACGGCTTTTTTCTGCCCAGCAGGAGGGACTGCGCCTCGTTGAGACCAGTTGTGCCCTAGAGTGTTGCGGCCGATTCTGCTTTCACGGCAGCATGATGTTCTTGGGTGGGGCATGATTTGTGGGAGTGAAGCTGCGCCCCCTAAAAAGGCGCAGGGATAGGAAATGGATTTAGGGGTGCTTGCTGGCCGTGGTACCAGCATGGAGATGACAGGCGTGCCAGTTTCTGGGGCCAAGCAGAGGGTACTGGTTGCCACACGCGGAAGGGGCGACCCTGGGGCACCACTTGGGGTACCAGTGTCTGCTTCCTGCAGTAGGAAGGAGGTGCGGCGCTTTGAGCTCAGTGGCAGAGGCTGCCTCTGTGCAGGACGAGTGAGGCAGGAGCTGGGCAGAGCTGGGAACAAGGGTCGGCTCTGCACGTGACGGCAGGAGTGCAGCGGCAGGGAGACGGCGCCGGCCGAGGAATTTCGAGGTGCTTCGTGGTGGCAGCAGCCTCGGCCTCCTGCACTCGGACCCAGGCTGCCTGCAAGGACGAGGGGCCGCTGGAGTTTTCCTGGGCTCAGGAATCCCAGGAAAGGTTTCCAGCTGCCCAGTTCACGCCGAGGCCTTGTTCCAGTCAAAGCCTGGACTGCAGCTCGTGCTGGGCGCACCCCTCAGCCATTAGGGCTGGCGGCTCTGCTGAAGCACGTGAGCTTTTGCTTCATGAGGGATTTCTCCAAGACCTCTGACTGTGAAGGAGGAAGCTGCCCTGGGTGGAGGGTCTCTGCCCAGAGTCCATCAGTGGGCGGGCTCTTTGATGGCCCCCAGGCAACGTCTCCCAGGGCAGCTGCCTCTCAAGTGGGTGTGCGACTCTCTGGGCACCAGCGTGGTTTTACTTGCTGTGAAGTGAGGTTTCTTCTAATGGAGAAACGGTGAGTGCTGGTAGACAGTTTTACACATAATTTTATTTACTTTTAATTGGATCCTACCTTGGTCTAACTGAACCCTCAAACAGCTGGCAGGGCAACGCTGAGATCACAGTTTCAGCTGTGTCAGAAGCCCAGAGGTGGCTGGGCATGTGGCTCCTGGGAGCGTGGCCTGGCAGCGCTGCGGGGGTCTGCGCAGCCGCAAGACAAGGTGTCACGTGCCGGTGGGCTTGGGTCCGGCCCCTGCTGCTCTGGGTCTGGGTGGCTACTTGCTGCATGTGCTCCTTGGGAACAACAGAGGCGCCCTTCTGATTTGGTGCTCTCATCTGAATGCTTCGAGTGGGCCCTTTGAAGCTGCAGCTTGGCGAAACCTGCCTTCTGCCAGCTGGCTGCTGCTAGGTGTCTGGGAGCAAGTGGACCCCTCAGCCCTGCTCCTTAGGCAAGTGTGTGGGGTCTCCCCGAGAATCGCCCGCTGGACTGAGGCCTGATCTTGCCCGTGTACGCGCTTGTTTTTGGGCCACCAGCAGAGGGAGTGGAAATGTGCGGGTGGAATCTTTCTCCTTCCAGAAGTGCTCTTGCAGAGTGAGGCTTTGGCAATGCAGATTTTCACGGCAGGGGCCCTGCAGCAAGGAGGCTGCAGCTGCTGGGGTGGCTGGCACACATCCAGGAGGCCTTCCCTTGCCGCCTGCGGTGCTGCGCATGCTGCATAGGCTGGCCACCTGTCACCGAGGATTCCACCGGGGAAACGCACTGCGTGAGGCAGCCATGCAGAGTTTTGTTGACGGGGGCAGTGGCTGCCCCGGCCAGTGAACTGACGGCTGAGCTCTTGTGGGACAGCTCCAGCCGCTTTCCAAGGTAGCAGGATGTTGGTTCATGGAAACGTGCAGGGACGGGCCGGTGGATAGCAGAGCACAGTGGAGTGGCCTCGGGCAGCAAGGATCTCGTTGCAGTGCCTGGTGGAGGTCGATCGTGGCGTGTGCTAGCGGATGTGTGGAGGTGCTGGTAGATGTACTTCGCTTGAGAGGATATATTAGTCCATTAGAGAGCAACACGGGTACCAGGGCAGGAGGCCGGTCTTGGGTCCCACACCTTCCAGAGATGCAGCAGCCATGGCATCTTCAGCCGAGCCACTGCCCTTGGGGGTCCTCGGAAGGTGGAGCTGGTATCTGCTGGAGATAATTTCCAGGTGTGCTACTGATGAGCAGCCCTGAAAACATTGCAAGAAGTTGATCACAGGTGGCACAGGTTGGCCGCAGCAGAAGGTCCCCTGCCTGTTGGCTCCAGCTTGCAGAGGCAAGGCTGCCCTCGTGTCATGCTTGCTGGAGCAACAACAGGCCCCCGGCCTTGCAGGCACTCTGCTCTGGGACAGCCCTTCCGGATTGAACAAGTGTGGCTGAACTCTCGGATCGGAGCACTTCCTTTTGGCACTTGAGCCCCTTGAGGGACTTGGCCTGGAAGGTGAAGCCTGAGGCACTCCTCTCCTCTCGGTCGCGGTTCGAGCAGCCCCAGCCTGAGGCGGCACCCAGTCCTTGTCCCCAGCCCTCCCGCCAAAGCCAGCCTTCTCCAGGACTTGCCCCGTTTGGGGGTCCGTTCCTGCCTTGCTCTCCCCCATCCCTCCCTGCCCCTCTGAGGCTGCCTTTGGTCGTGCTCCGTGGTCAGGCCTCATTCTGCCAAGGGACCTGGGCTGTTCTACACCAGAGTATTCGGCAGTCCTGAGACATGCACTGGTGCATTTCCAAAGCTATTTTGGGCAACAGGTTGGCACTGCAGGAGGACGTTCAAAGCTCCCAGACTCCCGCAAGGGGAAATACCATGGCCCATCCCACCATGAAAGGTCGTCTCCCTAATTGCACTTGCTTCAAGTGCCTGCCCACCCCTGCGTTCCTTCTGCTGCCGAGCAGGTGAGCGGCACCTGAGAGACCGTGTGGCCCTCGGTGCTCACGGCCTCTGTTTGCAGTCTTGGCGCGCCTAAGCAGGCTGAGGCTTTCCCAGGGAAGTACCTTTGTGGCTGGTTGTCCACCTGGCTCAGGTGGCTACCGGGCCACTGAGGACTGTGTTTTCTTCCACTGTTTGTGTCGGGTGGCGCTTGAGCCAAATGTTCCCTGTCTCTTTTGCAGGAGTCACTGGGCTGCCTTCCTGCAACAGGCCAAAGCAGACAGCCCCTTCCTCAAGTCTTCCCCCCTCTGCTTCCTCCATCTTTGCCTTGCTTCTGGCAGGCTGGACTTGGAGCTGCCCGGCTGGTACTCAGAGACAAGGGGTGCCTTGTGGCCCGAGGGGAGCAGGGAGCCCTCCGAGTTTCTCCCAGCCCACCTGCGGAGAGCTGGGGACTTTCCGCATTGCCACTGCAGGCTCCCCGGCCCAGGGACCCGGGAGTACCCAGGCACTGCCACCCTGTACCTCGCTGGCTGAAGGGCCGCCTGGTGCGCCTGGCGCTCCGCATGTCCAGGAAGTCGCTCCCGTCCAGCCGGGGGGCGCCTTCTTGCAGTGGGAGCTCTGGCGGCAGCTCTGGGCTGGCTGCCCTGCTTTCATATTCACTGAATAGTTTACCTAGGCAGCATTGAAGGCGCAGGGTTAGCCTTCCGGACTCTTCCACTTTTATGGGTAGTGCATCCCAGCTCCCTCCCCAGGGCACCCCCACACTGCCAGTGCCAGCACCAGGTCGCTGGGTCTGGAACAAATGGCGCCCGCCTCTGCTGGTGGTGGCCTGGAAGGGCCTGTCCTCGAAAGACTCTACGTGGCCAGGAGGACACCCCCATTGGTAGCCGCCGCCCGGGTTGGCTGCAGGCTAATGCAGAACGCCAGTGGGTATGAACGTTCCCTATCCCTGCTTGGGAGGATCCGGGGAGGGGGGAGGACGAGAAATCGGGCGGGGGGGGCACAAGCCCCAGGTACTTCAGGGGAGCTTCTTTACATATGCCCTAGAACAGACTGACCCCGTAGCACCACCTGTGTGGGAGGGGGGATTTCCACCCAGCTTCTTTTTAGTCCCCAGTGCTTTGACAGGTCAAAGGTCAAAATCCAGCTCAACCCCATTTTTTAAAGGAAAGATGCTCCCTCCGTTCCTATGGGCCAGAATTTCTGGAAGCCGCTTCCCAAAGCAGCTGCATCCTTGCCTGTTGCGTGCTTGAAGGAAGCAAGGCAGGGACCCAGGTGCCCTCATGCCCAAAGAGGCCTTTGGGACCCTCTGGCAGTGGGCACCTGCCTGCTACGGGCCTGCACGCCTCCGGGGGCTTGTCCGAGAGGGTGCCTGACCCTGCCCTGCCCTGCCCGGTGGTTGGTGGCAGTGCTGCTCAGTGGGCGCAGAGGCATTCTGACAGGTGGCCACGGGAGACATTTGGTGGTGCCCTGGCCCACCTTTCGGTGCCTCTCCTGCCAGGTGCGACTTGCAGTAGCTTTGGCTGTGCCTGCCCTGCCACATTTGGCATGCGGAAGCCACGGAGAAGTGAGCTTGATTGGCGGCGGGGGCTCCCTTGGTGGGCCTTTCGGGACACGTCCCAAGCGCAGCGTAGGAGCTGGCCACCCTGCTCCACGCTGCTTTTGCCGTCCGAGCAGCTTGTGGTGGCAGCGAGCCATGGGAGGGGGAGGGGGAGGCAGGAGTGCCCCTCCGTGCAGGCAGGGCTCCTTGTGGAGGGGCAGCGTGAGGCTCACCGAGGCCGCTGTCAGGCGCCTGCGGATCCTGCTCGCCAGCTCCAGCCAGCCTGCGGCGGAAACAGAGACCCCATCAGCTCCCTTAGTGGTGACATCTGGGTTGCGTGGAGCCGCCTCGGTTCCAGGCGCCTTCCGTGCTCTTCCGTGGGGCCCTCGCCAGCCCCTCCCACACCTGCCTTGTGCTGCCCTGCTGCCCGGCTCTGCTGGAGCCTGGCCACATGTCCTCGTGGCCTTGCCCAGGGCCCTCCACCGCTGTGGCCGGCCCCTGCCAGGCTCGAGCCCCAGGGTGCTGCCATGTGCCCCTTCGGGTTCAGCAGAGCACCCTCCGCCTCTTTGCTAGCTCCCCTGGCGCCGCACGGCCTGGACGCTCACCTTCGTTTCACAGACAGTTTCTGCAGAACCACCCGGTACGTCTTTGCGAAGTGCGTCAGGCTGGAATCTTGACTTGACTCCATCTCCTGGAAGACTGGGGGAAAGCCGTGGGGCAGGTCATGCAGGCGCTGCTGGGGCCTGGAAGGCCTGATCAGCTCAGCCCCATGGATGTCGCCTGCGTGCTGCAGGTCGCACCAAACACACCTTCCAGGCTTGCCCATGCAGAACTCGCAGGCGGTCAGCCTCACGCCCCACGCGGCACACGCTCCGTCCTGGGGCTTGCGACAGCTTCGGGGCATGTGCTGGGGGCGAGGTTCAGGGAAAGAGCCGCCCGCGTCTACCGGAGAGCTGCCCTGGACTGGCATGAGGGAGCCCGGAGCTGTGTCCACCCACCTTCGCCACAGGTGCCTTCACGCAGAGAGCCAGAGCGAGGCCACGTAGCCGAGGCTTGTGTTTCTGTGCCTTCCAGCCCTCTGATCTGCAGGCGCAAGGCAACTGGCATGCGCACTGGGGCGCGCGCTGTACTCGCCCAAGAAGTATACCAGCTATCAAGCCACACTCAGAGTTATGCTCTTGTCGTCCAGTGCAGGAAACAGCACGGGGCAGGATATTATGATGATGATGATGATGATGATGATGATGATGATGATGATGATTATTATTATTAACATTTCTATGCCGCTCCTTGCCGAAGCCTCGGGGCGGCTTACAACACAATAAAATACAATACAATACAAAAATAACAATATAAAATTAAAATTAATAATATAAAATAAATAAGAAATATAAACGATATAAAAGAAGTTATAAAAGAAAAGTTATAAAAGAAGAGAAGAGAAAAGAAGTCGCCCTGGCCAGATAAATAAGTAAATATTGTTAACAATTAAAATGACGTTTAAATAAAAAGGTCTTCACCTGGCGCTGAAAAACAACGACGGCGCCAGGCGGATCTCTCTGGGGAGCATATTCCATAGATTGGGCGCCACTGCAGAGAAAGCCCTCCTCCGAGTACCTACCCTCCTAATTTCTTTCACGGAGGGTTCCCGGAGAAGGGCCTCTCCTGCAGATCTCAAGGGGCGGTTGAGCATATATGGAAGTAAGCGCTCCTTCAGGTAACCAGGTCCAAAGCCTTTTAGGGCTTTATAGGTCATAACCAACACCTTGAATTGGGCCCGGACTTCAATGGGAAGCCAGTGAAGCTGTCGGAGGACTGGAGTCATGTGAACATAACACCCCGTCCCCGTCAGCAACCTGGCAGCTCTATTTTGAACCAATTCAAGCATCCGGACCGTCTTCAAGGGAAGCCCCACGTAAAGCACGTTACAGAAGTCAAGGCGGGAAGTCACCAGCACGTGTGTCACCGTCGCCAGGCAGTCATACTCCAGGTAGGGGCGCAGCTGATTAATCAGCCGAAGCTGAAGGAAAGCGCTCCTCGCCACTGCTGTCACCTGAGCTTCCAATGAAAGCTTAGGAGTACTCCTAAGCTGCAGACCTTATCCCTAAGAGGGAGTGCAACCCCATTCAGGACCAGGTCAAATCCACCCTCTCCGAAGCCCGATCCTCCAACCAACAGGACCTCCGTCTTGTCTGGATTGAGCTTCAGTGCTGGTCATTCCAAAATTGTTGGAATGTCACCAGGAAATACCATTATGGAGGAGCCTTCATGGTAGCAGCACCCACCCTGTGCGGGAGATTCCCTTGTGCAGTTCAAAAGGCAGGGAATTTGGCATCTTTCAAATGTCTCTAGAAAGCGCACTTGCTTACCTGGCTTTACCTGGTTTATTGTTATTCTGATGGTATTTTTAACATTTTACTTTAAATATTTATAGGAAAATAATTTGGGTTCTAAAAGTGCTTAGCAGCAGCAGAATGCTGGAGCCGCCTTGCCAGATCAGACCCAGGCCCCCCAGTCCAGCGCTCCACTCGGCGGCCCACAGGCTCCCCTGGGCAGAACATGCCTGCGACAGCACCCCTCCGCCTAGTCCCCCCCGGAAACGAGCAACCAGGCTCCCCAGCCTCCCTCCCCAGAGGCACACAGCCGCGGATGGGGCGCTCCTGCTCCGGGGAGGCCAAGCGGGGCAGAGGACGCCAAGTGCTCTCCCAGCCCTGCCGCTGGCTTTGGCCGCCTCCGTCCGCGGAGCAACCGGCCTAGCGCAGCCTTGCCTTTGCCCTAGCAGGACACGTGCAAAGACTGAGCAGCCCGCTCTGTGCTTTCCCCCCTCTCTCTGCCTCCGAAGCCCTCAGTGTGCAACAGGGAAGACCACCCTCTCCTTGGGGCTGGCACACCTGTCACTCTTCAAAGGAAGGCGGGTCACCCCTTACCTTTATTCAGGTAGAAAATGTCCTCCTGCTCAAGGTATTTTGATAGCTCAGAGCTGTAATAGTTGAGTGTGTGACCTATGCAAAAATGAAGAATTTCACACTTTCAGCTGGGCACCTGCCCACACTGAGAACTAAAGGCTCAGGTGCTCATTCAAGTAGACAACAGAATTGTAAGAGCAGAGCCATCCCACAAATGCCGAAAGGAAGCCGCAGCCTGGAAAGTGCAAGAGCTGAGCAGGGCTGGCACACACAGGGCATTTGAGAGAGCTGTCATAGGCCCACCACAAGTCGGAGACGGCGGCACGCAAAAACACATCAAATCAACATTAATTAAATCATCACTGACACATGGATCATCGCAACACGGGGCGTGTGAATCACGCATTTGACAAGGCCCTGGCGGCTATGAGGGGGCAGGAGGAGACCTGCTGGGGACTGGGGTGCACAGCTCGTCCTGAGTGCTGCCCAGCGTGCCTGCCTGGCTGGGACACTTACTCTGCAGCAGCTGCTGATGTGCCTGCCCGAAATGCAAACCCGAAATGACACGATGACACTCCCACAAGAGGTCTCCTGTCCTGCCCCACTGCCCGTTCTTCCAGACTTTTGTGCCTGAATGTTCTAGCTCGGTGGTGGTGGACGAATGGCATGCAGAGCCCTCTGTCGGCACGCGAGCCCAGTCGCCCCAGCATCGCCCCATCAGCTGAACAGTGGATTATGCGCACAGAGGGGCCATGCGCATGCTCAGAAAGGAGTAGTGGCGCCAGGCGATGAGGTCACAAGACATGACTCAGCTGCAAACCATCCGAGCTTTCGCATGGCTGGTCAGAGCGCTGCCAAGGATATATATTTCATTGCACTGGCTGTGAGTTGTTTTTTCACAACTAAAAGTGTGGTATTCAGATTAGATTGCAGTGTTGGCATTTTGCGATACATAAGTGGGTTTTTGGGAGCAGTTTGGGCACTCAGTCTTGAAAAGGCTCACCATCACTGGGTTAGGGTTGGAAAAACTAGGTGTTCTGGTATGATTTTGAGGGTTGGAATGTGTTTAGAATGGGCAGAAATGATGAGCAGTGCAGAAAAAGCTACTCAAGGAAGGCCTTTTCCAAATCGCCCTCTTTACAATGAAACTTTCTCCCTCTATTAGGGGTTAGGGGTATGCACCAGGGTAGGGTTAGGGTTAGAAAAACGAGGTGTCCTGGCATGGTTTTGATGGTTGGAATGTGTTTAGAATGGGCAGAAAGGATGAGCAGTGCAGAAAAAGCTACTCAAGGAAGGCTTTTTCCAAATTGCCATTTTCAACGGAACTTTCGCCCTATATCAGGGTTAGGGGAGTGCACCAGGGCAGAGTTAGGCCAGTGGTGGTCAACCTATGGCATGTGTGCCACAATGGATATGCAGAGCCCCATCTGTTGGCACGTGAGCCAAGTCGCCCCAGCATCGCCCCAGCAGCCAAGCATCGCATAACAGCAGGCACAGGGGCAATTCACATGCTTAGAAAGGAGTAGCGGCAGCAGGCGATGACTTCAAGCGCCACTACTCATTAGCCGCGACTTCTCCAAGCTCTCACATGGCCAGTCAGTGCTCTGCCACAGAATAGGGTTAGGGTTATGGTTAGGGCTGTGATGCTGTGAGGTGTTTTTTCTAAACTAAAACCTCAGTTTTCAGGTTTTATTGCAGTGTTGGCACTTTGTGATACATAAGTGGGTTTTGGGTTGCAGTTTGGGGACTTGGTCTCTAAAAGGTTCGCCATCACTGTTCTAGCCTCATGAGCGGTTGCCACTCAAGGTATTGATGTTGCAGAGTTTTATAGATGATCCACTTGTGATCCTCCCATGTTTTCCCACCACGTCTGTATTTTCTCTTACCCAACAAAATTGGCTAAGGAGAGAAAGATAACAAGGCGTCCCAGTCAGCACTGACAGCTGTGCCCTGTCCTGGAGCTCTCTCAGATTCTCCACGGATGCAGCTTCCCAGCAGCTCCGCTTCCCGGGCTTCCCTGAGAGCCCGCCAGCCCCCACAGGACTGGCATGGCATCCACAGCTAATTTCCCCCGCAGCACAACTGCAGGGCAGTGGCAGGCGTGGCAGCCGTGGGGCCCCGCACGGCTGGCCTCACATTTTGTCTGTTTATGAATGCATACACTGTTTTACATTTCGAAAGAATTCCTGAGCAGCGAATGGTGAAAATTGCAGTAATGCAAGAATGGGAAGGGGCAAAAAGATGGGGAAGTCAGTGTGTCCCACAAGCCCTTGCAGCGCAGAGCGAGGGTCTCTGGCGCGCCACCTACGAAGAGTCTGCTCGGCAGCCGTTGAGCTCTGTGCCCGTGGCAGCCACAGCAGCTGCCCGCCACGCAGGGCTCCGGTGGCGGAATTGCCCGGAGACGGGCCTGTGCGGCCAGCACAAGGGGGAAGGAGCCTCGGGGGTCAGCCACGTCCCGCGTGGGAACAGCACCGCAACAGCGACTCTGCTACTCGGTGGCTGCCCACATCAGAGTGAGTTGAAACGGGACCAGAAGGAAATGACTACGTTTCACAGTTCCGGTTTTGGTACTGAAAATTTTCCCCAGCAGAAAGCTGCTCCACTTTGAAATGCTTTGAAATAGCACTTTTTATTTCTGTTGCCTCCAGATTAGTTAAATGAACTGGTGTATGTGACAGACAATTATATGGATAATGGCCAAGGTCTGCTGAATATTCATGCATCCAGGAACTCTGGAGAACACTTGATATTGGAAGGAGGGCTGTGGGGCGGAGGATGGATAGGGTCAGCTCTGCTTCCGCGGGGCCAAGAGACAATTCCCCAGGAGGCAGTTCCCCACTGGGCTACGTTTCTCCCAGCTTACCGATGAATCGTGCTGCTGTGTGCCTCATTTCCACCTGGGGGTGATGGAGGCACCCCAGTGCCTGGGAGATGAAGATGTGTATACTGTCCTGGTTGTTCCTCATCTGCAGAGAAAGAAAAGGCAAGTGGGTGCGTCACACGCCCCTCTGATTCCTGTTTGGGAACGGGCTGTTCCTACAGCTGAGTAGAGCACTTGCCGAGCACAGCTGGGCTGCCCTGTTCATCAAGCTGGCTGGGATTTCGCAGGCTGCAAAGGCCTTTCCTGGGCTCAGCTGTGCCACAGACCCAGATGAGCCCGGCATCGAGTTACAGGACTGTGGACTTTAGGAAGAGTCTCGGGTTCGGGTTCGAGCTAGAACAGCAAATGGCCTCTGTAGGCAGAGTCTCAGGTATGAGCAGCACATGGCCTCTTGTTGGGCAGTTTTGACATTTGATAGAGTGATGTCGTTGTTGTTGTTGTTCTTGTTGCTACATTGGTATGCTGTCCCAAAACCCATAGGGCTCTCTGGGTGGCTTACAATAGAACAAGAAAATACATATTCCATACAGATACAATAAGATATTCAAGCAGTGCAATCAAGCAATGCAATATTTAACAGCAACTCAAAATCAAAACAAAACTTAGTACAATAAAATAATACCTAATATCAGTAGTGCATAATACAATAATACATAATATGATACATAATATCAATAATAATAATAAGCACAGCTATAAACCCCCCACACATGAAGCCCAATTAGGCATCAGTACAGTTGGCTAAAGGAGCAGAGCTGCAGGTCCCGTGTGGGTTGCACCCTGGCCCAGCAGGGCACCCCAAATGGCCTGCGGGAGAAGGGGGCTGGCCTCTGAGGCCCCCCCAGGAGGTGCACCCAGTGCAGCTCTGCTCTGCTCGGAGGGTCTCTCCCTCGCCTCCTCGCCAGCGCTGCGGTTTCTCCCACAAACAGCAGTGCCAGCTGAGGTCGAGCTGGAGGAGTGCAGGCAGCCCCGTGCCGGTCCGCCACGTTCTCTGGCCCCTGGTGCTGGGCCGGGGCCCGCCTTTGCCTCAGTGAGCGCTTGCGGAGGAGGTGACCCTCGCGCTCCAAGCCTGGATTGGCCTGTGGAGTCACGGGGCGTTCAGCAGTCCGTGGAAGGCCTGGTCTGACCGAGACGGGCGTTTGGGCGCCCCTGTGTTCTGGGGTGCTGCTTCACAGAGCACATTCTGGCGGGCCGGGCAGCGCGTTGGGCCACATGCACGCAGAGGGACCCTGCGGGAGATCACCTTTTGCCACTGCGAGTGCCAGAGTGGAACGTGGCCGGGTCGGCCCTTTCCTCATTCTGAGCCCCCATGCACTCCCCCTCCCCTTCCACCAGAAAGGCCGGTTCCTTCTGCCAAGGGTGTGATCGCAGTGGCACATGGGCCTGGATCCAGTCCTCCCTATGCCCCAAACAGAGGTGTTGTGGCACTGTTACCCATGACTTGCACCCGGACTAGGCATTTAGCTTGCAGGAGCCACTGGGGCCTGGACTTCTTCCTACTGGACTGGGGTAGGAGGTGTATGTACGTATGTATGTATGATTTATTTAAGGTTTTTATTTAATTTAAGGTTCAATTAGCAAAAGCTCTCAGAATGGTGTACAGAAAGAGTTCCTGAAGGCAGAATAGAAAGATGCTCATTGTGGGCAAGAACAAGTCCCTTTGTTTTATGGAATCTGCTGTCGTATGATATTTGTGGCCACTAGCTTGGATGACTTGAAAGGGGACATAAAAACCTGTGGAGGGAAGGGCCCACCAGCAGCCCCTTCCTCACGAGGGCTTGCTGGCACCTGCAGGCGCCAGTCAACGGGGGCGGGGTGGAAGCAGGCCCTCGCCTGCCTCGGGGCACCTGCGTGGCTGCAAAGGCAGCAGGGTGTGGGGCTGGCGGGGCCGCTTTCCTTTGGCCTGATCCTGTTTCAGGGTTCCTGTGAGGTGTCTGTGAGCCGTACAGACAGCATGGAGCCCCTTCAGTTCTCTGTAGCCTAATCCACAACGTTAATATACACAAATGTGTTATATATTGGCTAGTAGCAAGTTTCTCGGCTACATTTTATGCAAAAAGTTTTGCCTCTTCAAAAGCAAGCTTGCTCTGTGGGTGAGTGCTGGGCTCACTTGGTAACGTTGGGCTAATCACGCATTCTCAGCCTTACCTACTCTACAGGGTTGTTGTGAGGATAAAATGGAGTGGCAGATTGCTGTGCAAGGTGCCTTGGATTCCTCACAAAAGGAGAAAAGGGCTGGATATAATACAGTGCAGCAACGACGACGGCAAAAGCCTTGACTGCTAGGAAATGCGCCACTGACCAAGTACTTCCACACGTTTACCAGGCAGCTCCAGAGGTCATCCCAGGCCATGCTGCGGAACATCAGCTTCAGGTGAGCCCATCCGAGGAAGATGCCGCAGTGCAGCAGCGTCAACTTGCACCTCTGTAGCCAAAGAGAAAACCCGCGGAGAGAGTCCTTGGAGGTCGAATAAGTAAGTAAATGCAGACCTGCCACCCTGTAAGGTTTATGGATCCAAAGAGGTGCTTCTGGCGGAGGCGGCCCAGGAGGGCCCTCCTGCCCCAACCAGTCAGACGCCTTGTCCACAGCTCCATCACACTTGCCTGGAGCCTGCCCAGATTTAGCTGTCCCAATGGGACGGCCTGACCCCCTTTTCTTTCCCCTCCAAACCTTCCTCGTGGAGCTACATAGGAGCAGAGCGAGTCAGAAGGGGCCTCCTGGGCCATCCTGTCTGACTCACGGCTCCTGCTGGCTCCACTTGTGACGGCCCATGCTGCTTGGAAAACCATGCTGGACCCCCCAGACTCCCCTTCCCTGCCCCAGTCCTAGCCTGGGCAGCCCTCTGGGGCAGCCTGCCCTGCGGCTCCCTGAAGCGGGGGGGGGGGGGGGCCGCTTGTTTGTCAGGATAACTCGCATCAGTTCACACAGGAGTTGGACATGCCACAAGTGTGTAGGCGGAGTCCCTTTTTGCATAACAAATGGATGATTTTGTGGTGAGTTGTGGTGAGTAATGCATAGGAACTTTCTAGTGAACATTTGACTAACAAGTTTGTTAACCTATTTTGTGACTGCAATAATTATGTCAAAATAAGCCCATTATTAAATAGAAAGCATGGAGGACTGCATACTTGTAGTCTGAGTAAGGCTTTTTTCATCTTTCCTCTCCCTTTTCCATTTTTTTCTTAGGTAATTATTAAATTACAGCATTAAAAGAGCAGTTTAATAGCTATAAATAAATATGAGCAATAAATTCCCTTTGATTAAGGGAAGAATGTTTTAATGGGAAAAATAGTTTTGAAAAGCCACATGCCATCAGGATGGCTTATATGCAATGTGCAGCAAAAGAGAATTGAAGTTGACCAAAGATTCAGAAGAATTCCAGTGTAAAATTGGCACACGATTGCTGGCAATCGCGTGAGCAACCGACCGTAAGGGAGACTTAGTGACTAAGGGATATTGTTGTCGTATGATTTTTTCAAACAATAATGGCTTTTTTACCATATGGCTTTTCACAAGGGAGTCTTGTAGCTAATGGGGTGGGCTGAAAATCTAATGCATAAATAAATGCTGCAGTTTTGCTAATGCCAATAATTATTTAGCTCATGCAGTTTGGGTTGTAGTTTTATCCAAATGTTATTATACACCTTGAATATGCTATGTAATAAGGTGTAGCTTATTACAGGTTCGTAAGGCATTCTTGTTATTTATCTGTTACTTATCTTTATATATTCTTATTACAAAGTTATAGTTACGTTTTATTCTTTTCATCTAGTGGTGAATGTAGTGGAATGAGTGGCAGTTTTACATATATAAACACAAGATGAACCGATTCTATTCACATGTCTTTATAGAATTTAATGTATACAGTACTATAAAAGTTATGAAGGTAATTGCATTAATGCATTTGCTGAAGAAAGGGCTTTAGGATTACGAGGAACATGCCAGCATCTTTTTAATTCCGCTGCCTCTGCATGCTTTGGAGCCACACCAGCAAACTGAGTGGTGCGCTGAGTTGGAGACACTGACTGAAACACTAAATGGCCACATTTGGCTATGTTTGCTCCTCTGCTGCCCCTGCAGAAGCGTATTTCTGGAACAGGTAGGGCAATCGTGTTTTTCAGCGGCACGTGGGACTTCTGGTTTGTCCCTCTTTGCTTCCCGTTTTGCACTTGTGCCTTGTCCTCTCACTTGCCTATCTGCTCAATTTAGGCAAGACGGAGGTGTGTGTGTGTGTGGGGGGGCTTTGGGGGCTAGGAGCCCTGCAGGCCTGCTGGGCTCTCACGGTGGCATTTGCCACAAGGGAGAGCAGGGCGGGGGCTGGGAGGCCAACACAGAGCAGTGGCATCTGCCCCGTGCCAATTGACTGCAGAGTGTGGGACCCCCCTGCCCCGTGGGAGGGCTGGCCCTGGAGCAAGGGCATTAGAGCTGGGCCACAGACCCCCCCCCCCCCGCATATGCACTGTGGAGAGGGCTTGGCTCTGCTCCGTGCGGACAGCTAGACTTGCCATGGCGACCGTGCCGTCTCGGTCCTTCAGGTGCAGCAGCAAAGAGAGCAGGCTGTATACGACTTCCTTCTTCAGGAGGCTCTTGTCAGCATCTCTCGTTCTCATCACCAGCTGCCCAAACAACATGATGGCCATTGCGCGAACGTCAGCCCTTTCCTAGGAATGACATACCAAGGAGCACACCTGAAGCCCAGGAGAGGGGACTGCAGGGGAGGCTGGTCTGCTGTGCAGAGCCAAGCCCTCTTGGGGTCGCTTTACTTGGACGTGGCCAAACGGCCTGGCCAGAATGGCAGGTGCTTCACCTGCCTGTGTATGTCAGTGTCTGTGGTAAGAGAAGCTATGCCTCTTCTACAAGATGTTGAACAGAAATTAAATCAATTTTGCTAAATTTAGAATTTGACAACATTTCAACATTTAAATCTTGAACTTTCTCAAATTCCCTCCAGGGGACCAGAGAGCAGGGCCTTTGCAGCAGCAGCCTCCTGGTTGGGCAATAGTCTGCCCACAGGGCTGCCTGGGGCTGGCTCTGCTCCGCTTCTGGTGCCACCCAAAGCCTACGCTCTATGATGAGGCATCGGGCAGTTTCAAATAATGCATGGGGCGGAGGTTTCATCAGCCGTTTTAGCGGGCCCAGCACCTTTTCTCCTTGTCCTGGGAGTGTGCAGCTTCAGTGCTTGCAGTCAGATGGAGGAACAAAAGCTCGATTTCACCCCGACGACTGGCACTTTCCGTGGGTGATGCAAGGGATTTGGAAGGCGGTGTTGAGCCCAGCTACATGGCAAGGCCCACTGTCTTGAGGGTGCCAACCAGCTTCTAAGGCGTGAATCTCCTTTTACCGTTCAGGCCGGAGTCTCGCCAGCAACGGCCCTTTCTGGAAGGTGGAAGTCCAGTTGTGTCCAAGCACAGTGACTCGGCGCCCCCAGAGACCAGCTCTGCCCCCTGAGCTTGCCCATGCATTGGGCGGTCTTCCTCAGGCCCCACTCTTCCAGAGGCAGGAAGAGCCTTTTCAGTGGTGGCACCCTGGCTTTGGAAGGCTGACCTGGTCCAGCATCTGTATATTGCCACATGTAGAATGGGGACAGATCTCTGAAGACTGGTTCAGGGATTTTCCAAGTTTCTCAGGGGAAAATAAACTGGGAAAGGTCAGAAAAAATCCTCAAGTGTCTCTAAGGGCTTGGAAAACTGCCCCATTCTACCGTTAGCTTTCTCCCAAACGCTCCGCCCACTTCCTTTCCATCAGCAGTGGCGGTACAGAGGCAGCCGGGAAGAGGGTGCGATGGCCTCCAGCGGCTCCACCCTGAGGTGGAGGACCACGTGCTGGCTGGTGTGAAAACTGGCACAGTGTCCCGAGTAGCCCGGGGTGACTTCGCATGACTTCTGCTGTGACTGCAAACATCCAAGACTTACATCCTCAAAGAACGAGCGAACATTCACAGCAAGGTCAACACAAAGGGGTCCGATTCTCTGGCCATCCATCTCATAGACTGTGGTCATGATGTCCCGCAGGCCTTCAAGGATGCTTCCTTCGTGTCCACTGAACACGGCATTGATCAGTGTTGGGAGCTGGTCTCGTAGCAGCTTGACCTGAACAAGTGAGAGGGAAATGTGGGGAAGTCCGGGGAGGGGGGCTGGGCCTCATCATCAGCTCCCAGCTGGAGAAGGTGGTGCAGCCCCACCCCACCCCGGGGAAGAAAACACCAGGAGGAAGGGACACGCCGGGTGACCCAGGGGGCATGCAAACATGTCCCTGTAGCTGGTGGATATCCCTGTAGCTTGCAGCTTTGCTACAGGGCAACCTCAGTCCGACAGGTTGTCCAGCCCAGATCTTCTTGAAAGATAACCCCAATTTCAATGCAGTTTTACAAACCATGTAGTTTAGAAGTCTTTGTTGTTTTTACTGTTTCCAAGGTTCTTACTTTAATTGTTTAATACTTTAATTGTTTAATTTACGGGAGGTGATTGAGGCCCCATCGGTGAGGGTGTTCAAGGATTGGCTGGACATGCACATGGTGGGCATGTCGTGAGCGGAGCTGGCTGGAGCCGGGGGTCAGACTGGATGGCCCGGGAGACCCCTTTTGACTTGCTCTGTTTCTCTGTTTGTGTAGTATTTTGGTGGCGTTTTAGGCAGTAAGATGCCTGTCAATGAAGCGGGAAGAAAGGGGGGCAGGAAAGGGGAGCCCTGGAGCGCTCTGTGCACCGTGAGCAACAGGTGGGCCACAGACTGAGCTGAAGGCCTGCTGGCGACCTGCTTGCAGCTTCCCCACCAGCACATATGCTTTGCATATATGATGAAATGATGATATTTCTAAATTTACATCCTTTATGCCTAAATTAGCATATGCAAATATCCAGCCTCTTGTTTTTCTTGATTCATAAATGGTTGCCCTACTTTTCTTCCATGGGAGAAGCAAAGCTCCAGGAGGGATGGGATGAGAGACCCATGAGGCTTCCGGTGACTAGAACCCGTCCCTTCTGCCACACGGCAGTTGCTTGTCGCTGCGCTGGGTTCGCGGGGAAGGCAGACTTGTGCTCCTGCTGCCTGGGGGTGCTGCACCAAGGGACTGATCTCTGGCATGCCCCCCTAAACAAACTGTGTGTGATCCGACTGGCAGGAAAAGTACGAAGACAAGTCATGAGTGGAGCCGGGGGTCAGACTAGATGGCCCGGGAGACCCCCTTCTCACTCTCTCTGTTTCTATGCTTCTAACTCCCCCCAACTCCTGGGGGCCCCCAATGGCTTTGGGGGAACCACTCTGCATTCCTAATCTCTAAATGGGGACTCTTCTCTGATTGTCTATTACTGCCACCAGAAGCTGCCAGTGGCTGGCTACCAGAGAGCGCAACATGCGCACTAAGCAGTGTGGCCTCAGGGGGCCACGCTCCCTCCTCCAGCCCTGGGGACTCAAGACCAACATGCTGAGCGCCACCTCCTCTGCCGCCCTCTCCCCCGAGGATCTGCCTCCCTCCCCCGCATGCTGTGCTCCTCCTCGTGACCCCTTTGGCATTTACCTTCTCTGGTTGAAAAACAAAACTGCAGAGCCCTTTTGCACAGAGATCTTTGATGACGGGATTGGAGGCTGCTGAGCCTTCTTCAAGATGGTCCTTGAGGCTGAACCTGTTCATCATCTTGACAGCAGATGGACTCTTGAGAAACTAAAGGGAGAGAAATGCAATGGAAGCCCACCAGGTAGCTGCTCTGCTTCCCAATGGTTCTGCTCTGGCCGGAAGGGGCAGCACTCCCATGGGAGGAGAACTGGGTGGGCTGCCTCCCAGGCCAGCCTGCTCTGGGCTCTCTCACCTCAATGACTAAAGCCAAGGCTGTCATCTTCTTCAGCTCATCCTCCCCGCTGTCAAGGATGAGAGCTGCCTCCCCAAAGATGCCGGGGATCTGTGGGCTCTCACACTCAGTCATGGCCCTGTGAGACAGAAGAGGGAGCCTGCAAGGGGAAGATGGGAGTGGGGGACCCACCCTCCACGCCAAGAACCTCCATGGCGGGCCTGATCAGCGCTCTCCGCCTGATTAAATGAAGAACGAGCCCCCCGAGGCCTGACGCTGCATGAGGTGGGGCTCCAGCAGCCAGAGCCTGGGGGCTGCACGGCTCGGCTCGGCTCGGCTCGGCTCTTCTTCATCCCTGAGCCTGTCAGCTCCGCACAGGCGGCAGGCGGCCAACAGCAGCAGCATGGCAGGAGCAGTGGCCCATCCAGAGGGCCCCCCGCCTCGGGGCTCTGTCCAGCACCGTGGGGTGGGAGGGGCAGGGGGCACACCGCTCGCCGATGCCTGGCCACACGCCGGTCGCATTGGGCGGGCGGGCCAGGCTCTGAGGGCAGAGGTGGCATGGTGCTCCGTGGCACACGGTGCCCCGCTGTTCCCGTGGAGCAGGGAGGTGCTCCACCGCTGCAGCCCCCGTGCAGAAGGTGCTTGACGGAGCAATGAGCGAGGGCAGAGCAAGGCACCTCTGGTGCCCGAGGGGATGGGGGGAGCAGCCAAGAGGGGGAGGCCTGTGTGGGGCAGGGCCAGCAAGCGAGGGGGTGGCGGAGGTGCAGCGTTGATCCTTGACCTCAGGTGCAGCAGGGGAGGGGGTGGAGCGTCGGCCGAGCCTCTTACCTTGCCAACAGGCGTGTGCCCTGTAAGAACCGCTGTGGGGTGCTCAGCACCAGCCACCCCTGCTGGAACTCGATGCAGGCGTACACCGCCCAGTCCCCCGCCACCGAGAACAGATGTTTCATGATCTCCACCGAGGTGCTATAAATGGAAACCAGAAGCTGGATCCAATGCAGGTGCCCCACTCTGCTCTCCCCTGCAGCGGATATGTGGGCCCAGGGCCGGGGTGGTCCCGCCCTGGCTCCAGGCTGAGGCATGGCTCCTGCTGCAGCCTCAGAGGAGAGGCTGTGCCTGGGCTTGTGCCCGGCCCGTGCTGGGCAGCGGAAGCAGGCGTGCCACTGAGAGCCCCCAGGAGGAGCCTGGCCTGGCTGTCCTCCCGGGGCCCGTCCCAGCAGGAGCGGAGCGGCCCGCACCTCCTCCCTCACGCCTGTGGCCCCCGTACCCTGAGCAGGTGCCCTGTGGCCACGAGCTCTACTTTGCCACAAGGCTGGGTGAGGCACAGGGAGCGGCTGCAGGGTGTGTGTGGGGGGGTGGGGGGGTGGATGTGAAGAACTCCGTGTCCAAGCGGTGCAAAGAGACTTGGCCCAGCCAAGTATGGGGAGGACGGAGAGTGTCTGGGGCTGCCTGCAGGTGGCTCCTGCAGGTGCCCCGATCAGCTTCCACTACACAAGTACCACTCAGCCCGTTCCTGGTCAGGAGCTGCACAGGTGCTGTCATCTTCAGGTGCAGCTGTCCCATTGTTTTCTCCCCACAGAACATCTGTTCTGGTGGGGAGGATGGGGCTGCTACACAAGGCTTATAGTCCCACACCTGGAAGCCCATTGCACCAACTCCTCCCACAAGATCTCATAGCAATCCCAAGTTCAGGCTGGATGTCGGGAAACGCTTCCTCCCTATCAGAGCAATACATCAGGGGAACCAGCTGCCTGGCGATCTGCAGGCAGATCTCAGCAGACCATTAGCAGAGGCTCCCCAGCCACAAGAGGCGCTACGTTCTGGCACAACCTGCCTCGGGAGCTGACAAGAATCCCTTGGCTGGGAATATCTAGGTGGAAGATGGAGGGCTGTCTGCCAGGGATGCTATACTTGCAGATTCTTGCACCGGGCAAAGGATTGGACTAGGACAGCTGCACAGAGCCTTCCAGTTTTGGTTCTAAGCACAGCCAACCTTCTCTTATTAGTTCTTTCAGGTACCTCTGGAAGCTGAGTGCCTCGGGGTTTTCCCTCAGGATGACTTCCTGCCTGGCCTTTAGAGAATCGGGCAAATCGAGCTGCATCACAAAGAGGACCTGCTTGAGCAAAGGGATGAACAACTGAAGGTGCATTTGTGCCAGGGCTGTCCGGTACCCAGGAATGCGGAAGGTCTCATAGATGACGTTCATGGCCTGAAGGTGAGAAAGGACAAGGAATGAGTCTTAGTGAAGGCAACTTGCTGCTTCTATGCATGTCTCCACACCCACACAGTTCCAGCCTCCCAGGCTGCCTCCATACTTGAAGTGAGATTCAAAAGCGCACAACGCCGCACAATTTCCCAGCACAATTGGACTTGAATTGCGCAATTGGGTTTCACTGGGGCTGGAAGGGAATTATTGGAGGTAACACAATGCATCTGAGTAGGCAGCCTTAGCACCAGTCCTGGTGGGTTCACTCTGGTCACATCGGCCGAGGTAGCCCCTTCTCTTCTCACTCCTCCCACAGATATATATCCCAGGGGACACTGAGGGGGAAACACGATTTTACACCTCCCCAAACCTTGATTGTTTCTTCAGACTTTTGGGCTGGCTGGGCGCTTGGTCTGATCCAGTAAAGTTTTCCTACATTCTTATGCTAGTGGAGCAGGAAGCAGAAAAAGATGGGGAAGCTGCCAATGTCACGATCGCGCGGCCTTGGAAGCACCACATTTCCCCCTCTCTCCCGTTTGGGTGCTGTGCTTAATCCTGTGATCACTTTTTCTGCATAGCTGCTTGCTTTATTTTTAGGCCGCTACCGTAATTTATCTCGGCATGCTTTTTAAAACAATTTTTTTCTCTGACTTCAAGAGGGTTCAACCTTGAAAGACAGTTTGAAGCTCATTTTAAGAACATAAGAAAAGCCATTCTGGATCAGACCAAAGGTCCACTGAGTCTAGCAGTTCATTCACGCCACGACACGCCAGCCATCCACAGCGTCCTTCAAGCAGGATGGGTGCAAGACCTCCACCTGCCTGTGCTCCTCAGCAACCGGTGTGCGCAGGCAGACCATCTCTGGTAAAGGGGCTGGTAGCTTGCAGCCCACAAGGCTGGTAGCTCTGAGCCTCTTCTCTCAGGAATCTGCCCAATCCCCTTTGAAGGGCTTCCAGCTCGGCAACCATCGCCACTTCCCATGGCAGCAAGCTCCATAGCTTGAGTCTTTGCTGTCCGAAGAAGTGCTTCCATTCATCTCCCCTAAACTTCCCACCGATCCGCTGCATGAGGGGACCCTGGGAGGGAGAGGAACTCATTCCTCCGTGCTGCCCAGGCCCAGCTACTTCTCAGTGGGCTTTGCCACTTGGCCTTTCTATTCAGCCACCTCTGCCTCTCCCCTGCTCATAGAGTGGGAGGGGAGGGGAGGGGAGGGGAGGGGAGGGGAGGGGAGGGTGGAGTGGTGGACAGTGAATCCCATGGAGGCATGAGCCGGACCTGCAGAAGACTGCTCAAATGGCATGGGGGGGGGGGGGGTAACACATGGTCCAAGCTTATCTCATTTCCCCCGGAGAGAAGAAAGTGGTCAGTTTCAGGTTTCTCTGCCTCCTTCCAGCCGCAAGGAAATGCCCCTTGGAGGACAGCCAGGCAGCCTCGTGGAGGCAGAAACTGGCAAGGCCTCTCGGTCGCTGTGCGACTTACAGCCAGAGACGTGGTCGTGCTGACTTCGTCCCCTTGCCAGGGATCCTTGACCTGGAGGCTCTTCAGCAGCAGCTGCAGGACTTGCGTGGCCACTTGTGGGCCCGAAGCCATGGCTGCCCAGAGCTCATTGGTGTGCCTGCAAAGTCAGCAGAGGTGGGACACAAGTCCATTAGAGGCTTGAGGCTTGGGTGGCCCCCGGGAAGCGGCCCGGCGGGGCTGCAGAAGGGGCGCAGCTTCTCGCCGGGGCCGACCAGCCTCCTACCTGTTGATGGGAATGGAGAACGAGAGGCAGCTCCGCATGACCTCCTCCATGTGATACGGGATCATGAACGCCAACGCCTTCAGCACCACTTTCCGCGTCCAGTACGAGGCTTCCCGCAGCTGCAGGCACATGTAGATGGCTCCTACAACATCCTTCACCTGGGCAAATGGAAGAACCCCAGGCCTGCCTCAAGTCTGGCGGAGGTGGACAGAGCCAGGCATGCTTCTGTGCATGGGCTGCGCATTGCGTCTCCACAGAGCCCGCTGGCTGCTGAGGGACTTGGGCTCTCTCACCGTGAGAAGGGCTGTGAGGTGGAGGCTGCTGCAGGTGGAGCCAGTCTCTGCTGAGCCACCGCCTGGATACTCTGTGCTCCTGAGGACTTTCCACTGCCAGCCCTGAGGTCCCCCAGCCAGCTGCAGAAGGGCCTGCTCTGCCCCACTCTGCTCTGTGTGTGTGGGGGGGGAGGGGGTGCCCACACATGCCCAGTAAGGCAGTTGCTCCAGAAGCCTATCGAATGCTTTTCATTTTTTCTAGGTAGGTTTCCTTTATCTTTTTCATTTTGGCTTCTTTTCTTTTATATTGATATTTTAGGGTTCTCCTTGGGACCCTTTTAGAATTAAAAAGGTGGCACAGCAATGTTCTGCAAATGAAATAAAATTGTGTAAATATGATGCCACCCGGATGACTGGTGGGCTGCACACCCAAAGCCGCTGCTCTGTGAGAGCGTCCGAGTTCCCTGAGGCTCCACAGGCCATGGATGTCTTCCACTTTGCAGGCAAAGCCTCCATCTTGTCTGGCTCAGCAGAGAAGATGGACAAGGGACACCTCAGAACATCAACACCCACAAAAGAGCAGCTGCTTGCTGCCGGGAGGCGTAAGAAGGCGCGCATTCCAAGCCCCAACAGCTCGTGTGCCTGAGGGACTCTGCCAGCCCTCCCTGCGTCTCTGCTGGTCAGTAGGTTGCTGAGCTACAGGTGGACTTGCTGGAGTGAGAAGTTCCCAGGTTGTTCAGGGGGCAAAGCGTCATGGCAGCCTCTGCAAAGAGTGTCTCCCGAGGTGCTCAGCCCAGCTCCACTTTGTTTAGACACTCATCTCTCTGCCTATCTACGTATCACTACTAATAGCGCTTACCAAGGAGATGCTCATTTGGGATCTGGGAACCTGGTGGCCCTTTGGCCCCTTCCAACTCTACTATTCCACGATTCTAAGACACCAGTCATTCTTGTCTTTTGCAGGATGGTTGAGGGTATGTTGGTAACTGTTCTCCCCCTGAGTATCCCATCTATGCTAGCGACTGTTCAAGAAAGCAGCCAGACCCGGAGGAAGACAGAAAAGGAGATGGGCTCTGGCCTCACCCGTTCAACTTTCCTGGCATGGTTCTGCAGAACTGCATTGAGCACCTCTTCTGCGGCCTTCAGCAGCTCTGCCCTGGAGTCTCTCAGGCTATGCAGAACAGAGAGCAGGAGGTTGGTCAGCTGAGCCGCGAAGATTTGGTCACCGAGATGCTGCAAGGACCAGAGAGAGGACTGGTGAGGCCGGACCCTTCGCCACGGAGCCTGGGAGGGAGGGTGCCGCCTCCCCAGCAGCACCCGCAGTTAAGGGGCCTGCCACCCCCACATTCGCGTTCCTCCGGAAGAGCCATGCGCCCGCCCATGAGCCGCTGCGCACACAAGTCCCCCCGATGCACCACGCGTTTGGGTCTGGGGTCCCCAGTGCAAGCTCCACTGCAGAGTTGCTCAGAGGGCGCCGTCTGCCAGGGCAGATTCTGGGGTCCCTGCAGGGATTGGCCTGAAGGGCCCTGGCAGGTCTCTCTGTGCTGCGTGCATGAAATGGCCTTGGTGCATCGAGAGACAAACCACGGTCCCCTGCTGGGCGACGCCAGGACGATGCTGCTCGGTGGCTGTTCGGGGGCCCTCATGATGCTGGACGTGCCACAAATGTGCAGCAGAGGCCCATTTCCTGGGTGCTGTGCAGGCTCCCCATTCCCTGAGGAGAGCCATGGGTCCTGCCCCACTGTCAGGATGTGGGCAGCTGTGGGGGCCAGAACCAGAGCAAGCACCACTGTGTTCCCAGGATCAATCCCAGGCCTTGCTGGGGTTGCAGCAAAGATATATGTTGCACAAAATAAAATAAAATAAAAATGCAGCCTGGAGAAACACATTCAGACAGCCATTGCTGGTAGATGTTGTGCTCTTTGGAATGCCTTATTGCGTGCATAATGAGGCCGCATTATGATTAGGTAAAGCAAGCCGATGGCAGAGCGTGTCGCTTGCTGATTGGCTATTCAGAACTGTACACCCTCAGAGATGGAGAGTGCAACTGCCCATGAATGATGGGGCCGGGTGTGGAGCTTCTTTTTGTGTGAGCCGGAGCGTCACCCCCACAGCAGCTGGTTTTTGAGAAAGGCCTCTTGGACTGAGAGCCATTGGTCTCTGTTGCATCTCCCAAGACGACTGGAGTCGGGGATCAGTCCCCTCAGGCAAGCAAGCAGGCAAGCAAGTGAAGGGTGTTTTCGCAACGCTGGAGCTCTCCGTCCACTGACCAGCGCCAGCTGGGAATCCTGGAGGGGGGACTACATGAGAGGAAGCTCCTCCTTCTGGCCTCAGCAAAACAGCTCTTCCTGTGGCTGCAGGGGCTGCACCTGGCCTGCCCCCCCCCCCCCCCCCCGCCTCTGCCTGTCCCCTGCCTTGCACGGCTCCCTCGGCAGCACAGGCCCGCCTGCTCGCTGCGGTGCCTGCGTCCCTCGTACCTATCAGCCCCTGCCCCTGGTTCCTGCCTTCCCACGTTTCCTTGCCGTTGCACCTGCCTCCTGCCTGACACAATCTTGCCCTGGCGGTGTCTCCCGCCTTGCCGTGTTGTCTCAGTCACACGCAGCTTCCCGGTTGCCGGGGTGCGGCTGCCACGTCCAGCCTGACCTTTGCCGCATCTGTTGTCTTGTGCATCCTGCCATGCTGTCGTCCCGCCCTGTTATCCTGCCCAGCGTACGTGCAGCCCTGCTGGTCCTCCTGCTCTTCAGCCACAGCCTTGTTCAGTCTTGGTGCGCTCTGCTGGTCCCTGACCTTTGCCTGCATTATGACTATGGCGTAGCCTTCCCATTAAAGCTGACCTTCAGACTGTCCCTTCTGCAGGTCAGTTGCCCTGGTCCTAGTGCCTCTGTCGGTCCTGCCTTCCCTTGTCTCTGGCCACCTGCACCCTGGCCATGGGCCCCACACCCCCTGCTGCCGCTGATACAGCCTGGCTAAAGCTGGGAGACTTGCCGAGGAGACTTCTAGAAGGGGTGCTGAGCTCCCTTGCTCCCAGCTTCCGACCCACCCTACCACCACCAAAGAATGCCAAGCTGCTCCCATTCGGTTGCGGGTGCAAGGCAGCCACTAGCCCAGGGCCGCACTGGCTGTTGCGCAAGATCTTGCTACCCCCAGCATCTCAGAAGCAGCCACAATACCATTGCCATGTGCCAGCTGCTGTCCAGTGCCAAAAAAGCAAGCCACTCCTCCTCTGGGGTCTTTAATCTCCTCTTCACAGACCACGTTCTCCTCTTCGGTTTGCTCATCTTCAGTCCTGGGGCGGAGCAGAGCAGCTGTTAGCCTCCAATTAGCGGGAAATGCAGGGAGGGGAGTGCACTCAGCCACAGCACCCGCTGGCTGCACAGGGCCCCGAGGCCCCGGCAGGATGGCCATGAGGTGGGTCGCACCTGGAACAGGGAGGGGCGTGCAGGGCACCCAAGGACCTGAAGACTGGCCAGTGAAGAGGACGCGGAGAGCAGGAGGGCAGGGCAAGGGAGGGCAGGCCTGGGGCAGGAGGAGGCAAAGAGAAGGAGCGCTTGGCCTGGAAGCAGTGGGGAAGGGCCCGGGACGCAGCAGGCAGGCGAGCCAAGTCCGTGTCGCAGCAGGAGGCGGGAAAGACAGCAGCCCTGGAAGCACGAGTGGGGTAGATGAACCTGAGTGAGACCCCGTGGCCAGGAACTGGGGCGGCTCTGAGGACAGTTATGAGGAGGAGCAGCAGGCGTACAGTTTGGGGTGGACAGGTGGGAGGAAAGAAGGAATGGGGGAGGGGAGGGGCTGAATTGCTGAGATGGTTTCAAGTGCATCATCATCATCATCCTCAACATCATCATCATCATCATCACCACCATCACTAATTTCATTTCTATAACATCCGACAGCCCAAGCTCTTTGGGCCGTTTACAGCAGCCCATAAAACAGACAACAGAATACAATAAAATATGAGAAAGGCTGAAAAGCATCAAAAAGTTTAGAACAGCTAAACCGAACAACGACAAAGAACGACGCCATGAAGCACCCGGGATGGGCAAGCCCCGCAAGCCTCGGCATAGAGGGCTGCCTTAACATGGCGCCGACGAGATGACGAGTTTGGCGCCAGGAGGGTTGTGGTGGGGAGGAAGCTTCACAGACAGGGGCTGCAACAGAGAAAGCCCTCCCTGTTCTTGCCTCCCCCAAGCCTCCCTGAGCTGACGCTTCGAGGAGGCCCCAGAGGGGGAGTATAGTGTCCGAGTACATGGAGATCGGGAGAGGCGCTCCGACACGTATCGCAGTCTCAAGCCACGTAAGACTTTACAGGCTCAAGCCAGCGCCTTGAATTGGGCCCAGAAACATGCAGACAGCCAAGGCAAGCAGGCCAGAGCTGGTCTTACTTGTTTGGATCCGTGGACCCTCGCTATTAATCCAGCTGCTGCATTTTGCCTGCGCTGCCATTTCTGAACTGGCTTCAAGGGCAGCTCCATGCACAGAGTACCACAGTAATCTAATCGAGAGACTGCAGATTAGTGAAGCTAGGCTGTCTCCGTCCAGGTAAGGGTACAGCTGGGACCCCAGCCAGAGCTGGTAGAAGGCGCTATGAGTCACTGAGGTCACCTGAGCCTAAAGTGACAGTGATGGGGCACTCCCGGCTCCAAACCTTTCCCTGCGGGGACTGTGCAACCCCATCTAGAACAGCCTGAACACCCTTTATCCAGCCAAAGGAACCGCTGCTGACAGCACCTCCGTCTGTCTAGGCTGAGGCTCAGTTTGCTAGCCCTCCGCCGCATGTCAGCTCAGCAGCCCCACCATTTCATCAGCTGATGATGGAAAGACATGGAGCTCCGTGTCATCAGCACACCGGTGGCAACACACCCTCAGTGGTTCATGTAGATGGCAAAGAGCATCGGGGCAGAACAGACCCTGAGGAACTTCAAAGCGCTGAATGCTGTTCCCCAAGCACCACTCTCTAGAGATAGCCCTCCAGGTAGGGGCTGGACCATCGCTTCGCTGTGCCCCCCACTCCCAACTCCAACAGCCTCCCCAGAAGGACACCGTGGTTGCTGGTATCAAAAGCTGCCCAGAGGTCCCCCCATCTCTTCCCAGCATAAGTCATTACATGGGGTGACCAAGGCTGTTTCAGTGCCAAAGGACACCTAGAGAAGGAGGAAACTCCTATAGACCACAGAAACACCCTCCCTCCCTGACCCTCAGGTCTACCCTGATGCTGGACCAGGTACTGCTGTGGGCACACCTGGGAGAGAGTGAAACTCCCATTTCACCCACCCAGATCTCAGTTCTGCATGCCAGATCAGCTGTTTCACCCGCTATTAAATTGTGGGTGAGGGAGGTTTCATTCTGCACTGACCTGGCATACATCTGCTTCTATTGTTCTATAGGTCCGCCTGGCACCGTCGTTACTGGTTTTTCGGCGCCAGGTAAAGACCTTTTTATTTAAACATCATTTCAATTGTTAAAACATATGATCTGGCCTGGGCAACTTCTTCTTCCTTCTCTTTCTCCTCCTATATTTTTATTTTATACTGATAATTTTAATTTTGTATTTGTAAATCAATGTATTTTTTGTATTGTTATATTTAATGGTAATTTATTATGTACTATTGTATTTCAATGTATTTTATCATGTTGTAAGCCGCCCCGAGGTTTCGGCAAGGGGCGGCATAGAAATGTTATAATAATAATAATAATAATAATAATAATAATAATAATAATAATTGTATTTAAACGTCATTTTAATTGTTGATTTTATTTATTGATTTTAACAACTTTGGCCAGGATGTCTCCAACTGTATTTTATTATATTAATGTTATTTATTTATGTTGTAAGCCGCCGCGAGGCTGAGGCGAATGGGGCGGCATATAAGCCTGCTAAATAAATAAATAATAAATAAATTAGCTGTTCAACCAAAACTTGCTTCACAGGGACATGCAGTTTGTGACAGATTGTACTTGTTCTTAGAAAAAAAACTGCTGTGAAGAAAGCCAAAAAGGTGTCTGTGGTTCTGCACCAGTCAAAGGACAGTGACAAATATTTTGTTAGGTACAATATAAATGTCTTAGCAGTGCAGTCCAAAATGAGTTACAAGCAAGCAAGCGCTTCTGGGGCCCGTGGGAATTAGCTCAGATACCTCAACTGCAGCTGAATCCTTCTCAAAGGCAAAAGCAGAGCATGCCATGGGGTAAAGGCGGTTCCCTGTGAGTGCATTTGACCAAGAGGTGGGCTGCTCACCTGCAACTGACATGCTAGCCCAGGTGTGTCTGCCTAACCTTGTGACACATTGCACAGCAGTTCTGCAACCCCCAAGGCATCGTCCAGCATGCTGAAAAGGCGGCTGCAATGCAATCAACACCAGGAGGCAAGGAGTCAGCCGGGCACAGCCCAGCCTAGGGGTTAGCCGGCCTGGTCGCCGGCCCTCACCTTTCCGGCGCAGGAGGACCTCGTAGAGGCAGCTGACTGCTTGCACGGCCAAGGCACTGATGCGCTGCACCGGATCATTGCACAAGGTGATCAGAAGGGCCGTCGGGTGTGCCAGCTTGCTGAACTCCTGTGAGAGCTGATAAGAGAAAAGGGATGGACCAGTGGGCTCGGGGGGGGGGGGGGGGGCTTCCCTGCCACCTTCCATCTCACACCTGGCACATGCGTGCCCTCCCTGTTCTGTGGAGCCCTTCTGCCACCCACGGAGTCCGTGTCACCCTGCACTGGTGTCAATGACCACAGGCACTCTGCAGATGCTCCGGTCCGCTTAACAGGCTGCCGTGTGGAGCAGGACCAGTGCAAAGGTACTCTGCCAAAGACTTCCAGCGGCGACAGCTTGGGAGGAATAGTGAGAGCATCACTGTCCAAAAGAGACTTCAGGAAAGCAACCAAAGCAAGGTCCAATGGACTGACTCTCCAGGAAAGCCCAAGTCCCCAAAGGGCCATTTGCTTCTCCAGGCATGAGAAAACATAGAAACAGAGCAGGTCAAAAGGGGCTCCTGGGCCATCTAGTCTGACCCCTGGCTCCAGCCAGCTCCACTCATGACATGCCTACCATGTGCATGTCCAGACTCTCCTTGAACACCCTCACCCACCTCCCATGGAAACCCATTCTATACTGAGGGGTCCTGTCAGGAAGTACTTCCTGGCATACACCTTGACTCTTGGTTCCCTGAGCTTTGCTCCATTGGAGCGTGTCCTGCCCTCCACTGCAGGGGAAAACAGGTCACGACCCACCTCTGTGTGGCACCCCCCTCACGTAGCTGGATGTTGCCAACACATCCCGTCTGACTCGCCTCCTCCAGCTCCCTCAGTCTTTCCTCACATGACTTACCCTGCCACCCAGCCACCATCCTTGTGGCCCTTTGCTGCACCAATTCCAACCTTACTATACCCCTCTTGTAATGAGGAGCCCAAAACTGAACACAGTGCTCCAGCTGCAGGTACCTCAGAGTAGCACAGAGTGGCAGTAATGCTTCTCTTGATCTGGAAGCCACACTTCTGGCTATGCAACGAAGGGTGGCGTTCGCCCTCTTGACTGCCGCATCACACGGCTGGCTCATGTTCAGCCTGCAGTCAAGCAGCACCCCGAGATCCTTTTCACAAGTGCTGCTCTCCAGCCACTTGCCCCCTAACCTGCACTTCTGGCACCCATCCCTATGCGGAAGGCCTTGCTGAAACCAGGTAAACCACATCCACCACATCCCCTCCATTTAGCCACCTCGAAACCTTGCCATAGATTTCTACAAGTTTCATCTGGCAGGACCTGTTTTTGCGGAAGCCGTGTTGTATAGTTGCCGACCTCTCTTGTCTAGGGTTTCCAGAGCTTTTCCTATTATGAGCCTTTCCACTGTCTTTCCCAAAATGGACATAAGACTAACTGACCTGTAATTCCCCATGTCCCCTCTGCTACCCTTTTTGAAGAATGGGACCACTGACGTCACCCTTCAATCCTCTGGAACCTCACCTGTTCTCCACGAGGCCTCAAAAATGGAGGCCAGCGGGTGTGAGAGGACTCCCGCCAACTCCCTAAGTACCCTCAGGCGTAACCCATTTTGGGAAAATTCAGATAAATCCTGGCAGAAATGGGGTTGCTTATGTGCCCTTGTGTTTTAAAATGCCTGCACCTCTTTCTCAGGAAGCACTCAAAAGTTCCAAGCCAGGTTATTGTCGGCATTTGCTGCTACTTTAAGAAGTGGGACCTGATGGCTCCCACAAGGCGCTGCCAGGGCTGCTGTTTTGCTGATCAGTAAGAACCAATAAGGCTGCCAGGTTAACAGCACTGCAATTGCCCTCATTTGCATGCCAAGACCTCAATAATCCCTGTGCCTCAGTGATCGTTAGGTTAATATCCTGTAATCAAACGCCACCGTATGAAGCTCCCTCTGCAGACCTCTCACCTTCTCACTGTGTTCCCCTTATTTCGTCATCAGCAGCCCAACTGCCAGGGCCCATCTGACTCAATCTGCAGAAATACTCTGTGTATGTTCCAAAAGCTTGTAGTTGGTGGTGGAGACCACTACCCAGTAGCAGGCTGTCGTAAGTCACTGTTAGGGGGCTGGGTGGTCTCACCAATAAAAATGCAGGGATTCAAGGCGATTCAGTCTTCTCTGCGATTCATTCTTGCCATTAGTAAAGAGACTCTGACACCCGCCAGGGCCTGGCGCCTTTGTAACGCCCAGTGCCCTGAGGAGCCCCTCGACTTCTAGGGGGCAACTCTTATCTGTGCCCCTAAATCCCTGGCCTCATCCGATCCTCATGCAGATCTCCCCCGTCCTACTTCGGGGAGAACACAGAGGCAAAATAGTCATTTAGCATCTGTGCCTGTTCCCCCACATCAGTCAACACATCCCCTTGGCCCTCCACATTTGTGGGGGTTAGGGGTGCAGGACCCCCACAGAAGTGGAAAAACTGTGAATATCTCTACCCTCTCCAAAACTTAACTCTTAAAACTGTTGACCATATGCTTCCTCGATTACATCTTCTCCTCCATCTCACGCCTTGCTCTGACCAAGCAGGGCTCCTCCTCTTCATTTATTAGATTCCCCTGTTCTTATTCCCCACCCTTTGCTCCCTCTTTGCACCAAGGAAATACTGGAGGGAGTTCTCTCTCCAGAGGGGCAGGGCAAGAAGCTCCCCCTTTGCTTCCTCTCTCTATGGTGATGATAGTTTTCTGCAGAAGGTCACAACACTCCAAAAAAATTCCCATTTAATTATTGATGGAAAACTCATGAGTAATCAAATCTGGGAGAATTAAACCCATTAAAATTTAGGTTCGACTGTACTCTGCTTGTCTACCCAGGCATCTTTATGGCTTGATACTCTAAGAACTCCCAGCTGGACACACAGCTTGGAGCAGCCTGAGCAAAGACAGTCCATGCCAGTCCTCAGCTTGGTGCACTACAATTGCCCTGACGCATGGCAGCAAGTGGGTCTCTCTCCTCGTGTTACTCAGAGAGTGGCTAACACTGTACAATCTCCCTAGGAACGCTGCTCCACGCTGGATGGGTCTGTCGGCCTTGAGTCCCAAGCCCAAGCAAATATGCCCCCCACCACACCTTTTGTGGAGAGAAGTCACAAGCCCCAGCAGCCATAGAAACATAGCCAACGAAGTCAGAAGAGGCCTCCTGAGACATCTAGTCTTGAAACCCTCTGTGCTCGGAGGCAGCACAGCTCCAAAACCGGAGGCAGGAGCTGCCCGCTCTATGCCCTACTTAACTGGAAGTTTCCGGGGGCTTCTGGCCAGCAACAGTATGCCTGGCCTGACCCCAACAAGGCAACTTAAGGGTTCTTTGGGCAAATTGTGGCCATTGCTTTAGATCTGTCTTGAGGAAGGGGAGGCCCAGTCTGGTCACAAGGATGGTGGGCACCTAGGCACAGTGGCTACTCACATCAAAATGGAAGTATTCAGCTACAAATTTCAAGATCTTCATTGCTGTCTCCACTGCTCTCTCACGAGTATGATCTGATTTTGATGTCATCCACGGTTCCATAAGCTATGAAACAAAGTGCAGGCACTGACATGGTCTGGGCCACAAGAAGCTCAAGATGGGCAGGAAATGACATCCATGTACTGCTGAACTTGGGAGTCACAATGATCTCACTGGCACAGAGGCTTACAAATGACATCCACGAAAGATGGGCCTCACACAGATTTGTACACGTGACATCCGAGTGGAGGAATCTGGGTACATAGGTTTTCTAGCAAGTCTTACAGAATTGCTCGCGTCCAGTGGGGGCATCTCCTTAGACCTTGGACTTCTAAGGCCAAAGAGGTTGGTGGGGACTCTGCACCAGCTTCAAAGTCATGAGGGCACAAGTGCTCACCCTTTGCGGGACTGCCCTTCCCTGAGTGACCCCCTCAACACTTCAATGCCTCACTTTTCCTGTCACACTGGAAGGCAGGAGACAACTATTTTGAGGAGCAGGTGGTGTTCCTTCTCATGACCTTTGGTCAACTACGCTTCTTCTTTGCAGGATCAATTATCTGGCAGAGAGGGTGCAGCTTGAGAAGCTAGTGCACATGTCTTTGGCCAGCTCTCCAGGTGAGCAAGAAGAGCTATGATGGAAATAAGAGTGCTGAGCTACTGGCAAATGCTCCCAAAGTCCTTGGACTATGTCCAGAATATGGCAGGGGTTCAGATGAGCATAGTAGGACAGGCAAATCCCTGAAACACTCCCAGTGTGGGATCTTAATGCAGGGCAGTCTGGAAAGGTGCTGTGTCCTAGGTCAGTAAGAGAGTTGCATCCATTGTCATATTTTGATGGGACTGCCGGCAACTAAAGGGACAGAGGTTTGTAAACTTGCTTCGTACATTTTTTCTTCTACTTAATAAAATCTTCCTTCAACCTGCTGGTATGTTTCTGGTATTATGAATCCTATTTTTTTTAGAAAAAGCCCTTGTCTCTTGGCAACACACCTGCCTACCTCCATCAAGTGCTGCAGCTCGCTTGGGTGTGGGTTTTCCAGCAACAAACCCTGCAGCATCTCTCCAAAACTGCTCATGGTTTGGTGGTAGAGGCCCTGAAGCAAAAGGAAGGCAGTGAGCTTGAGTGCCACAGGGCTGGACAAGAGGAAGCAACTGAGCCAAGATGTCGCTGGCTGCCACGGTTAGGCAGGCGCTCTTGGCCCTGGACCAGCCTCCTCTCCCACTCTAGCTCTGGACTAGCTTCCATGGCTGGCCTCCTCTGCTAGAGGAGGCAGGCCTGCTGGCACCAGTTGCCGAGGAGCTTGCACTCGTCCCGCTTGAGCAAGCCGGTGGGCAGCCAGTTTGCCACCGTGTGTCTGCAGTGCTGAACTGGATGGACCTTTGGTCTGATCCAGCATAGCTTTCCTTATGTTCTTAAGTTCTTAGCCTCAGCAATGACTCCAGAGTACAGGGCAGGACAAAGACCAGAAGCCTGGACAAAATAATTCCTTCAGGATCTGCACAGCGACTAGGAAGTGGGGAGTGCACCTGGCTGTCATCTTTGTGAGCAGAATGTTGGACTAGATGGACCTTTCCTGTGATCCAGCAGGGTTCCTATGTTCTTAGAGAGCAAGAGCTGCCCTCTTGCGTACATATAAGCATTATTTCATGTCACTTTTATACTGCCCATAGCTGGAGCTCTTGGGGCAGCTAATATGGTTTTCTGTAGGAGCTGAGGAAGCAGTGAGGCGGTCAGATGTTTTGGGAGGTTCCAGAGAGCACACAGAAGGACCTTGTGTTTCCCATTCTGCATCTATAACCCTCTTCCTTATGCTCCCTGACAGTTCCCCCATTCCCAAACAATTTTTTACCAATACTTTTGGTGCAGCTGAAATGAGTATAGGAAAATGAGAGAGCAACAAGGTTTGGTTTCCACGTCACACAGTTGGACACATTTAGATAGCTATGGACTTGCATTTCCAGCAGATGGTGATTGGCCAGATTCTCCAAATCCTTAGCTTAATTTCCTCACAGATTCTCACTGAGAAACTATGGTCAGAAAAGAATTCCATGGATCTTAGGCTTAGCTTGGGAAAATAAGCTACTGAGTAGGGCTCACTTTGATATCATCTGCTGTCAGCTCCTCTCTACAAGATTGTCCTTCAAGGATGTCCAGCGGGGCCAGGCAAAACACACTTCGGAAGGAGGCACAGAGCAAGTGGGATTTCTTCTCTGCCTCAAGGACGGGCTTCAGCTTGCTGATGAAAGAGAAACACTGAGATTTAGTTGTAGCAAGAAAGAGTGGGTCAGTGCTGGTGCCCATCACATGGCATGATGGCTCAAGTGGCAGGAAGCCAGGTCCCAGCTGGACATCAGGAAGAATTTCCTGATTGTTACAGCAATGCGACCATGACCTATGGAAGTCGTGGGCTCTCCCACCCGGAAAGCATTCAGGATGCAACTGGACAGCCATCTGAGAGGGATGGTTTGACCTGGAGTCCTGCACTGAGCAGGGGGTTGGACCTGATGGCCTTCTGGCCCCTTCCAACTCTACAGGGGCTGCTGTTGTGGGGATAAGAGTGAAAGCAGCAGGAGGAGAATTATGTCAGCTGCTCCGAGTTCCTTGAAAGAAAAAAGGTGTCATATAAACATAATGAAATAAATAAATGACTCCGAGTCCCTAGCACTGAGGAGGTGGATGGCCCCGAGGGCCCTCTTGCTCCTTTCCAAACCTGCTATTCTGTGGTTCTATGATGCTCACTTCCTCCACCCCAGCTAAGAATAAACATTGGCACCACAATCTTACGTGAGGGCAAAAGGGTGGCTTCCTGAATCCTGCTGCTATTGAGTGAAGGAGAATGCCACGGAAGGAATCTTAGCCCTGCTACAGCTCAGGCAATAGCATACGGTTTGTACGCAGACATTCCCAGCTCATTCCAGGCCAGTGTCCCACTCTTTGCCTTGCAAACTCCTCAGAGACATGTAAACACACACTTAGAGCACACAAGGCCCTAGAGCAGGAATGGGAAACTTGTGGCCTTGTTGTTGGACTGCAAGGCCCATCATTCCTCCCCACTGGCTATGCTGGCCAGGGCAGATGGAGTTTGCTGTCGAGCAATGTCTGGAGGAGGGCTAGCTGCCAGCTTCCGAACTAGAGATGCTGAGCCGACTTATTCATTTGATAATCTTGATGTGACGCGGCAGTTAAGAAGGTGAATGCCACTGTTGGATGTATAGCCAGAAGTGCTGCTTCTAGATTGAGGGAGATGTTAGTACCACCCCATAAGACTCTGATGCACCCGCAACTGGAGTACTGTGCTCTACACTGTAAGAAAGATATAGCTAGGTTAGAATCGGTTCAGTGCAGAGTCACAAGGATGGTACCTGGACTGGATGGAGTGTGGTGGAATGTCATATGAGATGAGACTGAGGAAGCTGGGTCTTTTCAGCCTGGAAGAGAGACTTAGCAGGATCTTATGTCACACAGTAGAGAGTCGTGACCTGTCCTCCCATGGTGGAAGATAAAACATGATCCAATGGAGCAAAGCTTAAGGAACCAGGTTTTAGGTTGGAAATCAGGAAGTACTTCCTGCCAGCTAGAACTCCTATGATATGGAGCAGGCTTCCATGGAAGGTGGTGGAGGCGCCATCAGTGAAGATGTTCAAGGAAAAAAGTGTAAATTGGTGATGTACAACAGCAGGGGATTGGTTCTGACAAGAGAGGTTAAATTTCTCACTGTCCTGAAAGACTGTGCTCTGGAACAACTGGCCATGGAACCAACCACAGGGGAGGCAAGCTTGGATGTCATCCGAGGCAGGGTTGCCCAGAGCACAGTGCAGGATGCAAATGTGGCTGAGCCACTCTGTAACAGTGGCCACACTGGCATCAGAGTGAACATGCGGTTGGCTGGAAGACTGCCAAGGAGGTCAAGCACAGTTGAATCAATGAGTTTAAATCTCTTCAAAGCCCTTGGAGATTAATAAAATGCTACAATAGAGAGACAGATAATAGGAAGACCACAAGTGAGAAAAGGCTGCACAAAGCCCAGGAAGTACCAGCATGGCTAATGCACAGAGGCAAGGACGCTGTTACAGGGGAGAAAGCTTCCGTCAAGAAATGAAAGCCTGGCCCACGTGGGAAGAACAGACAGGAGCATGTGCTGCCACGAGGGAGATGCAAGAGCCATTTGGAGAAGCAGAAAAACGCACCTCTAGCAACATGAGGGCTAACAATTGGTAATTCTTCAAATATATCAAAAGAAAGAAAGCAGCTAAGGAGGCAGTTGGATCACTGGGTGTTAACAGAAGTCAAGCAGCACTGGGTGGGGTGGGGGGGGGGGGGGGGGGGGGGGGGGAGATTGCAGAGCAGCTCAGCGGATGCTTTCCAACCGTCCTCACAGCAAAGGATGCCGAGCAGGCACTTGTCCCAGAGCTTGGGTGTTCTGGAAGGGACTCTGGGAATTTTCAGGGAATCAGTAGCGACAAGAGATGCCATTCTCAGCCTTACCGGCAAACCAAAAGTCAGCCAGTCACCTGGTGCAGGGTTAGGTCACCTGGTTCATCCTGGAGCTATCAAAGAATCCAAGCATGAAACCACTGACCTTCCTACCAAAACATCATGTCTCTAAAATGAGCTTTTGCACCAGAGGATTGGAGAATGGCCAGTACAACATCAGTTTTTGAAAGGGATCCGGGGGATCTAGGAAATTACAGGCCAGCTAGTTTAACATCTGCTCCTGGGAAATTGCTTGAAAGCACAATTAAAGATAGGATGAGTAAGAGGGACAAGCTCTACTGGAAAAATTCAGCATGGCTGCCACAAATGGAAGACCAGTTGGGGTTCTTTGAGAGTGGAAATCAGCACACAGTCAGGGGTGATCCTGCTGACATTGTTGTCCTGGATTTCCAAAAGGCTTCCGACAAAGTCCGTCACCAAAGGCTGCTGAGCCATGGAATAGGGTGGGGTGGGGTGTCCCCTTCTGGATCATGGACTGGATAAAGAGCAGAGGACAGAGGGGTGGGGGAATAAATGACAGCTTCCTGCAAAGAAGATGGATCACCAATGGGCTCCCACAGGGTTGCTCTGCAGTAGGACCAGCACTGCTCAACATATTCAGGATCTGTAATTAGGAAGGGGGAGTGAAGTGGCCAAGTTTGTTGACGCCACTGAACTTTCTAGGAAGGTTGAAGCCAAAAGAGATTGTGAGGTGTTCCAAGGGTATCTCGCCAAACTGGGAGAATGGCAAATGTGCCCAATAGAAGCCAGTATAAAGCAATGCATGTTGGGGCAAAGCATCCCAACTTCAGTGTATACCAATGGGATCTGAGCTAGCAGTGACTGAGCAAGAATGGGATCTTGGGAATGGCCAGACGGGTCAGTGGAAATGTCAGCCCACTGCACAGCTGCCACAAAGAAGGCAAACTTCATGCTAGCCGTAACAAGGAACAGAACAAAACGTACAAGTGGCAAGATCGTACTTCCCTTGTACAGATCATTGGTGTGACCACACCTGGAATATTGTGTTGAGTTCTGCACACCTTACCTGAAAAAGGACATTATTGAGTTGGAAAAATTGTAGAGAGGGCAACAAAGTGAATCAGGGGCTGCAGCAACACCCCTTTGAGGAGCAGCTGCAACAACTGGGACAGTTCAGCTTAGCTAAAAGGTGAGGAAGGGGAGACATGATAGAGGTGTTTAACATTATCCACCAAGAGGAGGAAGTGGAGAGGGACACACGCAAACCCAGGGTCATCTCATGCAGCTGATTGGTGAGAAGTTTAGGGGAGATGAATGGAAGTACTTCTTCAGACAGCATATTCTCAAACTATGGAGTTTGCTGCCACAGGAAGTAGTGATGGTTGCCGAGCTGGAAGCCTTTCAAAGAGGACTGGGCAGATTCATGAGGGAAGAGGCTATCAGTGGCTACTGGCCTTGCTGGCTATGAGGTGGCCCCAATGCAAAGGAATTGTAAAGGGCTTTAGAAGTTAATACTAGAACCTTGAATTGGGCAAAGTTGGCTGGGTAGCCAGGGAAGATGACAGCAGACTGGTGGAGAATAGTAGAGTTGAAAAGGGCCATGAAGGCCATGGAGTCCAACACCACATTACACCATCCCATCCAGAGGGCTGTCCTGTTTCTCTTTGAATGTCTTTAGTGTGGGAAAGCCCCCCACCTCTCCAGGCAGCTGGTTCCACTGTTGTATTTCTCTGGCCATGAGGAAGCTTTTCCTGATGTCCAGCCTGAATCTGGGTTGCTGCAACTTGAATGGATTATTCCGTATCCTACACCCTGGCATCAGCAAGAACAGATCTTGACCTTCCTCTTTGTGACAGCCTTTGAGGTCTTTATAGAGGAAGATCATGTCCCCGCTTGGTCTTCTCTTCTCAAAGCTGAGCATGCCCAGTTCTCTGAGTCTCTCCTCACAGGGCAGTGTTTCCAAACCCTGGATCATTTTTGTTGCCCTCTGCTGAACCCTTTCTAATTTACCTTGCATCTTTCTTAAATCTTGGGGCCCAGAACTGAACACAGTATTCCAGGTGAGGTCTGACTAGTGAGGAGTATAGAGGAACTACGACTTCTCATGATTTGGAAGTAATACTTCTGTAAATGCATCCCAAAATAGCATTTGCCCTTTTGGCGGCTGCATCACATTGTAGGCTCATGTTTAGCCTATTGTCCACAATTACTCCAATATCGTTTTGTTTTGCAGGTCTGTTGAGCCACATAGTCCGCATCTTTAATTGATGCATCTGGTTTCTTTTTCCCAGGTGGAGGACTTGTCCCTTGTCCCTATTGAATCTGATTCTGTTGCT
>NW_025335568.1:5269-43459 GCF_004798865.1 Varanus komodoensis | reverse complement strand
TAGCTAGAAGAGATAAGAATGCCTTCTTAAATGAACAGTGCAAAGAAATAGAAGAAAACAATAGAATAGGGAGGACCAGAGATCTCTTCAAGAAAATTGGAGATATGAAGGGAACATTTCATGCAAAGATGGGCATGATAAAGGACCAAAATGGCAGGGACCTAACAGAGGCAGAAGAGGTTAAGAAGAGGTGGCAAAATTACACAGAAGAACTATACAAGAAAGAGCTTAACGTCCCTGATAACCACGATGGGGTGGTCACTGACCTCGAGCCAGACATCCTGGAATGTGAAGTCAAATGGGCCATAGGAAGTCTGAGCAACAACAAAGCTAGTGGAGGTGACAGTATTCCAGCTGAGTTATTCAAAATCCTAAAAGACGATGCAGTTAAAGTGCTACACTCAATATGCCAGCAAATTTGGAAAACTCAACAGTGGCCACAGGATTGGAAAAGGTTAGTCTACATTCCAATCCCAAAGAAGGGCAATGCCAAAGAATGTTCAAACTACCACACCTTGCACTCATTTCACATGCTAGAAAAGTTATGCTCAAAATCCTACAAGCTAGGCTCCACAGTACGTGGACCGAGAACTACCAGAAGTACAGGCAGGATTTCGAAGAGGGAGAGGAACTAGAGATCAAATTGCCAACATACGCTGGATCATGGAGAAAGCTAGGGAGTTCCAGAAAAACATCTACTTCTGCTTCATTGACTATGCTAAAGCCTTTAATTGTGTGGATCACAACAAATTGTGGCAAGTTCTTAAAGAGATGGGAGTACCAAACCATCTTATTTATCTCTTAAGAAAGGTCAAGGTCAAGAAGCAACAATGAGAACTGGACACGGAACCTCTAATTGGTTCAAAATTGAGAAAGGAGTTCGGCAAGGCTGTATACTGTTGCCCTGCCTATTTAACTTATATGCAGAGCACATCAAGAGAAAGGCGGGGCTGGATGAATCACCAGTTGGAATTAAGATTGCTGTGAGAAATATCAACAACCTCAGATATCAGATGATACCACGCTCATGACAGAAAGTGAAGAGGAACTAAAGAGCCTCTTGATGCGGGTGAAGGAGGAGAGCACAACAGTTGGCTTGAAACTCAATGTTAAGAAAACTAAGATCATGGTATCCGGTCCTCTCACTTCCTGGCAAATAGATGGGGAAGAAATGGAGGTAGTGACAGATTTTATTTTCCTGGGCTCCAAGATCACTGCAGACGGGGACTGCAGCCAAGAAATTAGCAGACGCTTGCTCCTGGGGAGGAAAGCTATGGCAAATCTAGACAGCATACTAAAAAGCAGCGACATCACCCTGCCAACAAAAGTGAGTATAGTCAAGGCTATGGTTTTCCCAGTTGCAATGTATGGCTGTGAAAGTTGGACCATAAGGAAGGCTGAGCGCAAAAGGATCGAGGCCTTTGAACTGTGGTGCTGGTGGAGACTCCTGCAAGTCCCTTGGACCGCAAGGCGATCAAACCGGTCAGTCCTAGAGGAGATCAACCCTGACTGCTCTTTAGAAGGCCAGATACTGAAGATGAAACTCAAATACTTTGGCCACCTAATGAGAAGGAAGGACTCCCTGGAGAAGAGCCTAATGCTGGGAACAATAGATGGTAAAAGAAGAAGGGGATGGTAGAGAATGCGGTGGTTAGATGGAGTCACTGAAGCAGTTGGTGTGAGCTTGGGTGGACTCTGGGAGATGGTGGAGGACAGGAAGGCCTGGAGGAGTGTTGCCCATGGGGTCGCAATGGGTCGGACACAACTTCGCGACTAACAACAACAGAAATATTACTTCCAAATCACGAGAAGTAGTAGATCCTCTATACTCCTCACTAGTCAGACCTCACCTTTAAGAAAGATGCAAGGTAAATTAGAAAGGGTCCAGTGGAGGGCAACAAAAAGGATCCAGGGTTTGGAATCGCTGCTCTGAGAGGAGGGACTCAGAGAACTCGGTATGTTCAGTCTTGCGGGGAGGGGGCAACCCTTTCCCACCCTACTATTCCACGATTCTCTGATTCTCCAGCAGCCTGCTGTCATCTTCCCTGGCTCCCCAGTCATTTTGAGGCCCAGTTCAAGGTTCTAGTATTAGCTTCTAGTATAACTCCTAAAGCACTGTACAGTTCCATCAAATAAGAAGGTGGAAACAATATCCAGAAGAACCATCCAAAAGAGAAGAAAGGGTGGCAGACTTCTTCGAAATGGAATCCTCTGAGGAAGGGCCTGCAATATTAGAAAGTGAAGTGAAAGATGCTCTGAAAGGGCTTGCAAAGCAGGAAACGCCTGAGGTAGGCAGGACACCAAAAGAACTCTTCTGAGCTGCAGAAAATGAACCAGCCCAGTTCTTAAAAATGGAAAACAGAACAATGGCCCACAGACTGAAAATGTTCAACATATATTCCAATCTCTAAGGAAGGAAATGCAAAATAGCGCAGCAACTATAGCATCGTTAATCTCCCATGCAAGCAAAGTGGGGCTCAAAGGGCTGCAGCAAAGAATGCTGCCCTATACATAGACAGAAATGCCCAGTTCCAAAAACGGGGAGGCACTAGAGATCGTATTGCAAATGTATGTTGGCCACTGAAACACACAAAATGATTTCAGATCAATCTCTGCGTCATAGACTACAGCAAAGCTTTGTCTGTATGGATCAAGGGAAGCTATGAATGGTCCTGAAAGAAGCTCAGCACTTGATTGCTCTGTCGTAGCCTGTATCACAGATGAAAAGCTACAGTTAGGACAGAATACAGGGAAACAGAATGATTTCCCATAGGTAAAGGTGTCAGACAACAATGTATTTTATCTCCTTATCTGTTCAGTCTGTATTCTGAACACATAAGGAACACTGGATTAGATTCAAAGGAAGGAGTAAAAACTGGCAGAAGAAACATCACTAATCGAAGATATGCAGATAGTACCATACTACCGGCAGAAAGTAGCAATAACTGCTAATAAAAGTGAAATAAGAAAGTACACAAGTAGCACTGCAGCTAAATATTAACACTAACACCATGTCTGCAGAAGAATTATAGAACTTTTGTGTTAATAATGAAGAAATCAAAATGTTGAAGGATTTCATATACCTCAGATTAGTCACCAATTCAAAGGGGAACTGAAGCCAAAAAATTGGAAGAAAACTGAGACTTGGAAGGGCAACAGTGAAGGAACTATAAAAGATCAAGTGTAAGGACATTTTACTGGGCACCAAGGTCAAGATCATGCAAACTATTGTATTCTCAACCACAGTCTACGGGTGTGAAAGCTGGACAGTGAAGAAAGCTGACGGCACATTCAAAACATTGTGCTGGAGGAGAGCTTTGAGAATACACTGGACAGACTAGGTCAAATCAAGCCAGAGCGTTCCTTAGAAGCAAAAATTACAAAATGGAGGCTGTTGTATTTTGCACACATCACAAGACAGCAAGACTCACTGGAGAAGACAATCATGCTAGGGAAATTCAAAGGCAGAAGAAGAAAGAGAAGACCAAATATGAAATGGGTTTAATTCATAAAGGAAGCCACAGCCTCGAACCTGGAAGGGTTGAATGGAACTGCCACGGACAGGACATTCTGGGGGCTTTCATTCACCCGGTTGCCATCGTTTGGAGAGCACTCGACAGCGCCTAACAAGAAACGCAACCCCGGACCTGGGGCATCACCTTCTTTGGGATTCCAACGAACCTTGGGCCCATTGCAGAGGCATATGGGGGTGCAAGTGCAAAGCCAATAAAGGAAATTAAAGGCTCACAGAACTCATGGGGAAGAGTGCTTTTGCCTCTGAAGCCGTGGCAGGCAGAACATTTCCCCTGCACGGTGGCCTAATAGGGAAAAGGCACATGATGCCAGGAAGGAGGACCAAGGTGCCCCTAAAAGGCGGCCTCTTGGCCAACCCTGCTAAATGGGTCGGGCTGGCTCAGAGCTGCCCCAGGAGCTGCCAGGCTGAGGGGGGATCAGTCAAGGCCCACCCAGAAACTAAATGGCCGGGCTCTGCACACGGGCCTTGCTGGACAAGCGTGTGGGGCGGAGCGCTCTGACGGAGAGCGGGGGTCCTGGTCACCGGTTCCAGCCTGTCTCTTATTTGAGAGCAGGAGGTTCTTGAGGGGCAGCTGGGCAGCAGGCTCTAAGCCCCCCCCCATCCCCCGTTGCCACACGTTTCTCCGCAGAGAGTGAGTGCAGCACTCACTTGGGGTTGAGGCAATGGAGGGAACTCCCCTCTCCACGTATCCCTTCCCCAGCACAAAGGTCCTCGGCAGAGGTCCTTCCCCCTGAGCCACCCCCAGCGAAGTGAACGGGAAACAGGCCAAGACAGAGAGCATGCTTACAATTAGGCACTCCACAAGCGGTGTCTTCATGTGCAGCCGTATGTGTCGTGCTTTACCAGTTGCAGCGATAGCTTCAAGAAACATCAACACAGCAATCAAAAAGCTCTTCTTCAGGTTCACGTCCTAATTCAAACCAAGAGCAAAAAGTGGCTCCATGTGACCAAATGATGCTAAACCCCATTCCACGGCTTTGCCAGTATCATCCACCTCAAACCTGTTTGCTCTGGGCAACAACATTCACACTGACCAATTAGCAGGTCAAAAATGGTTTCGATCAACTAAAAAAGTCCCCCCTCCTCCCACACCCAATTAGCCAGGGAGCTTGCTAAGCCTACAGAGGCCCGGGAAACAGCAGTGTGTGTGTGTGTGTGTGTGTGTGTGCACATGTGCGTGCGTGCGTGTGCACATGTGCGTGCGTGCGTGTGCACATGTGTGCACGAACTACTGCACCAAAAGGCCCTCCACAGTTACACTGGCAGAGTGGGGGTGGGTGGGTAGCCCTGTGAAATGCCCCACCTTACCTGGCCTGGCCTGGCCATCCTTCCATTTTATGGCCTTTTACAGCAATAATAATTACATAATATTTAAATAATATTTATGGTGTTCAATATGGATAAGTGCAAGGTCTAAAACTTGGGTCATAGGAATGGGTGTCAAGTATGGGTTAGGGGACAAGTGGCTGGAGAGCAGCACTTGTGAAAGAGGCCTCGGGGTGCTGCTTGACTGCAGGCTAAACGTGAGTCAGCAGGGTGACATGGCGGTCAAGAAGGTGTACGCCACCTTTGGTCCCATAGCCAGAAGCGTGGCTTCTAGATCGAGAGAGGTACCTCTGCCACTCTATGCGACTCTGGTGCGCCCGCAACTGGAGTCTTGTGCTCAGTTTTGGGCCCCTCATTACAGGAAGGATATAGCCAGGTTGGAATCAGTGCAGCATAGGGCCACAAGGTTGGTGGCCGGTTTGCAGGGGATGCCGTATGGGGAGAGACTGAGGGAATTGGGTCTCTTCAGCCTGGAGAAGAGGAGAATTAGAGGGGCTACGTTGGCGACATACAGGTATGTGAGGGGATGTCACACGGAGATGGGTAGAGACCTGTTCTCCCCTGCAGAGGAAGGCAGGACGTGCTCCAATGGAGCAAAGCTCAGGGAGCCAAGGTCCGATTTGGATGCCAGGAAGCACTTCCTGACAGTCAGGACCCCGAGGGTGTGGAATGGGCTTCCACGAGAGGTCGTTGAGGCCCCATCGGTGAGGGTGCTCAAGGATAGGCTGGACATGCACATGGTGGGTATATCATGGAACACATAAAACTGTTGACTGAGCACCCTCAAAGTCCCACTGAGAAGAAAGGAACCAGGAATGCCTTCTTCAAAAATGTGTGTTTCTGTAAATGTCGCTGAGTACCCAGTGACTCGCGACAGCAAACATTCCTGCCGATGGCAAGAAGCCAGCAGAGGGACGTTCAGCCAAAACTGGCAAACAGGCAACGGAACACCAGGTGCCATCCAGTGGGAGTCCCTGAGCAGCTTCCTCTCCAGTGCCGTCACCCCCAGCTGCTGCCTGCTGGGCTGATGTCCCTGCTACTTCTGGCCAGCTAGTGCAAACACACAAGCTTTCCCACCGTCCTGCTTCAGTGATGAGGATGAGGACGAGGAAGGACAGCTTATACAGAATGCAGTAACCCCACCCTACCAGGGCAAAAGTGTTCACCATACCGAGGGGTTGACGGAGAAATAATCGATCATTTTGGATAGGATCAGTTCCACTCGAGGGAGAACTTCTTCTCTAATGCCCAGGGCTACTCGTCCGTAGCACAGCAGGAGGGTGTTCCACTGGCAGTACTGGAGGGGAAAGACAAAAGTGCTTTTCTCTCTAGAGCCTGCCCATAAGCCAGCAGCGGGGAAGGCCAGCAGGCAGGCTGGCAGGAGGGAATCAACAAGCCCCTGCAGAAAAGCAATTTCAAGCCGTATGACAAGCCCTCCTACAGCCACCCTAGAGGACTGCTTGGCTCAGACAGAATCCCACGGTAGCCCCTCCACAAAGGTGGGTGTGCGCTCACACACATGGGGGGGGGGGTGGCTTTTTAAAGTGCCCCTTGGAGGGGAGAGTATAATAATCAGAAGCTTTGTCACCAGCATTCCTGCAACCTGCTCTACCCTCAGTCAAGCACTTCTGATCTAAATAAAAGCTTGTCCTTAAAATCTGAAAATCACTATAGTACTAATTACACAATTGATCACATATTAAGCCATTAACAAATGAATGATTGCTCAGGCAAAATAAAAAAAATAACTATACATGGCCGTTTGAATGCACTGTCCCCTTTGCGGCTGAGTCAGGTGTGTGCCTCCAGCCTTGCAGAATGTACACTCAAAGAACAGATCCCAGTGCCCAGAATGTGGAAAACCAGTTGCCAGTCTTCTTGCAATGAATTGCAGGAGAAAAATACCTGGCTGTGGTCACCGTAATCTGCCTGAAAGCCCCCAGTCTTCCGCACAGAAGTTCCCCCGCCCCATCCCTGCCCGGCACATCTAGCACGTCTTCACACAAGGTGCACCAGCAGAAACCGTGCAAAGCTTCCATGGCACTCCCATAACCCGCATAAGGCAGCACGGTCTGCTCAAGGGCTGCACTGCACTGCTTGGCACAGAGCAGGGAAATCCTGCTATGCTGGGTAGAGCAGGCATCCCAGGAGCACGTGGAGCATCACCGGCAAAAGCCACCGGTGATTACACAGCATCCCTTCTGCACTACCCTTCTGGTGTTCATGGGAGAAGGCAGGAGATGCTTCACTTGCCAGTGGAAGGCCTAAACCGTGGCTGGCCCACTGTTAATTTTGTTGTCATTGTCTGGGCATTGCCGAAGGGGTTGGTTCCCAGGGACCTCTTCGGGGAAAGCGCCGCTGTCCAATTTTGGCTATCCCATTCAGCAGCCACCTGCACTCTCCGTATAATGTCTCCTGAGGGGAGAGAGCGGTGTGCAGGGTGGAGCATGGAGAAGTTGGCTTCCCCTAACAAAATGGCACATGCCCCAATCAACAGAAACAGATACAGCAAAGGGCCGGGTGGTGAAGACACAGGATGTTTCTGTTCAAAGCAAACTCCACATTTTCAAAACTTCAACAAAAAGCATTCTAAGGATAAGAATAAAAGTGAGAAAGGACCCCCCCCCAGGATCCGCCCCCCCCCTCCACAAGCATGAATTACATTTCCGAAATTATACCGGGCTGGTTTTTGATGTAGAACTCTCCTCAGTGGAAACTTTCTTGCTGAAGTTCTCAAGTACCTTTAAAACTTCGTCAAGGTGACGAGAGGCAGCCAGGCCAACAGCAGAAGCGATGCCCTGGGAAGAAGCAGCAGGTGGGAATGGGATGATGGCAGGGTCGTTCCTTTGCTCCGGCAATGACACTGAGTAGGTCCGCTTTGTGTAAGATACATTAGCTCATGGGGTTTCATAGAACCTTGGGCAGAGTAATGTTTCTCAGGAACGTTTCAGCAACATTTCGGACACCACAATTGTCTGCAGCACCACGTTCTTGGACAGCAAAGGGCTGTACATCAAAGATCTCCACTAAAACCATTGTCATTTTAGGACACGATTCTCAGGCAAATCTCTTAAAGCTTCAAGGCACCTTAAAGACTAAGATGTACGTTCTGCTCTAGGCATTCACAGATTAAAAAGTTTTCTTTATCAGAGGATCACCCTGGTGGGCAAAAAGGTTTGACTGCCATGTACTCAGGGAGCGGCTGACTTTGCCCATCTGACAATAGGGCATCTGTCTATGGAAGAACTTTTGACTGTCCTTCTGGTGCCTCAAGACTCTTCACCGTTTTGCTGTAAACAAAGGAAGTTCCCTTTCTGGAACTGCTTTCTAAAGGGATTTTCCGACAAATGTCTGAACTTCAGGCACCCTGCGCATTTCCCCATGCTCCCCTCTTCTCCCTCACCACTCTGCATCTCCCATCCTTCTCAGCTCCATGGACTGAAATTGGGCGCTCACTCATGGGGTTGATTGCCAAGAATGCCCCAGCGGGAGAAATGCAGCAGATTGTTCCAGGTTAGCCCTGCAGGTTTCATCCCATTTCTCCCCTGCTGGCGCCAGTTCTACCTGTTGTCTGTCAGGACACTATCTGGACTGCCCACCTCCCTGCTTTGCAATTCACACAAATGGTGTTGCAATTTTTTTTAAAAAATTGCATATTACGTGCAAGTGCCAATTTCATCATTCATTCTGGCACTTCTCCAGTGGAGTGGAGTTGGGCGGCGGGTGGACTGACAGGTTCTTTGAAAAGTGCAGAATATGACTGGGCCAGTGGTGCTCAGGATGGGACACAGTACTCCAGATGGCACCTAGCTAGTGCTGCGTAGAGGGAACCAGAATCTCATGTGATTTGGAAATTATACTTCCATGAATGCAGCTCGATCGAGCACCTGCCTTTTGTGTAGCTGCATCACATAGTTGATGTGTATTCAGCTTGTGATCTTTGGCAATTCCAATTTCTAACATGCTCTGGGCAAAAAAAGAGCAGAGAGGCCGACTCCTCACAGCCATTCAGCAGGTGTAGCTGGCCTGGTTTGAAATTCACCCAGAGCTCTTGTGCTTCCTCCCACCAGAGTGTTGGAGCAAACTGGGAAATGGTGGAATAATTTGGAGAGTTTGGGAAGTCTGTGAAACAGCACTAGTCAGACCTGCGTGCCTACTGGCAGAAAGCAGCAGTGGAAGCCAGTCTGGAAGCAAATCTCCCGGGAACGCAGTGCATGACACCTGCAATCTTATAGGCTAAAATTCTGAAAAAAGAGGAAATGCACACCCTGCTGGGAAGGAGGAGTTCTTAGTTCCAGGAGAAGTTGTTGGAAGCTCCTTCTTGTGGGCCTGCCTAAGCTGTAGACCCCACCCCACTTCACCATGCCACATCCTTCCTCAGAAAGCCTTCTTCCTGGAACAGGAGTGAGACGTGGGTCTTCCATGGGCCCCTGGCTTCTTCCCCAGAAGAAAAGCACTGGCATCCTCATTACCTTTGCTGCCAAAGGTCCCCTGTGAGACATGGCCAGTATATTGCTGAGTTGCTCTTGGACTAATTGAGAGTTGTCTGAGGTACACAGAATGGCTCCGAAGTACTGATAGAGGAAGACCTGTGGGAAAAGCAGGAAGCAGAAAAAGGCCAGCTGAGGCACAGGGGGACAGAGTGGCAACATGTTTAAACCCTTGTCAGGGTGTAAGTGAAGCTCACATGAACGAATCATAGAATAGTAGAGCTGGACGGGGCCATGAAAGCCAGCGGGACCAAGCCCTGCTGTTGCAGGACACCAAGTCACACCATTCCACGCTGACGGCTGTCCAGCTTCTTTCTGAATGTCTCTAGTGCAGGAGAGCCTATCTCCTCTCTGGGCAGCTGGCTCCACTGCCATATTGCTCAGAGAGTGAGGAACTTTTCCCTGCTATCTAGCCTGAATCTGGGTTGTTGCAGCCTGAACTGAATGAATGAATGAATGACCGGATGGTTGCACCTTGATAGAAAAAAACCTCTGCACAGAGAAACTGGGGAAGAAGGCCAGAGCCAGATCTCAGTGGGAGAGTCTTTACTTGGCATGCAGAAGGTGGTTAGGTCCAGTCCACAGTGGCATCTCTAGTAGGTGAGGCAGATAATGCTGGGAAACCTGTGAGAATGGGAGAATATAAACTTGGATCCACATGGAAGATGTAAGCACTCGAACCTCAGCACTTTTACTGGTGAGGGCACCCAGGAAAACTCACTGCAGAGGCAAAGCTACAACAGTGCCGCACAGCCAGTGTGCCCACCGACTACAAGCTCCCGGGGTATATACAGAATGTTTCACAGGGTCCGGGTCATGTACAGAGTAGTGGGGATGATGATAAGGGATGAATGGACACATTTTGGGAAACAATGCGGGCTTAAACAGAGCAGTATGAGTTAACAGCAGAGGGGAAATGACATAATGCTACAGTAAATATCACAGATTGGTTATTATTGACACAGCAAATAGTAGGACAACAGGAATCGTAACAGGCCCTGGGTGTGGGTTTTGACAAGTGTGAGCAGGTGATTTCATAAGGACAGGAAAATCTCGCCAGGGCTGTTCTCAGCTGCCCAACAGCTCACTCGATACAATGCTTCAAAGATCAAGTAATGCTGAAGCTGAGAAATGTCACAAGAAGCAGGGGCTGGTATCAAGAAGCACCCCAACACATTCCAGGAGGGATTACCACGTGCAACAGCGGAGCTGGTCAGGGGAGAGCCTCAGTCACCGAAAGGAGCACCCAAATAAGGAAGCCTCCAGCACTGCCAGGAGAAGCAGCCTGACTAAATGTTCCAGTTCTTTCTGGGCAGGAGGAGTGAGGAAACTGTGGCTTTGATTTTATATCTCAAAGGCACATCTACGCAACCTTTCTCTCTAAAGATTTATTTGGCTTTCCCCAACAGTTACATGATAGCTTTGCTCTGCCTGAAGCCCCACTCCGGGCGACTGGGTGGCTTCCCATGTGCAGACTTGTGACTGCCCCCTCCTAGTTAACTGTACACGGAGGATTTGGGGGTGCAGACAATCAGCTGAGCAGCTCTGCCGCCGGACTGCCAATACCAGGCATGCTTAGGCAGAGCAAGGCCGGGGTGTTCTCTTGCTCGCTGTGAGATTCCATCGTCGGCTGTGGGAGGTGCAAGAGGGGGCAGGTGACTGCACCAGGAGCCCCTTCGGTGCCTGCTGGCAGCACCACTGGCACCAGTCCAGGACTGGGGTGGATGTCAGTCCCATTGCTAAAGCACCAGCTTATAACTCCAGCAGCTCTGGCTGAGCAGAGCAGGAGAGGCTCTCCTTTCCAGACTCTTCTTTCACTGGGGCAGCACCTATGAATTCACACAGGGAGCCAGTTCAGAATCACTCCCAGAGTGCCGCTATTCACTAGCAGAGGCTACTCTTGTAGGTAGGGGAGCAGTGACACCTCCTGGAGCCCATGGATGGGATGCACAGCCCAAGGCAATGAAGTCCCGATGCAATGAGGCTTGCACTGGCTCTTACAGTGGCTATGGCTGGAGACATTCTCCAGGCCTCTGGTTCTTCTGGGAATGTTGTTTCTATGGCTGCAAAAGTTTCAGTTAGAAAGAAGTCCCAAAGAGCTTCATGCAGTGCAGGGGGAACCCTGCCTCTTTATTCCTTGGAAAGGTGCCACTAAAACATTGACAGGGAAACATGAACCAGGGACCCCCCAAAGCTTGAGTAGGAGGAGCCACCACATTTCAGGCCTTTCTGGAGGCAGCAGGTTTTGTCTAGGAACCCTTCCTCCAGTTTCATGGGTAGTCAATGGTGTTTTAGGTCATACCCCAGAACAGCCTCTCATGAAAATGAGGCGTCTGGAGATTTGTTTCCTCTTATTTTCTATTCAATTTACATGAACAAACAAAACACCATTTACTGCTGATAAAACTGACTGTAAGGGAAGATCTAAGGACTCTTGAGATGCTCAGAGGTAGCATCATTACTTCTCCTTCTGTTGTTACAGCTGCTGTAATTCTGGGCTGAAAGCTGATGCTAAGACAGAATCCAGAGCTAAAACATGGTGAGCACTGGAGGTACCCACAAGCTGGTCAAATTCTAGGCTCAATCATGGCATTATCTAGTGGGGAAGTGCTGTGCGGCACCTGGAAGAAGTTCACAAGTGTTTGTGGACCCGTGGTGGCACAACTGACTGCAAATTGGAGTCCGGAAAGCTGAAAATCAGGGAATCCAGCCCCAAGCAGATCCATCACACAACGGCAGTGACACTTGGAAATGGCCAGGAACTGCAGTAGTGGCAGACATCGGAATCTCCATGAAACACCTTCTGCAAATGCAGTCAAAGGAGGAGAGAGCAGCCTGGACTGCAGCCTCCCTCCAAACCGTGTTGACGCTACTGGAGCCACAGAGCCACGTCTCTGGCCAACAGTGTGGTCGGTAGGAAGTGAGCCCTCCGACTGGTGCTCAGGCAGCAAGCAGCATGTTCTAGATGGCTACCAACCTTCTCAGGGCTTTGGCTGCTGCGCATTGCGTCCACTTTCATTAGCTCTTGATAGAGCTCCTCAAAGCAAGCCTTGTCTGTGACATCAATCAAGAGCCGTTCTGCAAACTGTCAGAAATAAATGGAAAACTTGGATGAACTGCCTGCTGGGTACGGTGAGCTTGGCAATCTGTCTGCGGTGGCATCCCACCAGAAACAGATGCCCAAGGCATGGACTGTGTCCGTGAACTGGGCTCGGTGGGAACGCCACTGCAGATACAGCCAAAATGCTGTTCCTGCGTGTCTTTCTTATAGAAGATTTCCACTCTCTGGTTCCAGTGGTGGCTTCAGCCATTCTCTGGCAGCACCAGCAGAAATCCTAAGAAAAGAAAACTGGCTTTAAAGTAGCTGCTATAGCCATTGTCCTGGGAGCAACCTTGAGCAAGCCTTCTCTGCTCCAAAGGAAGAGGGTGGTGTCATGACACTTCCTCGGGCAAAATCCTCCACACTGTGTTAGAGCAGGCCTTTCCACCCCCCACCCCCCAACATTGGTTAGCTGTGATGCCTCATGGGGAAGGTGCACGGGTGGCCATTTCTTAATAGGCAATGACTAAGGAGGATGTGTATTGAGTGAGGGTGGCCTTCCTTTTTTCCATCTCTCTCCCTGATCTCTTCAAAGATGATTACTTTTTGCTCAAAAAGTTAGGTTCCTTCCTGCATCTACCCCTGAGAACACAGCAAAGCACTCTTTTTGTCCATGGGGAACTTCACGTAGAGGAATGCCATCCTGTGCGAGAGAGGAATGCAGTCGAATGCCTCCCCATGCCTGCCGGCTTAAACGGAGCTCGGCTGAGGGGGGCTCTCAGCCTGCCCTTCCCCACCCTGCACTGGCCACCCCTCGGCTGGGTGAGGGTGAGGCAGACACCTCCCTCAGGCCCCTCTTATTCTTGCCCACCTCCACAGCACCTTTGGCTTTGCCTGTAGGAAGCTGCTGGTGTTTGCGTGAGCAGGGAGGATTCCCTGAGTCACACAGCATTAAGCTTTGAGGTGCACGGCAGGCCAACAGAAGTCACTTCTGGAAGCGGTGACAACAGCAGGACGCTGCCATGCGCCCCCTGCCTGTGCCCCTTAATCACCCAGAGCTGCTCTTCTGAGCTGGGAAAAGGCTGGGCATGATTCAGGGGGGCCCTAGCCAAGGAAGGAGGGCCCTCACCTTACCTCCACCAGCTTGCGCTCCCACACATCAGCCTTGAAGGTATCGCTCTCAGTGAAGGCTGGGGAAGGAAGAAAGGAAAACATTCAGGGGCTAAGGTTTACCATGGCTATCATTAGGTTGGTAGATTAGATACCCTTTGATCATATGCTCTTTGGAGTATAGACTTGTCCTTTTGGCTTACGCTAAACATTGGTGGTGCTCTACAAATGTATAATTTGAGGATTTACAAAGTCCTAGCTCCAACATACACAGTCAACCCCTGGATACATGCTTCTCATGCAAAGAAAGGGTAGGTATGATCTCCTGTGATGCTTTTTCTTGTTTGGTGGATGCAGATGCAGTGTTTCTACAGGAGAGGCAAATGCAAGGGCGAATAACGTGAGAGAGCACAGAGGAGGAAGAGAGACAGAAGCTCTGTCTTCCAGAAATAGGCCATGAGCAAAATTCCTGTTGAAGTCGGCATAATAATTATCCTTGCTTCTAAAGCCCATGGACACTTGGGTAGAGGGTGTGCTGAGCCACTTGGCTGCTCAGGCACTTCACACTTAGCTTCTTTGGAGCACTCTTGCCAGAAACAGGCGTGTCCTTTTGGATCAGGACTAACCTGTTTTGATGACAAGAGAACTGATTGTGAGGGCCTCTATTATCATTATCATTTTATCATTATCGTTATTTGCTGCCTCATAGCCCATAGGGCTCGCTGGATGGCTTGCAATAAAACAGAGATAATGCATATTCAATTACAAGATACAATACTATGATCAAAGCAAAAATACAAAAAAATTAATTGCAAAAGCAATGCAGAACTCAAAACAGGAATGCTCAATGCAATACTATAATGCATAATATAAAGCAGCAGAGAAATACAACTCTGCCCTGCTGCGTATGCTTGAAGCAGCACAGCTGGCTTCAAAGGCACAGCCAGGGCAGCCCCCCCTTGACGTTGCCTCTGCCTGAGGCTCCAAGAGTGGTAGTGACCGCTTGCCTCCCCCCCCCCCCGCCACCCCCAGTGGCAGCATTCTCTCTACTGGGGCCAAGGGGCCGACTATGACTAGTGATGGGAGCGGCAGAAACCACGCAGCTCTGCAGGGGGCACAGGTGTCGACCCAAATGAATGGGTAGCACGCAGGCAGTGCCCTTTGACCTCCACTCTTTGGCCGCTGGCCAAGGCCACTGCCCTTAGCAACATCTGCAAGAAAAGGGCCTAGAGAGATGTGTGAGTTTACCTTTGTTTGCCAGTTTCCCCAAAACACAGAGGATGCTGCGGTATGGAAGCAGCCGGCCTTGGAAGCCCTCCAAGAGTTTGGTCAACACTTCTGCCGGATAGTGATTCCACAGGGCCACCAGGATCTCCCCAGCCACATCCTGGTACCGATCGTGCAGATCCTACAGCAACAGAGCACAGAAACATCTTGTGGGAGGAAACCCACAGTAAGACTGCAAGAGCTTGCAGCTCCTGCACGTACCTCTGATTCGCTTTTGCCAGGAATGGCTCCTGATGGACATGGTCACCACAGCAGCCACAGTGACAGTTCTCTGAGTACCTGAACTGCTAGGACAGCTGGGTCACCCTGCTCTGTTACTCATTAGAGACATTTTAAGGCTACCAAATAATAGAAATGTCTTTATTTAATTCATTTGTTTGTTTACAGTGCTTGTGTGTCTCTCCATATCTAGACAGATTCTGGAGCAGTGAATAGTAAAAAACTAAAAAAGATAAAAGAATTAGAGCAATACACTAACAAGGAAGCATTGAAACTATACCTTACAATAAAGTATTGCTCCATTGTATATACATATAAGACTATTAAACTGGGCTATATAAGATAGCATATAACCAGCAGCATGGGCTAAAGTCAATACACCACACCCACCCAAAATTTTAAAATTTGAATAAATACCTGTTGTTACTAAAAGATAAGGTAAGAAGCTTGAAAGGCTTTTTGGGAGCACAAAATGTGCTAACGGTGCCAGGCAGCGTTAGGATTAGGGTGACTGGAGTGCCAGCAGCGAGGAGGGAGAGCCACCACCGCTGCATTAGCGACCGGCTCCCTCGCCTGGCCCTGGGGCAAGCACAGCCCTATCGCCAGCGGAGGAGTCAGCTTTGCTTTGGAAGGGTTAGCCCACTCTGGGTTTCACACGCTTTCAGGGGATCCTGGAAAGGCACAATCTTTGGCTTTGGCAGTCCCCGGAGAGAGGCTGGCACTGCGATGGCCAGACCTTTTTCTCTGCATCTTTCTTCAGTGAGTTGGGAACATGCAGGACGCCTAGGCTAGTAGAAGGAGGTCTGGAGGGCATTCCTTTCTTCGGATGATAGGAGCATCTCCACCCACCTCAGGGAGTCCCCCTTCCTCCATACTGGGCCAGTTTCTATGCCTACCAGGTTTAGGGTTCTTGGAGGATCTTGCAAAAATAGGTGGACTACCTGAAAGCATGGAGAGCGATGCAGAGGGTGGGGACATCTCAAAGGTGAACAAGTGGGTCTGCACTGAGGGCCTGCAGAATGTTTACATTCATGGTTGCAGCTGACCATCAATCTATGGCCCCTTTTTAAGGAAGACAGAGAGGCAAACCAACATATTTCTCTGTCTCTTTCAGGGTTCACTCTTACCCCAAGCCTCATAGATGCCATGGTACTTGACTAGGATGTATTGGGAGGAGAAAAATAAAGTTGGGGAACCAAGGGAAAGTCGGGCAAGTAGGGGTGGAAAAGAAGAATGCAGGGTCAAGACGCCATGGGTGCTGCCTGTGGGGAGCACAGATAGTCCATCCCACTAGGGAGGCTCCTCTGGGGAAAAGCATGAAGGTGGCCCGTTTACATGTCCCTGAAAGAGACTCCATCCCACAGTCAAGGAAAGCCTTCCACATGCCCCTAGAAAAGAACTTCTTCGCCTAGCCAGAACCTGTAGAAAGTGCTGCCACAAGATGCTGCAGTGGCTTGCCAGCTTGGGTTATGGAGGGGAGACTGCTGTCCATGGCTTGCAGTCAGGGCGGCTGTGTCAGGCGCAGAAGGCTGGATGCCTCTCATTCCCAGCTGCTGGTGGAGGAAAGCTTGGGGGCACTCCTGTGTTCATGCCCTGCTTGTGGGGCTCCCACCGAGGGACTGGGTTGGCCATTGTGTGAACAGGATGATGGGCTAGAAAGGCCTTTGGTTTGCTCTTGTTTTCATGCTACAAGGTAGAAAAGGGTGATCTTTGCCACCATCACAACTGCACAACTGCTCCACAAGTCGCACACTGCGTAAGTTCTCTACGGACTTATTTATTTATGTATTCATGTCATTGGACTTCGTAATCCGAGGGTTCTCTGGGAAGCTTACAAATGGTAGAACAGCATACAATACAGTAATAAAGCAGTTAATTAAGCAGTTAAAATAGATAAAACAGTAAAATTATAGATAAGCCATCTAATGATAAAATATAATATAATATTTATCACCACATAAATACAGCCAATAGATTAACAAACAAAAATTAAATTAAAAGTAACGTATAACAAACTGTTTAAAAGGCAGCTTTACCAAAATGCTGCTCTGCCCAGAGCAGCACTGCAGTTGCCTCTCCTCCTGCATTCTGGCCCTGAAGTGCATGCCAGGCGGTGGCCTGGGCTCGGCTCGGCAGGAGGAGGCAAGTGGGTGCGTCTGTGTCGACGCAAGACACCGGGTGCCATATATTCAGGATACGTTTGGTCACTGTGGTCCTTACTGTGGTCCTCAGCATATCTTCAGCGGCCAGTTTGATTATGACGTTAGCTAATTTGTATTCAATGCCACTGGCTGATTTGATCACAGCTTGCAAGATCTGATTAATACGCAATCGATGTTTTGGGGAGATCTGTAGAAAAGAAGGAATTCAAAAGGAAATCAACATTGTTGTGTGAAGTACTAGACGCTCGGGAGGACTAGAGGTAGGAGCAGGAAACACGGGTTTCAGCCAAACCTCAAACCCAGCAGGTATTGGATCCATTTAAAGTCATGCTGCAAAAAAGACAGTCAGCCTCAGGCTTTCATTGTTTCTTTGTTCCTTTATTAAATCCCATCCCATTAGCCACAAGGCTCCCTGGGCAGGTTACAAATAAAAATTATGAATTAATTATGACATATCTGTACTACACAACAGAAACAAAGAAACAAAGCGAATCAGAAGGGACCTCCTAGGCCATCTAGTCTGACCCCTGGCTCTAGCCAGCTCTGCTCATGTAATCCCTAGCATGTGGTTGTCCAGTCTTTCCTTGAACACACTCATTGATGGGGCCTCAGGAAGCTCTTCCTGACATCCACCCTGAAGCCTGGTTCCTTGAGCTTTGCCCCACTGGAATGTGCCCTGCCCTCCATTGCAGGGGAGGACACCCTTTCACCCCTTCACATACCTAGAAGTCCCTAAGAGATCCCCTCAGAGTCTCCTTGTCTCTGGGCTGAAAAAACCCAGTTCCCTAAATCTCTCTGTATGTCATCCCACCCAACCCAGTTGCCTTAGCATACTGTCTTAAAAGAGAATTGGAAAGGAGATCTATAATAGGGAGTGAAAAAAAGGCAATGCAATTATGTACATGGAAAAGGAAATTAATGACCACCAGTTTTTAAAAAAACTATATTAAAAACATCAACTTCAGAAGATGGAATGGAGCAATATAGATAAGAAACATGTCTTGAAAAATTTACATCTGACCAGAGGAAAATATTGGATGATGCCATCACCATTCAAGAATTATCACAAGCTTTCAGAAAATTTAAAAAGATAGAGCACCCCTAACGGATGGATCCACTGCTAAACCACAAATGTTTAGAGGAAAAGTTAATATTATCACTCCAAAGAGTAATGAATGAGATTAAATACGAGAAACTATTACCACCAATAGGGCAGGAAGCTCATATAAGATATACAAAGAAGGCATTAATCTCACCTTGACACATTCTTACTGATCTCTCTCATTATTAAATGTGGAATACAAACTGTTTAGTTCAATAATGTCAGAAAGACTAACAAAATATATAGATGGGCAGATTCATATAGATCAGTCTGGATTTGTCCCAAAAGGACTTGTGAAAGATAATGTTCATTTTGTGATTGCTGCAACTGAATTGGTTGAGAAGAGGAAGAAAAGAAGTGGCATTTATTTTTCTAGATGTGGAAAAGGCTTTTGACAACTTTGGCCCTTTTGACTGAAAACTCTTCAATATTTTGACTATGGTTCAAGTTTTATGAATTGAGTTCCAGTAATTTATATTAAATAACATTGTAAGATTTTAAGTAATAGAATGCTAACATAGCATTCAAATGGAAAGGATGTCCTTTATTGCCTCTTTTATTTATTCTTGTATTGGAAATTTTAGCAAGAAAAGTAAGACAGGACCCAACATTTAAAGGCTTAAAAGTAGATGAAGAATACTATGCTGATGGTGTAGCCTTAACCATTTTAAATCCACAACAATCGAAACAGTGTATAATAGATCAAATTGAAAAAATTGGATTTTATTCAGGCTATAAGATCAAGAAGAAGAAGTTGTAAACTATATTAAAGTTTGCAACGAAACAGGAGAGGAAAGTATAAAAAAGACCTTCTGATGTTAAATAACTTCAAATCTGGACAAATGTTTAGGGATAAACACAATGGGACCTAATGACACATCATTTCAAGATATCCTCTCCAAGATTGGCAAATGCTTTTAAATACTTTTATTATAAATGCTTTTATTTGGAATGATAAAAAAATCAAGGAGTAGATTTTAAATTCTTCAAGATGAAAAAGAGAGAGGATGCCTTGCAGGACCTAATTTAAAATTATAGTATTACGCAGCCAGCTTGGTTTGGATTTCAGACTGAATTGTTAACTAGTGAACAATTGGCTAGTGAAGGCTAGAAATAGGCTATTTCTAGGCTAGTGAAACTAGGAACACATGCAGAGGGGTGGCTCTAGAAGGGATGCTGCAGTGCCCCGTCACCTGTTCACAAAGGGAAGGATCCACTGAGAGACAGCAGGAGAGCACGAAAGGGGACCTACCTTGTGGATGCTCTGGCGGTACTTGCAGATGGCCCGCAGGACCCCAGCTACCTTGGTCTCAGCCAAGGCACAAAGGTTGTCAGTGGCCTCCTGCACCAGGGAGGGGCCATTTCCTTCTCTAAGATTTCTCAGATTGCAAAAACAGATCTGTGATTCTGATAAAGAAAAAGAACAGAGCTTATACCAGCAAATGGTATATATCCATGAAGTAGTGATAACCCTAGCATCCTCCCATAGGAATTTGTTCAATCCCCTTTTCAGTTTGTGGCCATCACAGCATCTCGTGGGAGTAAATTCCATAGTTCGATAATGTGCTATGTTATGAATTCATTTTGTTGTTCTGAGTCTCCTACCATTCAGCTTTATTGGATAACATGGTTGGATTCTGCTATTATGGAAGAGGGAGAAAAATTTATGCTCTTTTTCTACACTTTGCATACTTGAATATGCTTTGTTCATGTTCTCCCTAACTAACCCTTTTCTGAACTAAATATTTCCAAATAATGTCATTTTTCCTAATACAGGATTACTCAAGCCCTGAAAAATTTTGGTGACTTTTTTGTACTTTCTCCAGCTCTACAACATACTTCTTTAGATGCAGTGACTAGAAATGTAAAGTATTCCAAGTGTGTTCTGACCACATCATGGTGCGAAAGGCATGGTAATATGGGCGGTTTCATTATCAACCCCTGTCCTAATAATTCCTATAATGGAATTAACCCTTTCACAGCTGCTGTACACATTTTGAATCCTCCATCCACCACTCCCTCACCAGAGGACAGATAACTGGGCCTGCGATGATGTTTCCTGGAAGGGAGTCCGCAGAACTCAAGCGGACAGTGGTGACAAAAGATGAAATTTCTAAACTTATTAACAAACTGAAAGTTGATTAATTTTGTGGAATGCAATGGACAGCCATCTGCTAGGGATGGTTTGATTTGGAGTCCTGCATCACATGGGACCTTTGCGCAATTGCCTCATTGGCCCCTTCCAACACTATTATACTGAGAGGTGAAGTCCTCTTATGACTTATCAGTAATGAATTAAAGACCAGAAAGTGGGAACAATGCTAATTTCCCTCAATGGAGGGATGTAAACAGTGGGATCCCACAGCAACTTGTATTGTGACTAAAGTTGTGGGGAAAATCCATTTGGGGGTGAAAATCTGTTAAATTGCTTGGGCTGGTGCAGCTGATGTAGAAGGTTGCTGGTTGTGGAACTGGGAGGCCACAGTTTGGTGTCATCAACAAACTTGGCCATTTCATTGATCATTCTTCATTCCAGGTCATTTATGAACAAGTTGAAAATCATCAGTCACAATTAGGTTTGAAACAAACCATATTAGAAACAGCACCTCCAAGGATTCATGGACTTTTTCTTGTGCTTGCCCTGGTCTTCCTAACCAAGGCAAGCTGAGGGGAAGTCTTGAAATACTTGTGAACCCCCAAGTGCACACAATACACAGTTGAACTGTGGAATTCACCTCCATGAGATGTAGGCATGCCAACCAATTTGGATAAACCTTAAAAGAAGATTGGAAAATTTTGTGGAGAAAATCCATGCCTACTATTTATTCATTCATTCATTCATTTCATTTTTAAACCTCTCAATAGCGAAGGCTCTCTGGGCAGTTAAAAAGAAAGGGTTAACAAAAATTAACTTAAAACTACACAACCACAATAGCAATTGGAAATGATTTAGCATAGAAGCACAGGTGTGGTACAGAATAAAATGCAATTAAAAATAAAGTTTAAAAGCTAAACTGTTAAAATACTAGTGCTGATGGCTATGTGCTACCTCTGGTATCTGAGGAAGGATGTCTAAGTATATCAGTTACTGGGGAACTTAGGCAGGAGGGAGCTATTGCAGCCACATCCTGCCTGTGACATCATGTAGGGAGCTGGTTGGCCACTATGTGAACAGAAGCCTGTGTTGGATGGACCATTCAGTGCAGGTATTCTTAGGTTCTTTGCCCAGGAAAAGTTCTGTAATATTGATAAGCTGTTGCACTGGGCTTTCATGCTGAACTCTCTTGCTCTGTCTGTTCCCACACACAACCTGTCTGATTGGGTAGTACAGAGAGGTTCCAATTTCACAGTCAAAGAGAGCTTTCATATCATGTCTTTGATGATCTCCATGGCACAAAACACTTTTCACCAGGTGTGACCTTCTGGGCAGGGACAGGCCAGCCATAGTCATCCAGGCTCTAGTAGCATCCTCTTTTGGATTTGTGCAATAAATTGTACATGGGGCTGCCTTGGAAGACTGTTCAGAAATGGCAGTTGGTTACAGATACTGCAACTACATAGGTTGGCAACTCGGCTGGGGAATATGAAGCGCAACTCCCCAGCATTGCAGCAGCCGCACTTTCCTTATGCCGTTGAGCTCTGATTATTTTAAGTCTGCTTTCATAGATTATGCTCTTTGCTGTGTTTTAATATCTGTATTGCTTATTGTGATTATGTTATTTTAACTGCTGCTGTGAGCCACTCTGAGAAAATATTCTGGTGCACACTTCTTCCTTTGGCCTCCGTCCCCACAACCCCATGAAGCTTAAGCACCGAATGATGCAAGCTGCCCTTGTTAGTCCTCCTAACAGCTTCACCATTTTCATCCAGCTCCTCCTTCTCTGGTTCTGCTTTTTCTTTCTGCCGGGAACAGTCAGTGGTTCCACTGTGTTCCTCTTCATGACTGCCGACTCTGTTCTTCCTGTGGCTGACTCTCTTGAAGACTGAGCAGATCCTGAGACAAAAGCAAAAAGTGAAATCAGACTTTCTTGGAAAGGAGACACATTTCCTTATTTTATACTGTATTTTTGTATTTTTAATTTAATGTTTATATTTTTGATTTATATTATAATTATTTTAACTTATTGTTGTAAGCCGCCCCGAGGCTTCGGCGAATGCGTTGGCATAAAAATGTTTTAATAAATAAATAAATAAATTTCCAAAAGATCAATTAGCGGTTTCCCAATTCTCTTACATAGTAATCTAACAGTAAAGGTCATCACAGATTTCCAGAAGAAAAACCAAAATAGGCAGGTAGAAGTATTCTTGGGGACTGCAGGGCAGGGAGAAGAACTCACTAAGGTATTATTAGCAATTTATGTGGACCTTCTTGTTCTGTTGAGGAATATTTAATAGTATGCTACACGTGACTTTTGCACAAGTTGTAGGCTATTGAGGGCTGATCAGCATAGGCCTCTCCACTTCCGAGGGCACTCCACCACAGAAAATGTTGTTTTGTGATTCATCTCCTTGTCACAAACCAAGCATTTCCTTCATCTCAGTGTTGACCAATTAAGTGCAAACTTTCACCTGTCCATTCAGGCCAAGACTTTATTCATAGGACGGGTCCCATAAAGACAGATCACTCAGGTGTTACAGAAGGAAAAAAACCTTAGTGATATTATAATACTGGAAGACTTACAACTCAAACTTTTCTAGACTTCAATATTTAGCTGTTGGCTATCCAATTCATATTAAGTAGAGGTGACTCATCTCTTTTTGCAGGTGCAGCACTGTGCCCCTGAGTCCGATTGACATGGATGGGCTCTGAAGGCACCTCGTTGGACAGGTGGGGCATCAGCATGGCTGAGCCCCAGCCAGGGAAAAACAAACAGGAACAGCAGCGATCAGCTCAGAAAGGGGAGGGTTCCCGACCTGAAGCCTCCAAACATTTCCTATGCGGCCCTCCAACCTGCTGGTTTACTGCCATCACCCCCGAGGCATTTTCCCCCAGACCCACGCTGTTCTTCCTGCTGAAGCAGCACCATCAACCGTTCTTTTTCCTGTCCTTTCTTACAAGGAAACACGGTAACAACATTGTTCCTTCTGGTCTCGGTGAGCCCCGCTCGTGGTTTTATCCTCCATACTAGCATTTCGGCCTTTCTGGGTGCTTTTCTAGCCAGGGGAGCTCAGGTGCCCTCAGCACCCAGCCTTTCCATGCCCCCCTCTCCATGCGCCGCCACGGCAAAGGCCATGCACGTGTGCAAGCAAGATACGTACAGCAGCTGCGTGGGTGCCTGGCAGGGGTCTGGGAAAAGGTGGGGAAAGGAGAGTAAACGGGTTGGCATTTTTGCGAAGAGGATCCAAAGTGTTTTGAATACTGAACATGTTTTGGAAGGTCCCCAATTTTTAAAGTCTTAGCATGTGTAGGTTAAAACCTTGAGGCAGTGTGTTTATTAAGAAATAAATCTCGTAGTATTCAGTGTACTTAGGATTGGAACTGTGCGATCTGGTAGGACAGATTCCTGTTTTTAAACTATTAAAATTTAAAAACCTGTTTTTAAAAAATTCTTCCTAGCCTGTGCAATATTTCAGAAAAGTGTGTGGCGGGAGGGGGTCTCTTATTTGTCATGGTCAAAATGGAAATCCTCAGCTAACAGCTGCCAATATGGGGTGGGAAAAGGAAGAGTTAGACTTGTAAAAATAAGCTTCTCATATTTTTATTTATTTAAGAATACTATTGAAACTTTGCAACTACGGCTCTGCTAAAAAAATTGTGTAAGAGGATGTCTGCAAAGGAAAGTGCTGTTTCAAAGAATCAAAAAATTGCAGATGAGCACCATGTCTGCAGTGACAAATGGACTACTGGGGGCTTCTTTGTTTTAAACAAGGATAAAGCCACTTGCCCGATAGGTCCTGAAAGGGTCTCAGTATTAGAGGGGTACATTGTTAGAAGAGCTACACAATATATCAAGGAGAGATGTGAGTGAACAAGATAATTCTTTAAAAATCAATAGGTTAGCAGCAAAATAGTTTTAGAAAGCAGATTGAGGAGAACCTGTCGACTGTGAGGGCTGGCCAGCTATCATGGTGCTAAACGTGTCACTGAGACTCTCATGCAGTCCCATGTCCCAGAAGGCTGGGGATCACTGCCCCACCCAAACTGCCGAGCGCTCAAGGGGGCTCCATGCGTGTGTGGTGGCATTTGCTGGATACATCTGCCAAACAGACACTCAAAAGACTGCTGTACCGGCGAAGTCTGAGGCCGACACACAGGAGTTAAAATCACACCCAGGCTCAGTTGAGGGTTACCTCCGATTCTTGACTGAGCAGCTGTGTTTCCCTTTGTGCCAGAGCAGAGTGGGTTGCTCAAGGGGAGCGGCAGATGTAACACCATGCCATACCAAAGCCATTTGCCTCTGCATTGGCAAGGGAATGAATTCTGCCCTCCTTTTTCACAGGCCCCCTCCTGCTCCTCATACTCATGGGGCCTCCTCCTCTCTTGCCAAGCCCTGTAGTCCAAAAAATTTGCAGGCCAGGTAAGGTATAAAGCCCAAACGCCGATGTGCAGGTCACCTTCCACAGAGAGCCATATCCTCCGGTGAATTTCCTCTGATTCAGCTCAGCAGGCATTTTCCAGACCTCTGTGGGCAACTCAGTTCTCCAGCACATTACGATGGACTTTATGTCATGCGTGACATCACAATCACGGATTGCATTTATCCTAAGCAGGGTCAATACCTGCTGGAAGGCCTGCCTGGCCTGGCCTTTGTCCATGCTGAGGGCAGCATCTTGACCCTTGCAACGCCTACCAGATAGCAAACCCTGTGCAAGACATGGCTGGTCCATGGGCTTGGAATAGGCAAGATAGCCGTGAGCATGGCAGGATCGGGAGGGGAACGGTGTCCCTCCCTTGCCTCCGAACAACACTCCTCTCCCCTTGCCGCCATGCCGCATTTTCCACCACACACAGGCTCCCTTTATTTATGCTCTTTATTGATGTTCAGCTGGTGCAGCTTCCGGCAGAGAGTATGTGCAGCTTACTTTTTTCCCTCCCCTTTTTCTGTTTAGGGGGAGAACCTGATGGCTGCCTGATATCATATGAGAAACCGCAGGATCTTTCAGAGCCTGAATATGGAGGTGAGCTGTTAGGAGGAAAGTGATATGTATGCTCTCAGTGTGGGCATCCTATGGATGGTGAGAGGAGTGGCAGGGGGAAGGCCCCTCTCTGGTCTTCACACACTGCAAGAGAGAATGAGCATATCTTTAACTGAGCAGAGAAGAAAGCTGGGCTATGAAAGAGGGAATGCATGCATCAGAAAGCTGAGGGGACACTGCAATGAAGTGGTGGCACCACAATGAAGAGGTGAGGTGTCATTGGGGGAGAGGTGTGTGGAGGGAACAGGGGTTTGGAAGATAGGAAATGAGGGGGTATGAAAGGAAATTTAGATAAAGAGGTGGGAAAACTGATGGAACAAGGTATTCCAGCTCAGAGGAAGTTAAGAAAAGGAACGCCGGGCACAATAAAAAAGCAGGCATGCTTCAGTACCTGTTGGGATGAAAGGATGGGTCAAACATGGAGGAAGGGATGACAACCCCACTGACAAGCGTTGTCCACTGTGAAGGACTACCAGGCAGTGTGGGAGAACAGGGAAGTGAGGTGGGCAAGGATGGACAACAGAAAAAGGGCCTTCTGGTTTTGCTCCTAGTTATAGTGGGGCAGGGGGGCAGGGGCAGGGTTGGGGTTCAGGGTTCAGGGTGGGTTTTAGGTTTTATATTGAAATTACTTACTACAGGATAACAACTACACCCGAGTGCGAAAATCCATGTCAAAAGTGGGATTCACACACATTCTTAATACACTTTTTTTTCTAAATTAAAACTAATACCTATGTATAAATCCATCACTAAAATTCAACGTTTGGTAAGAATTTTTGCTGACATTGTATATATGCTCTTTCCTGTTTTCAAACACTATTTTTGGTATATTTATGTGCAGTTTTAAGACTAGTAATGTTCACACCTGTAATGTGGCCATAGAGGAAAATTGCCAAGAATGCGAAAACCAAGTCAAAGGAAAATCTTCTCCTACTATGCCACTTCTAATGCAAGACCTATATTAGGGTTAGGGGTGTGCACCAGGGTAGGGTTAGGGTTAGGAAAACGAGGTGTCCTGGTATGATTTTGATGGTTGGAATGTGTTTAGCATGGGCAGAAATGATGAGCAGCGTAGAAAAAGCTACTCAAGGAAGGCTTTTTGGAAATCACCCTTTTCAATGGAACTTTAGCCCTCTATTAGGGTTAGGGGTGTGCACTAGGGTAGGGTTTGGGTGGGAAAAACGAGGTGTCCTGGTATGATTTTGATGGTTGGAATGTGTTTAGCATGGGCAGAAATGACGAGCCGTGACGTCTGCTGCCCATGACATTGTCAAGGGCTGCTCTTTGTGACCTTCTTCTAGGGGATTGTCATAGGATTGTACAGTGGTCCAAAACTTACAGGTCCTTCATGCCCAGGGGTGCTACCAAATGCTTTAGTGGCTCTAGAGAAAAAACTTTTCATACCAGCAGTGAGAAGACACTGCACAAATTGTCCCTTTATTTTTAACAGATTATCTGTGGTAAGAGAAAAGTTGGAAGAAGCAGTGGGGAAACTTTGGAGGATTGTGAGTGGAAGATGGCATCTGGGCTATAAAAGAGAGTCTGACCGCTGCCCTCATAAAAGCCTTGTCTGGAAACCATAGCAATTTCAACGATAATGACTCCTGGATGAGGAGGAATATTTTGTCTCCTGGCTGTGGAAGAGTATTCTTGCCGAGGGGTCAGAGCAGAAAAAGCTGTCCTTCCCCAGAACCAGTTTCTTTTGCAGCAAAAACATGTTCTGCTCCAAGAAATTCCCAGCCCGTTATTGCTGGATATGGATAAAGGATTGGTGGGGTTAAAATGTCATAAACTAAAGAGGAATATAAAACCAGGGTAGGGATATTTCAGGCTTTACTGATCTCCATTTATAAGACAGAAGATGAGCATTGGCCCTGCTGGCTTAGGTCAAAGGAAGGCCATTCTTTTTCTGATCTTAGCCCATGTGGAAGCTCATGCAAATGCACAGGAGGGAAGGGATGCGGACCCAAGAATCGCCTTCAAACTTAAAGAATTCTGGGAGGGACTGCCTCAGTCTGAGCAGGATTTTTCCCAGAGTCTGTCCAGTCCTACTTGTCTGAAGATGGCTGCCACCCACATTCCAAGAACTGTGCTCTGCCATATTGACTACTCACCTAGGAGCAGCAAACTCACAGTCCACTTCAGAACTGAGAGTAGTTGGAGAAAGGCCTGGACATCTCCTTTTGAAGGCCATGACACAGCTAGAAGTGCACGGAGGGCAGCCAGGGTGCTGGCACGACTCCCTGTGGGAGAACACACTGTCAACAGCCCCTCTTGCTGGCCAGCCCCCACGCCTGCCCCCAGTCATGCCACAGTCACCCGCTGGCCCAGCTTCTCCTACCAGCCGCCGCTTCCCCAGCTGGGCCAGTCCCCTGAAATGACACTGCACTGTAGCCCTGGTCCGCCACCTGCAGTGGCAGCAGGGGCAGAGGGCCTCCCTTCTCTGCGTAGCCTGTGTGAATCAGTGTGATACAGGGGAAGGCTCTTCAGAAGCATGTAGCGGGACCAAGGCTGTCATGTGGGTGGCATCAGAACCTCAATACTTTCACCAGCCCTTTATCTCATGAGCCATCCTGTCTTCCCAGGGGTTTTTAAGGGTAGAGGAGAAAGAAAAAAGAAAAAGAACGAGAACAGAGAAGAGAGAAGGTAGGCACCCATGGGCATCAAGGCTAGCCCTTCCCACAGAATACTTTCAGCTCTTCTCTCCCTTGACTATACATGAAAATAATCTTGGAGTTATACAAGAGGAGGGTTTCAAGATCAGGATTCTCCCCAGGTTTGTAGCCCACTCACTTCCAGGCACATAGATGGGGAAGAAATGGAAGTAGTGACAGATTTTATTTTCCTGGGCTCCAAGATCACCATAGATGGGGACTGCAGCCAAGAAATTAAAAGACGCTTGTTCCTGGGGAGGAAAGCTATGGTAAATCTAGATAGCATAGTAAAAAGCAGAGATAACACCCTCCCAACAAAAGTGCATATAGTCATGGCTTTGGTTTTCCCAGTTGCAATGTATGGCTGTGAAAGCTGGACCATAAGGAAGGCTGAGCACCAAAGAATTGAGGCCTTTGAATTGTGGTGCCGGCGGAGACTCCTGCAAGTCCCTTGGACAGCAAGGTGATCAAACTGGTCAGTTCTAGAGGAGATCAACCCTGACTGATCTTTAGAAGGCAAGATCCTGAAGATGAAACTCAAATACTTTGGCCACCTAATGAGAAGGAAGGACTCCCTGGAGAAGAGTCTAATGCTGGGAACAATAGATGGCAAAAGAAGAAGGGGATGGCAGAGGATGAGGTGGCTAGATGGGGTCACTGAAGCAGTTGGTGTGAGCTTGAGTGGACTCCGGGGGATGGTGGAGGACAGGAAGGCCTGGAGGAATGTTGTCCATGGGGTCGCGATGGGTCGGACATGACTTTGTGACTAACAACAACCCATGAATAGCACTCACACACCGAAACCATGTCAAACCCATTCAGTGGGTCCTCATACAGCAGCCCACAGACTGGATCTGGCCCGCCATGCCCATTTATCCGGCTCACCACAGGTTTTGGACTTGCTACACGTGTGCCTGCAGCTGCCTGCCTTGCCTCACGCATGAGGAGGTGGCAGCTTGCTTACGTGGAGATCATTTTGGACTTGCTCGGAGAACACAATTTCCAAGCGAGCAAGCCACCGCCTCGCGTGCCTGCCTCACAGCGCGTGCTGCCCCCGCCTCGCCTCGCCACCAGCACCACCCTTCCGTGCCCAGCACCGGCACCTTTCAACTGGCCCCCTGCTGAAAAAGTTTGAGGACCCCTGTTCTAAAGGGTGCTACTGCACAATTTTGGTTCAAATTCACATCACCCAACAGTTCTGTAATGAAAACCCATCAACAGTGGACACATTTCCAGTCATTCCAGCCTTCACCTGCTGATCTTTCTTACTACTTGGATTTTGGGAATAGGCCGCAATGATTGTTTCCATCATGAGCTCTGGAGGCACCTCAGACTCTTTTATTATCTTGCTCAGACTTTGCTTCAGTAGGCTAACTGAAAGGGCAGGCTCGTTAGCAGTGCTCTTCCGTTCAGCTTTTGATTCCTTTCAGACTCTACCATCTGGCCAAAGGGAAGCTGAACAAGTAGAGGGGGAGGCGGTGCAGCCGAACCCTGCTCCTGTCACGCTCCTTTGAATGGCTGGGGTGGAGGGGAAACAGACGGTTTCGGAGGAAGCATAACTGTGGCAACTCAATGCTGGTTCTTTCAATGAAGCATTCAATAAATGTTCCAGTTTCATAAGAACTTAGATACGTGCCTTGAGCAGAAGCCATTCCACCCCCACAAGAACATGATTCCCAAGATTCGAACGGAGAGCAGTTACTCTCTGTGATGGCTAAAGCCAGACTCCCACTGTTGCAATATTTGATATGACCTACTGGAACGTCCTAGCTATGTTCCATTAGAAATAATGTCCCAATCTTTTCCATGGGATTGCCCTTCTGGAGCAGGTTTGTTGCATGCCGCAGATTTCCCCAGTCTTTATGTTTCTTTCCTCTTCTTTCCATTTATGGGTGCTCAAGAATAATTTTGGTTTTGGTGGTAGTGGGGGTTACTTCATCTTCTTTTTTTAAAGATCCATCTATGTTACTACTAATTTATGGCAGTAGGCCAAGTACTAGGAACTGGGACTTCCCAAGGGCCGACCAGAGTCAATTGAAGGCCAGGCTGGGGGGAGTCTCCTGGGAGAGGCTACTGGGAGGCAAGGGAATTCAGGAGGGGTGGATGGCTCTAAAAAGGTTGCTCTGGGCAGTGACCGCTGATTAGCAAAGCAGGGTGGCACAGCAGGGTGCCACGTGGATGCAAAGCAAGGTGCTAAAAGGGAATAGAAGGAAGAGGGGCCTTTGCAGGAAATGGTCACTGGGCAAGTAGTCAAGAGGGTTTAGCAAGAGGAGGCAGCACAATGCAGGAGGATCCTTCACGAGGCTGTGGCTTCTTATGAGCCAAGACTGGCAAAGAATGTCAGGAGCAATAAAAATGGCTTCTACCCTCGTGTAGATAGGAAGAGGAAGGGGATAAAGGTGCTGGGACCAGTTAAAAGGGTCCTAAGCAAGCACTACTGCATTGATGCCCATTAAATTAATATGAGAACAACACCGCACTGTCTGAAAGGGCATCCTACTTGCACACATGAAAGCCAAACTTTGCATTTGATCAACGGTGGGGGGGGGGGCCGGGAAGTGAGGAACCTCCCCCCCATCCAACCTCCCTCCCCAGCCCCGCCGCTTCGCACATGCACGTGAGAGCAGGGCTTCTCTGGTAGGGCCCGCCCGGCCTCCCGGGGCCTCTCAGCTGGAGGCGGCAGTGCTGCGCCGACTTCCATGGAGGGGCTGGAACCCCCTGCCGGAGGGGGCGACAGACGCGGGGGGAAAGTGGGCACCCCCCCCCCGTCTTCAAAGACAGGAGGGAGGAGCAGCCCTTCCCGCCCGACCGCCCCTCTTTCCTTCCCTTTCCTTCCCCCGGGCGGCTGTCAAGAGAGGCAGGAAGGGCAGCAAAAAGCCTCACGTTGCCTTCAGGCGGCCATGCTAGGCGTGACGTTAAAACCTCGACTTCTGCGGCGCGGAGAAGTGACACATCATGCTCACCATGTTGGTAGAGTCCAACGCAGAGAAGGGGGGGGGGTTTTACCCGTCAGCCATCTTGGGAGTGGCTGGTCTTTGCACAGGCTCGTATCTAGATCTATGAAAGTGAAGAGCCAGATTGTGGCATTCCCCGAAGTGCCGCAGCTGTCCCAGGCCCAGCCCGTTTCCCAGGGGGGCAAAAGGGCTCCGACGCTGATATTACAAAAAGGGGGGCGGAGACAAAGCCACGTTTTACTCCTCTCGAGTACAAAGGACACGACCAGACCTTGCCGTGAGCGCCAGTTGTACGTGCAGCCCGTGTGTGGGGAGGGCTTTGTCCAACGGGGGGAAGGTGTGAGTGTGGCTCTACGCGCAGCAACGGAGGCTTCAGCGGCGCGCCTGGAGTGCCCTCCTGTGGCCACTGCCGGGAATTGCGGCCTCCTGCGCCTGCCAGCCCCGGTACAAGCCAAGCCAAGCTGAGGTTTTCACCAGCCTTTTAACTCAAAAGTCATCCTGTCTTCCGAGGGGTTTTTTATGGTAGAGAAGAAGGAAAAGAGGGGAAAAAAAGAATGAGAACAGAGGAGGGAGAAGGCAGACCCCCTTGGGCTGACCCTGGGCCAGGCACAGAGTCTCGGCCCGTCCTACCTCACAGGGCTGTTCCTTACAAGAGAAAAAGGCTTGGTACACATTGAGTATACACGAGGCTCTGTCTGCACAAATTCTGCACCTCTCCTAATGGTGATCAATAATAAGATAGCCTTTTTAGAGGCTTCAAGGTCCAATAGCTATCGAGAAGACACGCCTTCCACTCAGTATCCTCCACTTTCTGCAACAGCTCTGCAGATGCATTTGCCCACTAAATGAAGGGTTTGTCTTGTTGGTTCCCAACCTTCCTTGAGATTTTTATTCTATTTTTCTCCCGCCATTTTAATGTCCAATTGTTTTTAAGTGTGATTTTTTTGTGAATTGATGGATACTGTGCCATTTTATTGGTTCTTGTTGTAAAGCATCCTGGAGCGCTAGTAAGAGGACAGAGTATAAAATCGATCAATCGTTTGACTAGTTACAGGACCCGTGATTGGACCACTGACTTGTGACACCAGGCCTGCGTTGTGTATTCCACAGTGTGGGCTGCAGCCCCTGCTCCCCAGGCTGCAGCGGGCAATGAAAGGGAAGGGCAGGAAGGCCCCTTCCTCCAGCTAATGCCCTTTCTTGACATGCTGCAGTTAGAACGGGTCACAGAGCTGAAATGGCAAAGTCAATCCAATAGGAGCCCGGTACGTGAGAGCAGGAAAATGAGGAGGGATTCAGGATCAGCAAAGTGCAGCACACAGCGAATCCACACTTTACATCAGGGAGATAAGTCTTAAATCACAAGATGACAGTAAACTCCTGAATCTAGTGCAAAATAAAGCAAGGGAAGTCGGGAGAGGTGGGATATTGAATTGACTTTTTATACTTACAGTTTATGAGGAAGAGGTTAAAATAAAATCATTAACTAACAAAGGGCCATCCAGCCCCAAAGATATATTACAAGTTCAATTAATAAAAGCTTATTTGATAAGGAAATTTTCAGCAACAATGAATTTTCAGCTCCATTGTGAGGGGTCACCCCCGCCCCATGTCTACCAAAGTCCACCCAAGCTCACAGTGTGAATATATACAACTCCACAGGCTCAGTAACGGTTAGTGGAGTGATTTTCAGATACATGGGCAAAGGCAGGACATCCCTAAGAATGACAGAACCTGACGCCAAGAGCACAGCACTCTAATCACATGAATCTCAGCCGCTCCAGTGAAGCTGTATTTACACCAGCTCAGACCACATCCTTATGTCCTACTTGGTCCTTTGTTTTTCTGGGTGGCTCCAAGGTTATCAAATTCATTGCTAATTTTAGGACTCATCAGAAAACCTAGCACAATGATTTAATACTAATTTCTAGAGACACTGTGGCACACATCGGATGGACCGACAGAGCAGCTCCCATTCAATTTTTAGATATGGTCCTGTTTTGTTTCAGTGATGGCTGAAGATTTCTGCCTCAGGCAAAATGACATGAGAAGCCGCAAAAAGAACCACTGAGGAAAAACCAGCTCCGAAACAGGCTTCACATCATGATGGTCTTTTGCTCACTTTCAATGAAAGAATGCCAGCATGCTGCAAAGAAAGTCCCCGCATTCATGCAGGAGGGGAGTGGGTCCTGTCATGGGCTCCGTTCAGGTGCGATTCGACCCATGGGACCCTCGTTTAGACTTCGGGTTTCTCCTTCTCAGCACAGCTAGTGCCCAGCTTACAGTCCAGCGCAGCTCCTTCCTGGCATTGGCCTCATGAATGATAGGACTGCCAGCATCTCCCTGAAAGGTCAAAACATAAGAGGAGTGGTTAGTATTGTCCAGTGCTCATCAGGACCGGTTACTCAAAATCATAGGCTGGACAGTGGTGGAGCAGGTTCACGAAAGGTGGGGAAAATGAATCATGGTGGAAGTCTACGTATGTTAAGCCTCACGTGGTTCCCCGGCCCACTGTGGAACCGTGGGAGTTGCAGGCCCTCTTTCTGTCTGCACATGCATGGGGTTGTGCCCAAGGCAATCTAGAGGATTCTGGCACTGCTGTTTCTGTATCTGGAGGGGTGACCTCCTTTTACCACCCAGGACATGGCACACGGAAGGAGTGACGGCAGCTTCAGCAGGTGCACTAGGGAACCCATCCTCACCCAAGTCACTCATAAGAGGATGCTACGTCGGAAATGTCAACCGGAAAGATTTAAAAGAGGTCGTAGAGAATATCCTGCTCACACGGGCTGCGTCTGCAGGAACAATTCTGCTGGCAAGGTCTTTGGCAGCAGCAGGTCAGACACTTACTTTGCGTGAATCGGTCTGTCTGCCGCTCTCCATCTCCAGCAGAGAACACGTCGTCGATCACGGTCTGATGCTCGTGGTTTCTCTGACGAACGCTCTGGGATATCAAGTGCGTGGTTGTTGTCTTCGGGGCCCTGGAGCAGTCAACCCCAGCTGCAAACGAGACGTGGCCTTCGTGTGAGATTCTTCTCGGGGCCCTCTGATGCGGACTGTCTACTGCATGGGGGAAAACAAAGGAAGAACGTCCGCCTCTACCCCACCAAATGACTTTGTGCCCAACATTGCGCTCCTAAATTTAACTCAGATGGATTGCCCCCATCAAACAAGAAACCATGTCAACAAGATTGGTAAAACTGCGTGCAGATTGATAACCGAAGGGAAGGATTTTCTCAGGTGGCTCCTGCCTGAGATAGGCTTCACAAGAACTACACTATCACAGGCCATCAAGCTGCCGTTTACATGAAGAGAGACATGAAAAGTGGATGTACTTACGCCTGTGTTCTCTTCCATAGCCAGAACCTTCACACTGAAAATTATCTCTCAGATATTGTCCTTGAGATGGCAAACAGATGATTTTGACGGTGTCGCTCTCTTAGGTACGCTGACCAAAGGAAGATCCAATCTATATGAAGGCTGAAAGTGTCATAAAAAGGGCATGTTAAGTAAGCTTTCCAACATGGACACTGATCAAAACAAGAGCAGCTGTTCAGAACTGGCCATTCCAACTCTTTTTTGTACTTGGGGCATAGGAATAGGTGTCATAAGTAAAGGTTAGGTGACAAGTGGCTGGAGAGCAGCAATTGTGAAAGGGACCTCGGGGTGGTGCTTGACTGCAGGCTAAAAATGAGTCAGCAGTGTGATGCGGTGGTCAAGAGGGTGAACGCCACCCTTGGTTGCATAGCCAGAAGCGTGGCTTCTAGTTCAAGAGAGATATTACTACCACTCTATACAACTCTGGTGCTCCCGCAACTGGAGTATTGTGCTCAGTTATGGGCCCCTCATTACAGAAAGGATATAGCCAGGTTAGAGTCAGCGCAGCGTAGGGCCACAAGGTTGGTGGCCGGTTTGCAGGGGATGGGGTATGAGGTGAGCCTAAGGGAACTGGGTCTCTTCAGCCTGGAGAAGAGGAGACTTAGAAGGGATCTGTTGGCAACATACAGGTATGTGAGGGGATGTCACATGGAGATGGGTAGAGCCCTGTTCTCCCTTGCAGAGCAAGTCAGGATGTGCTCCAATGGAGCAAACCTCAGGGAGCCAAGGTTCCATTTGGATGTCAGGAAGCGCTTCCTGACAGTCAGGACCCCGAGGGTGTGGAATGGGCTTCTACGAGAGGTCGTTGAGGCCCCATCGGTGCGGGTGTTTAAGGATAGACTGGACGTGCACATGGTGGGCATGTCGTGAGCGGAGCCAGCTGGTGCCGGAGGTCAGACTAGATGGCCTGGGAGGCTCCTTCTGACTCACTGTTTCTATGTTTCTAAGTTTTTCAAGATAATGACATGCATGTGCGTGTTTGCTCACCTCTATCCATTTTGTCCCTTCCTGGGGAACCTCCCAAAAATAACGGAGACCTCCACAAAAGTGCAAAGAACAAGGACTGCTCAGCTTATTCACTTTCCAATACAGAAAATATTCATCGTACTAGAAATGTGTTACGTAAAGGTTCATAATACTAAAAAAGGGATCAATGTCAAGGATTACTGGTGAGAAAAATGGTTGCCACGTACAACCTCCTCACTTCATTGGAACCACCTTGGAAGTGGGTCAAAGGCATTTCCAAGGAGGAAAGTGGATGGGGGATCTCCACCCCCTGGGGGGGGGGGGTCACCTTTCTTATATCTGAGTTCCCTTGTGTATTTCAAGAGATGGGATGGTATAACTGAGAGCCTCTACAGCCCTTCTCCACTCTAACAAGAGCAGATAATTGAATACTGCGTGTGCCAGCGGGGAAGCTGGCATTCTGGCCCTGAAACGGGGCACGCTCCCCCATAAATTCCTCTGGAAACGGGCCCGCATTGCCTCAACGGGCATCCTACCTGCGCCGATGAAAGCCGAGCCCTCTGTCTGATTCCCGGAGTGGTGCGGGGGTGGGGGGGGGGCAGGGAGGACCCGCCCCCATCCAAGGCAAGCCACAGCGCTGCTTTGCACATGCACGTGAGAACGGGGCTTCTCCGGCAAGGCCCGCCCGGCCTCCCGGAGCCTCTCAGCTGGAGGCAGCATCGCTGCCCGGACTTTCATGGAGGGGCCGGGGGCCCCTGCCTGGGGGGTGGGGGGGCGAGAGACGCGGTGGGGCAGCGGAACCCCCCGCCCCCGTAGACAGGGGGGAGGAACAGCCCTTCCCTTCCCTCGGGCGGCCATGGCAGGAGAGGCACGAAGGGCAGCAAGAAGCCTCACATCGCCTTCAGGCAGCCATGCTGGGCGTGACGTCAAAACCAAGGCGCCTGTGGCGCGGAGAAGTGACGCGCCTTCGGGCCTAGCCATGTTGGTAGTGTGCGGCCCAGGGAGGGTCTTGCCCTTCAGCCATTTTGGGAGTGGCCTGTCTCCGCGCAGGAGCATGTCTAGAGTTGCAAAAGTGAAGAGCTGGATTGCGGCATTTCCAGTTCCAGCTTTAGCCTGTTTCCCAGGAGGGGCGAAAGGGCTCCGTCGCTGATATTCCAGAAAGGGGGGGGGGGCGGCAGCAGAAGTCGAGGGAGCCGCGTTTTACTCCTCTCGAATGCAACCAGCACACACCAGCGTTTTTAATGGTAGAGGAGAAAGAAAAGAGAAGAAAAGAATGAGAGCCAGGGGGGAGAAGGCAGACACCCTTGGGCATCATGGCTAGCCCTTCCCACAAAATACTTTCAGTCCTTCTGTCTCTTGACTATAGTATTCATGAAAATATTCTTGGAGATAATCTTAACCCAAGACAGCTCACAACGATCCCAATTCTCCCCTTTCTATCCTCACAAAAGCATTGCGAGGTAGGGGAGCTGCGAGTCCCCTCTGCAAGTCTGCCACCAAAGCCTGGATAATCTAATCTGTACTTTGAGTAGACGCTGAGCAGGAAAAGGAGATCGCGGCTGAAGCCTTGGAAGTAGTCCAGGACAAAACGGCACAGGGCAGGAGTGGCACCTTTTCCTTTTCGTACATCTACAGAATGCCTCTGGAAGGACGGCCACTACTAAAATGGCGGCGTGCTTAACTATATGTAAAAAAACGCGACTAAGATGGTGCCTGTGTCGTCACTTCTCTCCCTCTCCACCCGGGATGGCCACCAGAAGGGGAGGCTCAGTCCTTTCCTGCCCTTTTTCCCCGGAAGGTCTGTTCGCTTGGAAGGGCAGAGGTGGCCTCTTGCAGGCGGAACGTTTCTCCCACACTGCCGGACCCGGCCCATTGCAATAAGGGGGTGCACAGCGGGCTTGGCAGCGTCCTGCTTGCTGCCTCCCCACCTTGCCCCCCCCCGCTCTGTCCCTCCTGCCCCAAGTTCCCCCGGCTGGGCCAGGCCCGGTGGCCTGCACAGGAATGCCCCCCCCCGTCCTGATCTGGAGGAGCAGCCCAGCAGGCGCACACCCTTCCCGCTTGACTCTGGGGCACCATCCCCGCGGATCGGGCCCTTGGCTGCCACAGTCGCCCCCGCCGGACTCGGATTCCTTGCTCGCTTGGTCACCTTGCACTGGCAGGACGAGGCTTATGAGTGCGGGGACAGGGTGAGGCGGCGAGGCTCCCCCAGCGGTGCGGGCAGCGGTTCAGCGTGCGGGGCTGGGGCTGAAGCTGTGGCGATCCGGCTTCTACTCCCTGCCTGGCTGTGCAGCTCAGCAACTGACATTGGGCCAGACAGAGACTCTCTGCGTGTCTTTCCCCACAGGGTTGTTGTGAGCATCAAATTGGGCCAAGCATTGTGCAAGCCGCCTTGAGTTCCTTACAAGAGAAAAAGGCATGGTACACATGGAGTATACATGAGCCTCTGTCTGCACAAATTCTGCACCTCTCCTAATGGTGATCAATAATAAAATAGTAGCCTTTTTAGTAGGAAGCCAAAAGATAACCAGAATAACAGGCAAGTTTGGCCTTAGAGTACAAAATGAAGCAGGGCACAGGCTGGTAGAATTTTGTCAAGAGAATACGATGGTCGTAGCAAACACTCTTTTCCAACAACCCAAGAGACGACTCTACACATGGACATCACCAGACGGTCAACATAGAAATCATATTGACTGTGCTCTGCAGCCAAAGATGGAGAAGCTCTATACAGTCAGTAAAAACTAGACCAGGAGCTGACTGTGGCTCAGATCATGAGCTTCTTGTTGCAAAATTTAGGCTTAAATTGAAGAAAGTAGGGAAAAGCACTAGGTCA
>NW_025335568.1:0-5169 GCF_004798865.1 Varanus komodoensis | reverse complement strand
TTTAGGCTTAAATTGAAGAAAGTAGGGAAAAGCACTAGGTCACTCAGGTATGACCTAAATCATATCCCTGATGAATATACAGTAGAGGTGACAAATAGATTTAAGGAATTAGATCTGATAGACAAAGTGCCTGAAGAACTATGGACGGAGGTTTGCAACATTGTACAAGAGGCAGCAACCAAACCCATCCCAAAGAAAAGGAAATGTAAGAAAGCAAAATGGCTGTCTGAGGAAGCTTTACAAATAGCTGAGGAAAGAAGGGAAGCGAAAGGCAAGGGAGAAAGAAAGATACAAACAGTTGAATGCAGAATTCCAGAGAACAGCTAGAAGAGATAAGAATGCCTTCTTAAATGAACAGTGCAAAGAAATAGAAGAAAACAATAGAATAGGGAGGACCAGCGATCTCTTCAAGAAAATTGGAGATATGAAGGGAACATTTCATGCAAAGATGGACATGATAAAGGACCAAAACAGAGGCAGCAGAGGAACTATACAAGAAAGAGCTTAACGTCCCTGATAACCAGGATGTCACTGACCTCGAGCCAGACATCATGGAATGTGAAGTCAAATGGGCCTTAGGAAGTCTGAGCAACAACAAAGCTAGTGGAGGTGACAGTATTCCAGCTGAGCCATTCAAAATCCTAAAAGACGATGCAGTTAAAGTGCTACACTCAATATGCCAGCAAATTTGGAAAACTCAACAGGATTGGAAAAGGTCAGTTTACATTCTGATCCCAAAGAAGGGCAATGCCAAAGAATGTTCAAACTACCACACCATTGCACTCATTTCACATCCTAGCAAAGTTATGCTCAAAATTCTACAAGCTGGGCTCCAGCAGTATGTGGACTGAGAAGTACAGGTAGGATTTCAAAGAGGGAGAGGAACTTGAGATCAAATTGCCAACTTATGCTGGATCATGGAGAAAGCTAGGGAGTTCCAGAAAAACATCTACTTCTGCTTCATTGACTATGCTAAAGCCTTTAATTGTGTGGATCACAACAAATTGTGGCAAGTTCTTAAAGAGATGGGAGTACCAGACCATCTTATTTATCTCTTAAGAAAGGTCAAGGTCAAGAAGCAACAGTGAGAACTGGACACAGAACCACTGATTGATTCAAAACTGAGAAAGGAGTTTGGCAAGGCTGTATACTGTCACCCTGTTTATTTAACTTATATGCAGAGCACATCAAGAGAAAGGCGGGGCTAGATGAATCACCAGTTGGAATTAAGATTGCCTGGAGAAATACCAACAACCTCAGATATGCAGATGATACCACTCTCATGGCAGAAAGTGAAGAGGAACTAAAGAGCCTCTTGATGCGGGTGAAGGAGGAGAGCGCAACAGTTGGCTTGAAACTCAGCATTAAGAAAACTAGGATGATGGCATCCAGTCCTCTCACTTCCTGGCAAATAGATGGGGAAGAAATGGAGGTAGTGACAGATTTTATTTTCCTGGGCTCCAAGATCACTGCAGACGGGGACTGCAGCCAAGAAATTAACAGACGCTTGCTCCTGGGGAGGAAAGCTATGCCAATCTAGACAGCATACTAAAAAGCAGAGACATCACCCTGCCAACAAAAATGCATATAGTCAAGCTATGGTTTTCCCAGTTGCAATGTATGGCTGTGAAAGCTGGACCATAAGGAAGGCTGAGCACAAAAGGATTGAGGCCTTTGAATTGTGTTGCTGGAGGAGACTCCTGCGGGTCCATTGGACCACAAGGCGATCAAACCAGTCAGTCCTAGAGGAGATCAACCCTGACTGCTCTTTAGAAGGCCAGATACTGAAGATGAAACTTAAATATTTGGCCACCTAATGAGAAGGACTCCCTGGAGAAGAGCCTAATGCTGGGAACAATAGATGGCAAAAGAAGGGGACGGCAGAGGATGAGGTGGCTAGATGGAGTCATTGAAGCAGTTGGTGTGAGCTTAAGTGGACTCCAGGAGATGGTGGAGGACAGGAAGGCCTGGAGGAGTGTTGTCCATGGGGTCGCAATGGGTTGGACACGACTTCGCGACTAACAACAACAACAAGCCTTTTTAGAGACTTTGAGGTCTAATAGCTACCAAGAAGACACGCTTTCCACTCAGCATCCTCTGCTTTCTGCAACAGCACTGCAGATGCATTTGCACACTCAATGCAGGGCTTGTATTGTTGGTCCCCGACCTTTCCTCTGGTATTTCATTCTATTTTTCTCCCACCATTTTAATGTTACATTGCTTTTAAGTGTGATTTTATTGTGAATTGCTGGATGTTTTGCCATTTCATCAGTCCTTGATGTAAAGCACTAGTAACAGGACAGGGTATAAAAGCTGACTTGTGACACTGGGCCTGTGTCGCGTATTCCACAGGGTGGGCTGCAGCACCCACTCCCCAGGCTGCAGCGGGCAATGAAAGGGAAGGGCAGGAAGGCCCCTTCCTCCAGCTAATGCCCTTTCTTGCTGTGCTGCAGTTAGAACATGTCACAGAGCTGATGTGGCAAAGTCAACCCAAAAGGAGCCCAGTACGTGAGAGCAGGAAAATGAGAAGGGATTCAGGATCAGCAAAGTGCAGCACACAGCGAATCCACACTTTACATCAGGGGATAAGTCTTAAATCACAAGATGACAGTAAACTCCTGAATCCAGTGCAAAATAAAGCAAGGGAAGTCGGCGGAGGTATGATGCCGAATTGACTTTTTATACTTACAGTTTATGAGGAAGAGGTTAAAATAAAATCATTAACTAACAAAGGGCCATCCAGCCCCAAAGATATATTACAAGTTCAGTTAATAAAACTTATTTGAAAAGTAAATTTTCAGCAACAGTTAATTTTCTAATGAATTTTTGTAAGCCGCCCTGAGGCTTTTTGTGAATGGGGCGGCATAGAAATGGTTTAAATAAATAAATAAATTTAAAACTTCGTTGTGAGGGGTCACCCCTGCCCCATGTCTTTCAAAGTCCACCCAAGTTCACAGTGTGAATATATACAACTCTGCAGGCTCAGTGATGGTTAGTGCAGTGGATTTCAGACATAGGAGCAAAGGCAGGACATCACTGAGAATGACAGACCCTGACGCCAAGAACACGGCACTCTAATCTCATGAATCTCGGCTGTTTCAGTGAAGCTGTATTTACACCAGGTCAGAGCACATCCATATGTCCTACTTGGTCCTTTGTCTTCTGGGTGGCTCCAAGGTTAGCAAGTTCATAGCTAAATTTAGGACTCGCCAGAAAACCTAGCACAATGATTTAATACTAATTTCTAGAGATACAGTGGCACACATCGGATGGACTGACAGAGCAGCTCCCATTCAAATTTTAGATATGGTCCTGTTTTTGAGCGGGACAAGTTTTGTTTCAGCGACAGCTGAAGTTTTCCACCCCAGACAGAATGACATGAGAAGGTGCAAAAATAACTGCCAAGGAAAAATCAGCTCCAAACAGGTTTCACACCATGACGTTCATTTGCACACTTTCAACGAGTCGCCCAGCAAGCTGCAAAGAAAGTCCCCGCGTCCATTCAGGAGGGGAGTGGGTCCTGTCATGGGCTCCATTCAGGTGCGATTCGTCCCATGGGACCCTCGTTTAGACTTTGGGTTTCTCCTTCTCGGCACAGCTAGCGCCCTGCATTGGCCTCACGAATGACAGGACTGCCAGCATCTCCCTGAAAGGTCAAAACATAAGAGGGGCGGTTAGTATTGTCCAGTAGTCATCAGTACGGGTTGCTCAAAATCACAGGCTGGACAGTGGTGGAGCAGGATCACGAAAGGCGAGAAAAATGAATCGCTGTGGAAGCCTACGCATGTTGAGCCACACGTGATTCCCCAGCCCACTTTGGAACCGTGGGAGATGCAGGCCCAATTCCGGTCTGCACATGCATGGGGCTGTGCCCAAAGAAATCTAGAAGATTCTGACACTGCTGTTTCTGTATTTGAAGGGGTGATCTCCTTCTACCGCCTGGGACATGGTGCACGGAAGGAGTGACGGCAGCTTCAGCAGGTGCACCAGGGAACCCATCCTCACCCCTCATAAGAGGATGCTACGTTGGAAATGTCAACGGGAAAGGTTTAAAGGAGGTCGTAGAGAGTATCCTGCTCACATGGGCTGCATCCACAGAAACAATCCTGCTGCCAAGTTCATTGGCAGCTGCACGTAAGACACTTACTTTGCGTGAATCGGTCTGCCGCTCTCGATCTCCAGCAGAGAACACATCATCGATCACTGATGCTTGTCATTTCTCTGACGAATGCTCTGGGATATCAAGTGCGTGGTTGTTGCCTTCGGGGTCCTTGAGCAGTCAACCCCAGCTGCAAACAAGCTGCCCCCCCCACCCCCACTCCGGGGCTGATCCAGAGGAGCAGCCCAGCAGGCGCACACCCTCCCCGCATGGCTCCCGGGCGCCATCCCCGCGGATTGTGCCCTTGGCTGACACAGTCGCCTCTGCTGGACTCGGCTTCCCCGCTCGCTCGGTCACCTTGCACTGGCTGGACGAGACTTCTGAGTGTGGGGACCGGGTGAGGCAGCAAGGCTCCCCCAGTGGCGCGGGCACGGATTCAGCGTGCGGGGCTGGGGCTGGGGCTGGGGCTGCGGCGATCCGGCTTCTACTCCCTGCCTGGCCATGCAGCTCAGCAACTGACATAAGGGCAGGCACAGTCTTGACCTGTCCTATCCCACAGGGTTGTTGTGAGCATCAGATTGAGCCAAGCATTGCGCCAACTGCCTTGAGTTCCTTACAAGAGAAAAAGGCATGGTACACATGGAGTATACACGAGCCTCTGTCTGCACAAATTCTGCACCACTCCTGATGGTGATCAATAATAAAATAGTAGCCTTTTTTAGAGACTTCAAGGTCCAATAGCTATCGAGAAGACACACCTTCTATGCAGCATCCTCCGCTTTCTTCAACAGCGCTGCAGATGCATTTGCCCACTCAATGCAGGGCTTGTCTTGTTGGTCCCCGACTTGCCTCTAGTGTTTTATTCTATTTTTCTCTCGCCATTTTAATGTTTCATTGCTTCTAAGTGTGATTTTATTGTGAAATGTTGGATGCCTTGCCATTGCCGGAGTCCGGCTCCGACAAAGGCGCGAGAAAGTTTCAGGAGAGATCTCTCATAAAGAAAACTGCAGTCAGGAGATTAGATACAAAGCATGCTCAGTTGCGTTTGCAGGGGAAGACAAAGAAAAATT
>NW_025335567.1:16847-18323 GCF_004798865.1 Varanus komodoensis | reverse complement strand
TTTGCAGAATAAAACTCGAGTCCATCACAAGTGACTTTGTATTTTTAATTATTATTATTATTGTATTTTTAATTAGTGTGTCTGTGCATGAATTAGTGTTCATGCTCATTCTGTGCATTCTTAGTGCCTAGTAGTGGAGTCAAGAATGATTTGGCTCCCTGCACAGTTTCCAATTTCATGCTAGCTCTTTGCAGATCATCCTGTAATGCTTTGTGACCTTCCAATCACATCAGCACTCACTGGTGGGGAGAAACAGAAGAGCCAGGAATCTGCTTGGAGTGGAAAGGCGGCCATACATCATCACAAAGCCCAGCTTCTAATCTGCACAGGTGTACAGCCGTACTGTGATTTACCAATCTACACAAACATTCAAGTAAGGTGTCCCCTACCTACCTTTTGCTCACCTTCTGCACCATGGTCAATTGATGAAAAAGACCTTCAGTTAAAAAAGAAATAAAGGAATCGTGCTAATAACACTCAAATGATGTAGAACTTAGAAATATAGAAACAGAGCGAGTCAGAAGGGGTCTCCTGGGCCATCTAGTCTAACCCCTGGCTCCAGCTGGTGCTGCTCACGAATTGCCCACCATGTGAATGTCCAGTCTATCTTTGAACACCCTCATGATGGGGCCTCAACCACCTCCCATGGAAGCCCATTCCATACCCTTGGGGTCCTGTCAGGAAGTGCTTTCTGACATCAAAATGGAACCTTGGTTCCCTGAGCTTTGCTCCATTGGAGTGTGTCCTGCCTTCCTTGTTGCTGGAGGAAGCAGTACCTCTACTTCTCTAGACGTCTCAGGACCTAATTCTGAAAACTTGTAAACATGGACAGAAATGAGTTTCCTAAACCAGTTATTTCTTAACAAACCTGGGAAGCGGTATATTGCCCTTAACCGGCACTAAATTTCGTGGTAATTCTAGGAGGATCATTCTGTATATGTGTCAGTGGATGCTGACCCTCAGGTGATGGGAACAAATCTGCCCACCTGGGCTACAATTCCCACCCTCTACTGTTTCCTGTGAAAATACACACCCTTCCAAAGGATCCCTCCCCTTGCTTCCAGAAATCATTGATCTGGTGGTTCCCGGCTTTCATGCTATTTCCTCCCAGGGAGAATATTCAAATGATTGTCCTGAATAAGTCTGTGAAATGACTACCTTTCCTACTGACAGTAAAGATGAGTCACTAAAGATTCTGGATCAACATGACAAATGTTATCCAGGAACAATCTAGGTCTTTCCCTTCATTTCATTCTTTTAAATTTCATTTGAACTTTTGGATAGCAAAGTGTGGATGTTTTGTTTGCTTGTTTGTTCCATCTCTGCAAGATTGGCCAAAAGTTACTCTCCCTTTTACCAAAAGCTTTGTTCTCACTTTCTCTAGCCTGGGGGAGAAAATCCTGAATATTCAGCACCAACAAGCAAAATCCTGAGTAATAGCTAGGCTCAGTGGAGAATTTCCTAGGATGATAAAAT
>NW_025335567.1:14177-16226 GCF_004798865.1 Varanus komodoensis | reverse complement strand
AAGGAGTGTTGACCTCCACCCCTGTTCTGTCACACAACATTTATCACCTCTGCATGAGACTCTAAGAAAGCAGAAAAAACTTTGGAGTTCTGATAAGAAGTAGATATTGCAACAATGATAGTCTCATTCCTGCTTGAGGCACCTCCCCCCTCACCATTTGCCCTATTTGAGTTTATCATCAAAGTTCTTTCCATGCTGACTACAAAGGGGCAGGAATGCAGCTTGGCCTTTGGACACCAGCTTTTCAGAACTGAGATGTCAGACAATCTTATTCTTACCCCTGAAGAACCCTGACAATGTGGAGAATTTTACTTGTAATGGATAGGGTGGATGATTTCCTTACTTTCTCCTTATAAGCTGCTCCCTGCTGTTCATCTCAGGCTTGAAGAGAATAAGGTAACATTTTTGGGAAAAGATACAGCCTGAGAGTCCTGCACTGGATGCTAAGATGGAGAAGATCTCCACAGCCACCATGTATTTCCCTTTTGTGCTCAGGTACGTTGGAACAAAGGAGAGCCAAACACTGCAAAACATCAGCATGCTGAAGGTGATGAACTTGGCTTCATTGAAACTGTCAGGAAGCTTCCTGGCAAAGAAAGCCACCAGGAAGCAGACGATGGAGAGAAGTCCCATGTAACCCAGGACAAGGCAGAACATGAGGACAGAGCCAGCACTACATTGCACAATGATTTCCCCCAGGATGGAGTTCATGTCTAATTCCCGTAATGGAGGAGAGGTTCTGAGCCACACGGTGCAAATAGCAGCTTGAACGAGGCAACAAGAAAGCACAATGGAGGTGGCCAGTCTCTTCCCCTCCCACTTCCTCATGCTCGAGCCTGGCTTGGTGGCCATGAAAGCCACCACCACTGTGATGGTTTTGGCCAATACACAAGAAACAGCCAAAGAGAAGATCATGCCAAACATGGGCTGTTGGAGAAGGCAGGTAACCTTGCCTGGCTTTCCAAGAAAAAGGAGAGACAAGAGGAAGCAGAGCAGGAGAGAGCCGAGTGGGTGTAGGTGAGGCCCCGGTTGTTGGCCTTGACGATGGGGGTGTCTCTGAGCTTAATGAAGGTCTGCAGCACCAAGACAGTGAGCAGGGAAAAAGAAAGAGCAACTGAAGCCAAACTTATCCCCAAGGGCTCCTCATAAGAAAGAAAGTGGATTACTTTCGGATGCATCTGTCTTGCTTCCTGCTTGGATAGTGATCATCTGCACATTCAGAGCAGACCTCTGAGTCTGAAAAGAGAAGAGAAGAAAGAGGTATTAACTTCATGACTCAGCATATGTGAACATCAGCTAATTTCCATGGCTAATTTGTTGCCAGTGATAACACAATGCATACACAAATCTTCTTGTTTTAAACGTGGAACCCATCCTGAAATCTTTCTTGTTTGTTTACTGGGGACAAATGGTTAAACATTTATCTTTCAGATTTCTTGTCATAGGAAGTCTTTTACTTCCGCACAGATCAAGGCATGTATGGAAAACCATTATGTTTTCCATTGCTTCTGAAAAAAGATTAAAATGTCAGGGTTAAATAGACCAATGGATGATACTGATCAGATTATATACACCCACAATGTGCTAAACCTTAAAAGGTGGTATGATATTAAGTAGGATTTTGATGAAGCACCATGAAATCCATCCCTGAACTTCTACTTGTCCTGTGTACCATGAATGGGTGCAGGAAGAAAGAATGAGGTATGACACCAGTGTGGTAATTAAATCGGGATCTATTTCTAGAGAGCATTGTATGTCTGTTAATCCATTCTCCCAGAACTCAGACTCAATGCTGTCACCAAAATGACTGAGGTCCAGAGGGCTGGTCCCTGGGAATTGAATGTGCTCAACCCACTCACAAAACAGATTCTTTGCACTTCTCCGATATTAATCTAACTTGCTGGAATGTTTGGTGCTTCATGTTACCTACCTGTTCGGTTTGAAATCTTCCCTTCTGGGCATGCATTACAATCATAGCAACATTTTTTTTCCCCTTCCCTCGTTCTCTTCTCATGACCAGCTGGGCAGGAATCACGACAGATGGAATGA
>NW_025335567.1:11611-13535 GCF_004798865.1 Varanus komodoensis | reverse complement strand
TTGAAAAGCAGGAGAAAGAGGAGGGGGGAAAATCATCACTGCAAACATGAAAGCACCTTGCCTTGCACATATGTGACAAAAGCAAACACAGTGTTCACTGTCTAAAATTAATGGGAGTATATGGGAATGACACACATAAGTCCTACTTCATCCAGGAGTGCAAAGTTATGTTTGTCTAAGACTTGACCTCAAAAGCCAACCTATGCAGCACAGTGTCAGCTGAGCGCAAAGAAAAAAATGCATCTTATATTGTGTGCTTCTTAAGAAAGGAAATGTAAACCCATGTGGTATTGTGATTGTAGAACATAAATGAAAGCATTCAGCATAGTATAGCAAAGGGAAACACTTTGTGCTATGTAACTCCTGCCTATTTATTCATGGGAAAACTGGCATTCCATTGCTGACTGTACCAGCCATGGCTGCAGGTCCTGAAGTTCAGATGCTTTGCCATAAACCCTTGCTCTGTAGCTGAATCTCCAGGAGAACAAGGCGTGGAGCGCATGTGCCACGGCATGCACGGCACTGTAGATGCTGTAGCTGTGGCCAGTCATCTGCATTTCAAAAAATTGCCCAAGCAGGGTCTCCAGCCTCTCCTTTCCAGTGCATGCTCCCACAACCTTGTAAGGCACCCATGGGTCTGGAACCACACAGTCAAATGTTTCCTCCCAGAACTCCTCCAGAAAAGCATCTGCTTGTTTCCAGTCTGGATTTAGCATCTGAAGAGCTTCCTGGAACCCAGGAAGGGTATTTGAGTGAATAGAGAAGGCAATGGCACCATGGAAAGCATGCAAATCCAAGTCCCTGTGCATGCTGGCCAATACAAAATCAATCTGGGGTGTTATGATCCACACCTTTCCAACCAATATAGGTTGCTCAGATGAAGTATCTTCTTTATGATGTATAAAATACCATATGTACATCAATGTGTAAGTTTCACCATAGATGACAAATACTCTGGATTTCCTGAAATTGATCTGTTCAAACATAGCATGGGCCAGAGCAATCCCTTCTTCATTAGATATATGGTATACTTGGGCAGGAATCCGTCTTGTGAAGTCGGCACAGATTCCATGTGTGGAAAACAGAGTTTCCATGGCCTGCAGGAAAAACTCTCCCTGATCACCCTCCACCACAAAAAGCCCAACCCAGGTCCATCCAAAGTGCTTAAGCAGACTGATAATTCCCAGATGTTGGTGGTCTTCAGCTGGGACCATGCGGTAAAAGGGAGGAAGGGCCACCATCTCTTTGCTTGATGCAAAGGACCCATATGTTAGCTGAAAGCAGTCAAAGGACATTTAAGAAGAAGGCTAAAATGTGCAAAGATATACTTTATCTACCTGTTGAAGATAGAACCACCTGAAGAGGTAGGACATGAAGCAGTAACAAGTGTAGGACAAAATATTGATTATACACTATGCCCAGACATTTATTTGCCCATGAGGGGCTATGTCAGCTACTTCTACTAGGACTGCATTGATTGTACATCTCTTGGATGTTAAGCTATTCTATATTTTTATACTGCATTTATAAAGGTAAGAATCTTACACCAAATTTTTAGTGCATTTCTATTTTTATTGCACTGTTTTCTTTTTGGATTAATTGCAGACAACTGTGCAGAGAGATTTGTCTGTTGGATAGTGTGGAAATACATGGATGGATCAACTAATAGATAAGACACTTTGCATTACTTTGATATTCTTATTTCTGGGCTTTGAGTGTAATTTTTGAGGTGGCCACTTAAAAGCTGCATAGTTTTGAAAGAACATCTTCCTTCCTTCCTTCCACTACATTTCAGTTGATCCAGAAACATCACTTTTCCTTTTTCTGCTTCCCAGACTTTAAAAAACAGGGCCATACAAGCAAGTCAAATGGGCGTAACACACAGGATAAGACAAACCCAGAGATGCCCTGCATTGGAATCCTG
>NW_025335567.1:9232-11306 GCF_004798865.1 Varanus komodoensis | reverse complement strand
TGGATTTGGCTTTTGCTATTTTGAGTATTGTATAATTGGGAGAGATCTATATTCTTTTCATTTGTGAATTTAAATTTACTGATAACTCTCTTCTTCTAAGGCAACAACATTTATGATGGATGAGAGGATCCACTCAGGGAAAGAACTAGCAACGCAGGACAAATTGTACCAGTATATATCTACCCAAAGAGAGTTTGCTGGGTTGCATTTATTCAGATGTACCAGAAATAGAGTGCATTGTCCGTCCCGAAATGTTATTCAAACATGGAGTCTACGGTAGAACATTTATAAGGTAGGAGATACACCCAGTTTGGAAAGGGTGTGGGATACGTTGGGGGATCACATAGGGAATTTTCTAGTGGCACATGAGAATGAAACAAATGTGATTAACCCAACACAGCTCCAATGTATTTAGTAATTTATTTATTTCCATCCTGATTCTCTTCTTATGTAATGAGAGAGGCTTCCACTATTCATCTCTTTCTTTTCTGAATCTTACCCCAACCAGTTTGTCTGATGGCCAAGAGGGGGCTAGAATCCAGCTTGCCTCAGTCCTAGTGCCATGCTGTTGTCTGTGCTACCACATGTGCACTTTTAACCTCTACACCACAAAAGATACCTTCCGGACAAGCAAACCATGAGTATATCTCACCCTTGGTCTGTGAGGGATGGGCTGAGATTTTCCTGAATTTTACAGGCCACCTCCAGCAAGAGGATAAATGAGTGTGAGGAAGACTCACATGGAGCTCATGGTCTGCAAGGACCTCCTTGGGGTTTCTCACTTGCTGTCTCCTGCAGAAACTCCTTGGGGCCATTCTGGTTGTGCTTATCCATGTTTGAGACTGAAATTGGATTATTCTTTAGTACATAAAAGAAAGTATTTTATATTTTGTATTTCTGATATAGTGTACATTTGAATATTTGACTTTTCTGATGATTTTTCTTGAAACAAGATTACAGAGCAACACTCCATGGAATATTGGAATGAACCTCAGACCTGATGTAGGCAGTGAGTATGGTTATGAGAAGTTGTATTAAAGACAATGTATACTTCTATTGACTTTCCCTTCATAGAAAGCTGGCTTTTAACTGTTCCTTATTTTCAAATGGCTTGAATTTAGATCCAAATGCATCTGCATCCTTTACTTAAACATCCACTCCTTTTTAAGGCACTGTCTGACCCAGTCTTCACCCAGCCTGTGGTTGTTCAGAGCAGAAACAGATGCTTGATTCATCAAAGTCCACCTGTTTCCCTACTTATTACACTTTCCAGGAAAGAAAAGATCCAGGTTCAGTGAAACTTCAGCTCCATTGACAGCACATACAGTTAGCCGAGTCTGATTTGGCAAGAAAGAGAACAAAGAAGCATTCCGTACCGTACACGCACTGAGAACTCCTCCCAAGGGCATTCCGTGAATGAAAATTCTGGGAAAAGGCAAATGATCGGGGAAACCATCCCACCAATAAGGACATCACCTGGAAGGTACGACTCATGCAGAACAGGAATAGGATCAGACACCAGGCATTTCTTTGTTTCTACTTCACACACCCAATGAAGAAGTAGAAGCCATGCCAGTAGCACAGGCAGAGAGCAGTTCCACTGGCAGTGTTTTCCTCCTGATGCAGATCTTCCCACACCCATCTACAGCATCTACTTTGCTACAAATGCTCCCTGAACAGGCTGCTGATTTGGCTCAGGTACTCCTTCAACAAAGACTGCTATGCCCACTGCATAGAGACAGGCAGTTACAGACTCATGTCTTGCACAGCCAGGAGACTTCCAAAATGCTGATGCATTCAGGCTTATAAGTATGAGAGAGTGAAGTGAGAAAACCCTTCTAGCCTTTCTGATGACATATCTGGAAAGAATTGCATCACTTTTTTTCTTGTCTCCTTGTTGTCATAACAAGCAATCGGTTGCATGTGGTCCTTAAAGGTCAGCAGCAATTGGTAGACACAAGCTAAAGTCACAACATGGTTCAAAAAATGATGTGCTTAAAGGGTAGAATAAAAGCAAAATTCCAAGTGGTCAAAGTTTTGGGAATGGCATCTTGAAAAGTGTTCCATCATGTGC
>NW_025335567.1:6329-9132 GCF_004798865.1 Varanus komodoensis | reverse complement strand
ACATTTCCTTTTGCCTATATGCATTAAAGTGTCTTTCCTATTTATAGCTTTTCCCCAATGTGGACCTGAGCTGTGGACTTTTGTACTGTGTATTTTTGGTGGTTGGCAAATTGGAGAGTAAAGAAGATCCAGGATTTACTCAGCTATGCTGAGGGGCACCGACAGAGCTTGACTCCACACAGTCACCATATGTTGGGGATGGTCCTTAAGTTGTCCTTGCATCATGCTAATGCCATCTGGCTTAAAGGTATCAGAGACAGAAGTGAGAAAGCCCTTCAAGCATTTCTGATGACACACATGGAATGATTTACACCACTTTTTTCACCCTTCCTGATTACACCATGCTTGTGTTCTCCCTTTGAGCCTGCAATGGGCATTTCTCAGGAGGGGAAAAATAATACTGTGGAGATATGGGGAATAAGAGGAAGACAATTATGCCCTGCCTCTGAAAGGCACTTCTAATCACACTCTTTGTCCTTTAATGACAAGGAAGATTCTCTTCTCCTTCATGCCCCAGCAAGTCATGGGTTTGCATGTGCTGATGAAATGTCAGCAACACTTTATGGCGGAATACATAAGAAGACAGGGCGATAAGATGAAATCATCAACTTAGCTGCCGAAAGGATGTGTTGAAGGCATTGAATGAAAGCCAAAGCGAAACTTGTCAAACTTTTGTGAAGAGCATCTTGAAACACATGCTTCTTTCCCTATATTAGAACCTGATCTTTTTCTTAATGTAGGAAACCACACAATCTGCATGAAAATCTCTGTGCCTTTTCTATTTCCCACCCCCCAAATATGCACATAAACTGTGAACTTCTGCAGAATGCATTACTGTCTGTGGGCAAATTGAAGTGGAAAGAACACTCTCCCTGCGGAGTCCAATCCTCCTCTCATCCTTCAGGTTCAACCAATTCCCACACAGATCTACCTGCCATGTAAGATTCTCCTGGAAAATGCAGTGCCTTGCAAAATGACTAAGTATCAGGCCCTTTACAAATCCAAACAGGGGTATCCTCTTCCCTTTGCATGTGGAGAGAAGATCTCCATGGCCACAGTGTATTTCCCCTTGGTGCTTGAGTAGGTGGAGCAAAAGACAACTAAACACTGAAGAAGAAAAGCATGCTGAAGGTGTTGAACTTGGCTTCAATGAATGTGTCTGGCAACTTCCTGGCAAAGAAAGCCACCAGGAAGCTGATGATGGAGAGAAGCCCCAGGTGGCCTAGGACAGGGTAGAACATTAGGACATATCTTGCATTACATTACACAGTGATGCAGAAACAGAGCAAAGAAGCATGGTGATGGTGCTGAGATCTGGGAATGGGATCTACAGACACCGAAATTGTGGAGGAGGGAGAGGTTATCTCATGGCCCACTGTAGAGAGAAGAAATATGCCTGTAGTGGGAGGTTCTTTGTCTTTTGACTGCAGAACTCCTCAGCTCTGAAGAACTGGATTCACTATGAATAGCAGAATGTAAGGAATCCACCAGTTGGAGGGGAGCTGCTGGATCTTTGCCATGGAAAACCAAAACTAATATCACTCCTTACCTTTTTTTAGGAAAGGGAAAGCCCTTTACTGTGCCCAGTACAATGTGAATGTGAACTGGTTACCAAAACCTCTGTCCCACACTCCTACCTCTTCCCACCTATCTAAAATGCCCTCCCTTTTTTCTGGAGTAGGGAATAAGTCTCTCACCAATCCTCTGCCAACTTTTAAACACTCCTGAGAAATCAGGAATCTGTATTCACAGATTTGGATTAGGGCTCTATTTTGTTTTAAAAAAACAGGCAAAGCTAAAGACAAAATTCTTCAAAGTGAATCAAGATACGGCTGATTTTGTTCTTCAACACAATGAAAGGCAGCAGTGCCAGCATCAAGTGCAAACATGATTGGGCAGCTGTATGGGCCTTTGTGCCATCAAGATCCCACTGATTAAAGTCCTGGAAGTGTTTCTCCTCACCATCTCTACTTGCATCTTTTTTTTTTATTTTTTATTTTTTTTTTTTGTGTGTGTTTTGCTCAGACAATGATGGTGGTGGTGAGAACATGATGTGGGGGTGTCACAGCTTCTTTGAAGACTGGCTTTCTCTCTGTCAAGCAAGCAGGAGGTAGGAATGTCATGAAAAAGGAGGAGGAGCAACAGCACATTGTGAGAATGATGTGAGATGGTAGACATATTGAAGGAAAACCTGGACTTTGTAGTGAACGGCAGTCCTGAATAGTGGAATTTTTTTGGTGTAAAGCTGGATGGTTTCTTTGCTCTGCCTTCTGTTTAAATACTTCTGACCTTTAAAAAGAAGCAGCATTGCTGTAAAAAAAAATCACTTTGTGTGCTTTATGGAACTGTCTCTGGTGCTTATTCCTTTTTTTCTGCAACTGACACCTTCTCTATTTCAACCAGTTTATGCTTAAACCAACCGTCTCTACCCAGCAAGTCTGAAAGGGTGAGTGTATCATTCCCCTAAAGAGTGATGGATGGGAACACTTTCTCTCAGTTCTCCAGTAATCATTTAAATGTAACAAATATACACCCCCTACCCATATTCTATCTCAATTATGGAGGAATGCATGTTAAAAAGTAAGTATAGTACACAGCTCCTTCTTATGGTAGGCACAGATCACAAAAGAATAGGATGGGTAGGGATGGCATATCCAGTTTCTGATAAAAGACACTTCATCTCTTCCATGCAGTAGAAGCCTTAGACAGAGTATATACCAGTGGATGCTTTTTTTCCAAGGTTGACTACTTTGGAAGGGTGGAGGTCCTGTTTGCACAGCCTGAAACCCATTGCTGTAACCAA
>NW_025335567.1:4875-6292 GCF_004798865.1 Varanus komodoensis | reverse complement strand
TTTTATTTTCTCAACAGAGGATGTGGAGGGAGTTCTCTGCCACTCCAGTTTTGCACCATATGTGTTCCCTGAGCTGCTTGATTGAAGGGAACACATTGCTGGTGAGCGGAATTTGGCACCAGCCCTAGAATGAAGTGATGGTGAGTCCAGAAAACAAGACAGTGGGACTATGGGGTGAATGAAGCTCCCCCCGATTTAGCTCTTTCTCTTTCGTAACTGCTCCCTCTTGTTCAGATCAGGTCTTAGTACAATAATGTAGCATTTGGGGAAAAAGATGCAGCCCTGTAACCCAGCACTGGAAACCAAGATGCAGAAGATCTCCACAGCTACCATGTATTTCCCTTGGTGCTCAGGTAGGGGGGAACAAAACACAGCCACACGCTGCAAAACATCAGCATGCTGAAAGTGATGCACTTGGCTTCATTGAAAGTGTCTGGCAACTTCCTGGCAAGGAAAGCCACAACAAAGTTGATGATGGCTAAAAGTCCCATATACACCAGGACCAAATAAAACATGAAGACAGAACTTGACTTACTTTGCACTGTTATTTCACTACTGACTGTGTGCATGTGCAAATCAAGGAATGGGGAAGAGGTTGCGAGCCATACAGCACAGATTCCAACTTGAATGAGGGAACAAGAAAGAACAATGGAGGTGGCCAACCTTGTCCCCCCCGCTTCCTCATGCTGGAGCCTGGCTTGGTGGCCATGAAAGCAACAACTACAGTGATGGTTTTGGCCAACACGCAAGAAACAGCCACTGTGAAGATTAACCCAAACAGAGGTTGTTGGAGAAGACAGGTGAGTTTCTCAGGCTGACCAAGGAATAGCAGAGAAGGGAGGAAGCAGAGCACGAGTGAGATGAGGAGCATGTAGGTGAGGCCTCGGTTGTTGGCTTTGACGACAGGGGTATCTTAATGCTTAATAAATGTTTGCAACACAAAGGTTGTGATGAAGGAACGGGAAAGAACAGCTGAAGCTAAACTTTTCCCTAATGGTTCTTCATAGGACAGACATTTTATAACTTTTGGGATGCATCGGTCTTGTTCAGTGTTTGGATACTGATCTTCTGGGCATTTGAAACAGTCATCTGTGTCTGGAAAAGGGAGTAATTGGGTCAGCACAGTACCATATTATATGTGAACCTGAGTTCATTCCCATTACTAATGTATTTTCACCTCTACTTCTAGTGTTGTGCCCAATCTTATTTTGCTTGTAAATTTCATATTGTGAGAGTGCATGCTGGAATATTGCAAGGTTCTCTTAACATGCTTTTTCTAATATGCATGTCTCATCTGCATAATCCTAAATGCTCAGTGGAATCATGTATAGCAGATGTTTGTCTGCTTCCCAATCATAATTTCTGGAAGACGACAACCATTTAATCTCTTATAGTCACATACTCAAACAATGCTGTG
>NW_025335567.1:0-4836 GCF_004798865.1 Varanus komodoensis | reverse complement strand
CTTTCTTCATGATTTTGTTGGGTCCCATAGTGGATAGTTACTGTCAGTTTGTTTGTTTGTTTGTTTGTATTTAGATAAATTGTGAAATGTTGGGATGATACAGGAGAAGGTACTACACTTCAAGGTCATTACATGCATACGCAGAAAGCTCCCACTTCAAAATGGTAGCATGAGATCACCCATGTTTTCTGGAATTTTGAGGGCATAGTAGGGATGTGTGAGGATTCTGATTTGGGGGTAGGGATCTCTTGGTTTCTGTTGGCTCATCTCCCCAGAGTCTGGTCCACCTCATCAAAGTTCTGCATACAAGTTCAATTGAGCTACACCTGTTGCACAAGTGGTGTCCTTCCATGTCATGTGCAGCAGCCGTTGTTGGCACTGTTTCAGGTGACGCAGGAGAAGCTTGTCAGTTGCACAACCTTCTTTTTACAAGAATTCATGGACTTCCTCAACCTGACTTGCTTTCTAGGATTGGGCCAGGAGGAAGTCTATGGAAGTGGGCCGGGGACAAGAAGATGTCATTCAAAGCAGATGGGTGCAAAGTCTTGCACTTGGAGCATAAAAATGGGCATCATAAGTACAGGTTATGGTACAAGTGGCTGGAGAGCAGCACTCATGAAAAGGATCTTGGCGTGCTGGTTGACTGCAGGTTAAATGTGAGTTAGCAGTGTGATGCTGCAGTCAAGAGGGTGAATGCTGTCCTTGGAAGCATAGCCAGCAATGTGGCTTCAGGATTGAATTACTGCCACTCTATACGACTCTGGTGCACCTGGAACTGGAGTATTGTGTATAGTTCAGAGCTGTTTGGAGCTCCCTTCCCCCCCGGAACACCTGCCATGCTCCATGGCCCAGATCACCTGCTACACCGCGCCACGCTCTCATCACTGCTGCCGCTGCCGGACCTGAGGCACACCGCTGAGCCAGGGGCCAGCTGACGCCGTTCCAGTGGCCACCGCTGGGCCACCCCGGGCACGGAGGAAACCAGGGCCACGCTAGGGCCATGCCAGGGCCACTGTCGATGATGTGGAGGAGGGTGCCGCCATCTTGCCACCTGGCGGGTTTCCATGCCCCACCCTGCTCCCCCCTTCCGGTGTTGTTGAGAGCAACATGGGATTGGGGCAGGGCACGCGGGCGGGTGCTGGCTTAACCCGCCGGAAGCGTCTTGGGACTGGGCAGGCTTGGAGCTCCCTCCCCCTTTTAGAACCCCTGCCGTGCTCTGCAGGGCGAGGGCGAGTGGTCGGGCACCAGCTTAACCCGCCGTTTTTGGCCTGGGGCTGGTGGCCAAAGGAGAACAGCCAAAGGGCGGTGCTGCCATTTGAGGCCATTCATGGCCATGTGAGGCTGGGCTTGCAGGGCCTAGTTTGGTGGGGGGGATTTTAATTTTGTATTTGGGGGGGGAATGGGGAGTGTTTGATTGTTTTAAAGTTTTATTGTATTTTAATTTGTTTTTATGGAGTCGTCCCTGGCTGTGTCAAAGCTTGAGTTTCCTGGGGAGCACGTGGGCGCCACCATTGGGGTGGTCATGGGCAATGGACATTATAGCAGTGGGGGCTTAACGTGTCTGCGTAGAAGAAGGAGGGACAGATGGTGACACCTGTCCCTCCTTCTAGTTCTGCCCCCAGCCAGAGGGTTCCAGGTAGTCTTGCCAACTGCCCCTCGGGCCTGACGGTGCTGCTGCTCAATGCCAGGTCTGTCCATAATAAATCTTCCTTCATCCATGACTTGATTGTGGATGAGGGGGCCGACCTGGCTTGTATAACAGAGACCTGGGCGGGAGGGGGGGATGACACCCTCTTTCAAATGCGCCCACCTGCGTAACTGGTTCAGCACCGTTCATGCCTGGAGGGGAGGGGAAGGGAGGGGAGGGGGGTCACTTTGGTTTACCGAGCCTCCATCTCCCTCACAGGACTTCCAGTCCCTGTGGGGCCAGGGCTGGAGTGCCTCTACTTGTGTTGGGCGAGTGAGACAGACTGCAGATTCTGGTGGTGTACCATGCACCCTTCTGCCCATATGTCTCCCTGCCTGAGCTGATGGAGATCGTCTCAGACCTGGTGTTGAGGACCCTCAGGATATTGGTCCTCGGGGACTTAAATCTCCATGCTGAGACTGGTCTGACCAGGGCGGCTCAGGACTTCATAACCTCCATGATGGCCATGTGGCTGTATCAACATGTCACAGGCCTGACCTATGAATGTGGACACATTCTGGACCTGGTTTTCTCGACGGGGCGGGAAGAGGGTGGTCTGAGGGTGAGGAATTTATGTCTGATTCCCCTGTCATGGTCAGATCACTTCCTCGTGAGGTTTGTGCTTGAGAGTGGCCTCTCCCTCTGTAAGGCTGCGGACCCGATTGTGTGGGTTCACCCCTGGAGCCGGATGGATCCGAATGGATTCCTGAAGGCCCTGGGGGACTTTCCAGCTGACAAGACTGGTTATCCTGTCGAGGCTCTAGTCGAACTGTGGAATGGGGAGATGACCAGGGCTGTTGACATGATTGCCCCTTAGCATCCTCTCCCACCAGGCAGAGCCCACTCTTCCCCTGGTATACACCTGAATGCAGGCAATGAAGCAGGCTGAGAGACGGCTAGAGTGTAGGTGGTGGAGATCACGGGATGAATCTGACTGAATACACTAAAGAGCCCATTATCGGGCCTATGCTGTGGCTGTGAGGGGGGCAAAAAAGAAATTCTTTTCCGTTTCCATTGCCTCCTCAAAATGCCATCCGGTGGAGCTTTTTCGAGTGATGCAAGGCCTGGTTCGTCCTGGCCCAAGGAAAGATCGGGTTCCACCCTCAAAGGCCCACTGTGACAACTTTGTCAAGCAGTTCAGGGGGAAAATCGCTCACATTCATCACGAGCTAGACTCTACTAGTGATTCAGAGGTTTCTGGGGAGATACCAATGCCACCGTCTGGTCCAAAATTAATGGATGAATTTCAGTTATTGCGGCATGATGATGTGGACAAGGTGCTTGCATGAGTACGTCCCACCACTTGCCTATTGGAACCTGGCCGATTCTGGTTAATAAATAACGCCAAGCATGGGATTGGGATCTGGATCTTGGAAGTGGTTAACGCTTCTCTGAGGGAGGGTCAAGTACCTGCCACTTTAAAGGAGGCAGAAGTCCAACTGGTCCTGAAGAAAGCGTCACTGGATCCAGAGAGGGCCACTAATTATAGACCAGAGGCCAACATCCCGTTTCTGAGCAAGTTGTTGGAGTGGGTGGTGGTGCGACAACTCCAAGCACTCTTGGATGAAACTGATTATCTGGACCCATTTCAGTCTGTCTTCAGACCCGGGTACGGTACAGTATCTACCTTGGTCTCCCTGTACGATGACCTGTACAGGGAGAAGGACATGGGGAGTGCATCCCTATTGGTTCTTCTGGACCTCTCAGTGGCTTTCGATACCATCAACCATGGTATCCTTCTGGATAGGCTAGTGGGATTGGGGGGCAGAGGCACTGCTTTGCAGTGGCTCCGCTCCTATCTCAATTACAGTTTCCAGAAGGTGGTGCTGTGGACTATGGATCTGAACCATGGCAGCTATGCCCTGGAGTACCGCAGGGGTCAATTTGGTCCCCTTTACTGTTTAACATCTACATGAAACCACTGGGAGGGGTCATCAGGAGGTGTGGGCTGCGGAATTATCAGTACACTGATGATACCCAGCTCTACCTCTCTTTTTCCAGCAATCCGGGTGAGGCAGTGGCTGTACTGAACCGGAGCCTGGCCGAGGTAATGGGCTGGATGAGGGCCAATAAACTGAGGCTCAATCCACACAAGACGGAGGTCCTGTTGGTTGGTGGATCGGGCTTTGCTGAGGGTGAATTGAACCTAGTCCTGAATGGGGTTGCACTCCCTCTTAGGGACAAGGCTCACAGCGTGGGAGTGCTCCTCGACCCAGAGCTTTCACTGGAAGCTCGGGAGACAGCGGTGGCGAGGAGCGCTTTCTTTCAGCTTCAGCTGATTCATCAGCTACGCCCCTACCTGGAGTACAACTGCCTGGCGACGGTGACACACGCGATGGTGACTTCCCACCTTGACTTCTGTAATGCGGTCTACATGGGGCTGCCCTTGAAGATGGTCCAGATACTTCAATTGGTTCAAAATAGAGCTGCCAAGCTGCTGACGGGGACTGGGCGTTATGTTCACATGACTCCAGGCCTCTGTCAGCTTCACTGGCTTCCCATTCAACTCTGGCCCAATTCAAGGTGTTAGTGATAACCTATAAAGCCCTAAATGGCTTGGGTCCTGGTTACCTGAAGGAGCGCTTACGTCCATATATGCCCGCCCACCAGCCTCCTGAAATCTGCGGGAGAGGCCCTTTTCCAGGAATCCTCTGTGAAGGAATTTAGGAGGGTGAGTACTTGGAGGAGGGCTTTCTCTGTGGTGGCACCCAATCTATGGAATGCACTCCCCAGAGAGGTCCACCTGGCGCCGTCGTTATTTGTTTTTCGCCGCCAGGTGAAGACCTTTTTATTCAAACGTCCTTTTAACTGTTAATAGTATTTATTTATTTTATTCTTTGGCCAGGATGACTTATTTTTTATCTTTAACTTATTTTATATTGTTAATTTATATAATTTTTATTGATTTATGTTGTGAGCCGCCCAGAGGCTTCGACGAATGGGGCTGCATAGAAATTTTCTGAATAAATGAATAAATATAGGAATGACATAGCCAGGTTAGAGTCAGTGCAGTGATTGGGTACAAGAATGGTGGCCAGATTTCAAGGAAAGCTGTATGAAGTGATACTTATGGAATTGGTCCTTTTCAGCCTGGAGAATGGAATATTCTGAGGGGAAGTGTTGGCAACATATAGATACATGGGGGGGGG
>NW_025335566.1:89080-166416 GCF_004798865.1 Varanus komodoensis | reverse complement strand
CGTCACCTTCCTCTGCTATGATGAGCCGCTGGGGATCGCCCTAGTGGCCGCTGCCATCTTCTTGTCCGCAGCAACGGGATGTGTCCTCGCCGTCTTCCTGAAGTACCTCGACACGCCACTCGTCAAGGCCAACAACCGGGACCTCTCCCTCATCCTCCTCGTCTCCCTGCTGCTCTCCTTGCTCTCTGCCCTCCCCTTCGTTGGCCGGCCAAGGAAGGCCACCTGCCCCCTCCGACAAGCGGCCTTCAGCATCATCTTCTCGGTGGCCGTCTCCTCTCTGTTGGCCAAAACGATCACCGTGGTGTTGGCCTTTCTGGCCACCAAGCCAGGCAACAGGGCCAGGGGCTGGCTGGGGAAGAGCCTGGCCAATGCCATCATCCTCACCTGTTCCAGTGTCCAGGTTCTCCTCTGCACGCTCTGGCTGGCCACCTCTCCCCCCTTCCCTGACTCAGACATGCACTCCCAGGCTGGACAGATCATCCTGCTGTGCAATGAAGGCTCTGTGGCCATGTTCTACGCTGCACTCGGCTACATGGGCTTCCTGGCTGCTGTCTGCTTCACGGTGGCCTTCCTGGCCAGGAAGCTGCCCGGGGGCTTCAACGAGGCCAAGCTGATCACCTTCAGCATGCTGGTCTTCTGCAGCGTCTGGGTGTCCTTCGTGCCCACCTATCTGAGCACCAGGGGCAAGTACATGGTGGCCGTACAGGTCTTCTCCATCTTTGCTTCCAGTGCTGGGCTGCTGGGCTGCATCTTCCTGCCCAAGTGCTACATTATCCTCCTGCGGCCAGATCTGAACACGAAGGAGCATCTTGTAAGCAAAAGCAAAGTCTGAACCTGTCATCAAATGCCCAATATTTTGTCACCTTTCCATACAGCAGACTGTGAGCCGGAAAAGGGGCTGTTTCCATCTGGCTAGTTGTAATTATGTTCTCCTTTTGAGTTTATTAAATATAATGCCCATCCTTTACCAGCTACACTTACTTCCGATTGAAGTCCAGGGCCAATTTAAGGTGATGGTGCTAATCTATAAATCCCTGAATGGCTAGGGTCCAGGATACCTTATGGAACATCTTCTTCCCTATATGTCCTCATGCTCCTTAAGGTCAGCAGGAGAGGTCCTGCTCCAGGAACCCTCCCTAAAGGAGGTAAATGGTTGTCCTCCTAGAGAAGGGCCCTCACTGCAGTGGCTTCTTCGCTGTGAAATGCGCTCCCCAGAGAGGTTCACCTGGTGCGCACCTTATACTCCTTTCAGCGCCAGGTAAAAACCTTTTTATTCATGCATCATTTGAAGCATTAGGGGATTTTAAATGGTTTTTATAATAGACAGTGACATTTTGGTTTTGTGTTTGGCTATGAATGCTGTTTATCATTTTGTTATTTATTGTCTTAAATAATTGTAAGTATCATTGGTTTTTGTCATTATTACTGTAATTGTTCTTGGTTTTAATTATTGTAAACTGTCCTGAGACGTTCTTCCATATTGGATTGGGTAAAAATGTTTTAAATAAATTTTAAATAAAAAAATAGGGAAAGCCCTGCTATCCCAGGGCAGAGGGCACACAGCCTACATGGGCCTGGCCTGGGGCTGCCTCTCTACTCCCCGGCTTTTCACTTTGACCTAAGGGGAATGCCTCTTCTGCCTCACCAAGTCCCCAGTCTCCAGCAGCAGGACAGCCACCCTGCTCAAGCTCAGCCCTGTCATAGCCCCCAAGTTGAACGGAGTGCAGGTTGCTGGTGTGCAGGGAAATGCCCCATCCTGGCCAGAGCCAGACGTATCCACAAAGGAGAAGCCCTATAAACACGCTGAGTGTGGAAAGAGTCTTTCCAGGCATTCCAAGCTTTCTTGTTCCTAGACGGGAAGGCATGTCCGACCCATCACAACCCCATGGACAACATTCCTCCAGGCCTTCCTGTCCTCCGCCATCCCCCAGAGTCCACTTAAGCTCACACAAACTGCTTCAGTGACTCCATCTAGCCACCTCATTCTCTGCCATCCCCTTCTTCTTTTGCCCTCATTCGTTCCCAGCATCAGGCTCTTCTCCAGGGAATCCTTCCTTCTCATTAGGTGGCCAAAGTATTTGAGTTTCATCTTCACTATCAGGCCTTTCTAAAGAGCAGTCAGGGTTGATCTCCTCTAGGACTGACCGGTTTGATCACCTTGTGGCCCAAGGGACTCGCAGGAGTCTCCTCCAGCACCACCATTCAAAGGCCTCAATTCTCCAGCACTCCGCCTTCCTTATGGTCCAGCTTTCACAGCCATACAGTGCAACTGGGAAAACCATAGGCTTGACCATACGCACTTTTGTTGGCAGCATGATGTCTCTGCTTTTTCGTATGCTGTCTAGATTTGCCATAGCTTTCCTCCCCAGGAACAAGTGTCATTTAATTTCTTGGCTGCAGTCCCCATCTGCGGTGTTCTTGCAGCCCAGGAAAATTAAATCTGTCACTACCTCCATTTCTTCCCCATCTATTTGCTAGGAAGTGAGAGGACCAGATGCCACGATCTTAGGGGTTTTTTTTAATGTTGAGTTTCAAGCCAACTTTTGTGCTCTCCTCCTTCACCCGCATCAAGAGGCTCTTTAGTTCCTCTTCACTTTCTGCCATTAGAGTGGTATCATCTGCATATCTGAGGTTGTTATTTCTCCCAGCAATCTTAATTCCAACTGGTGATTGATCTAACCCCGCCTTTCTCATGATGTGTTCTGCATATGAGTTAAATAGGCAGGGCAACAGTATACAACCTTGCCGAACTCCTTTCTCAATTTTGAACCAATCAATGGTTCCGTGTCCAGTTCTCACTGTTGCTTCTTGTCCCGCATATAGGTTTCTCAAGAGACAAATAAGATGGCCTGGTCCTCCCATCTCTTCAAGAACTTGCCACAATTTGCTGTGATCCACACAATCCAGGGCTTTAGCATAGTCAGTGAAGCAGAAATAGATTTTTTTAGAACTCCCCTGGTTTCTCCATAATACAGAGAATGTTGGCAATTTTTTATCTTGTTCCAATAGCTCTTTGAAACCCAGCTTGTACTTCTGGTAGTTCTCGATCCACATACTGCTGGCACCTGGCTTGTAAAATTTTGAGCATAACCTTACTAGCATGTGAACTGAGTGCAATGGTGGAGTAGTTTGAACATTCTTTGGCATTGCCCTTCTTTGGGATGGGAAAGTTAACTGTCCTTTTCCAGTCCTGTGCCCACTGTTGAGATTTCCAATTTTGCTGGCATGTTGAGTGTAGCACTTTTACTGCATCGTCTTTTAAGGTTTTGAATAGCTCAGCTGGAATACTGTCACCTGCATTAGCTTTGTTGTTGCTCAGACTTCCTCAGGCCCATTTGACTTCACAGTCCAGGATGTCTGCCTGGAGGTCAGCGACCACTCCACCGTAGTTATCAGGGACGTTAAGCTCTTTCTTGTATAGTTCCTCTGGGTAATCTTGCCACCTCTTCTTAATCTCTTCCGCCTCTGTTAGATCCCTGCCATTTTGGTCCTTTATCATGCCCATCTTTGCATGAAACGTTCCCTTCATATCTCCAATTTTCTTGAAGAGATCTCTGATCCTCCCAATTCTACTGTTTTCTTCTATTTCTTTGCACTGTTCATTGAAGAAGGCATTCTTATCTCTTCTGGCTATTCTCTGGAATTCTGCATTCAATTGGGTGTATCTTTCTCTTTCTCCCTTGCCTGTCGCTTCCCTTCTTTCCTCAGCTATTTGTAAAGCCATTTTGCTTTCTTTTATTCCTTTTTCTTTGGGATGTAGTTGCTACCTCTTGTACAATGTTACAAACCTCCATTCATTGTTCTTCAGGCACTCTGTCTACAAGATCTAGTCCCTTAAAACAATTTGCCATTTCTACTGTATATTCATAAGGGATATCATTTAGGTCATATGAGTGGCCTAGTGATTTTCCTAGCTTTCTTCAATTTAAGTCTAAATTTTTTAATACGAAGCTCTTGATCTGAGCCACAGTCGGCTCTAGGGCTTGTTTTTACTGGCTGTATACAGCTTCTCCATCTTTGGCTTCAGAGCATATAATCATTGACTGTTATTTAGGGTCAATGCTTTTTTAAAAGATTCTTTGGTCCATAATTGTGTATTTATTTATTTAGGATATTTGCATGCTGTCCTTTGCAAGAGCCTCAGGACGGCGTACACAAATAAAGTACAAATAGCTAACATAACATAAATTAATGACCCACTCTGGCTGCCATTAAAATATGATGATAAAATTCAAAATTAAAACTTATTAAAATATTGATTAAATAGAAAGGTGTTAACCTTTTATTTATTTCTTCTTTAAGGTCTGCTATCTGCGATTTCACTGATCTTTCATTGAAGTTAAAGATCCAATCTGTGACCCACACTAGACCAGCTGCATCAAACTGCGCTTTAAGGCCTGGCCCTCTAGGAACTCAGAACATTTGTGAGAGTCCAGATGTGCTTTGCCCCCCTCCCTGGCCTTGGCACTCAGGACTGCCCAAACCCTCTGGGCATGCTGCCCTCCCTGGCTGCAGACCCCCAACAGCAGCAAGCAGCTTTACCCGATTCCCCGAATAGCCTTCTGATGCTGGGCCAGCGCACAGCCCCCCCACCCCCCACCACTACGCCTGATGCTGGGCCAGCGCACAGCGCCCCCCGGGCCGAGTTCCCTGCGTTGGGCTGAGGATGCGCGGCCATTGCAGGCAGCGATCACAGAGCGGGGGGCTGGTGGGAGTCCATCCTGTCCTCCCCCCATTTCTGCGGCGGCAGGGAAATGCGGGAATCCGCGGCCAGCCGCTGTCCCATCCGGGGGGGGGGGGGGGAGGGAGCGAGTCGATGTCTAGAGAGGCCCCGGAAAGCGAAGTCTGCGGACGGCCTCACATTTCCGGCTCTCCCTTCCGGCCCCTCCCAAACCGCACCCTGGGAAAACTACGCTGGATTTTCTCACGCTCTCTGGGGGACCGCCCGCAAGTGGGTGCAAAGTGGAGGGTGGGGCTGGAAGGGACTGCAGAGCCCCCACGGGGGGAGGGGTTGAGCAGGCAACCCCTCTGCAGGGCCAGCACTGGATTCCAGCACCAGGGCCCTGAGCAGGATGTATGCAGGGTACGGAAGGAAGAGGAATATCTGGAGGGGGGTGCAGAGGTTTGAGGGGGCAGCGATTTGGGCAGGGGTCTCAAGAGAAGGGGCTCTGGGCGGCTGGAACTGGCCTGTAGAGGTGGCCCATTGACAGATCCGTGGGTTCCCCAGCCCATGGCCCCCGGATCCTGGCCCGCCCCCACTCCTCCTCTGGTGCCCTGTGGCCCCTGCAGGGGGTGCCCTCCTCCCTGCTCCCAGGACAGAAGGGGACCCTCCGCAGAAGCTGCAGAGGAAGCTCCCAGGAAGGGGCCCTGCAGCCCCCAGGACGGGACTGCAGGAGGCAGGGGAGCCTGCACACAGGCAGGTCGGCAGAGGAGGCATGGCAGCTTTTGGGGGCTCCGGGGGCCCCCGGGAGGTTTGCAGCCACCTGTGCTGCATGTGGCTGAAGCCGGAGCAGCGCCCCAAGGAGCGGCTCGGGGACCCGGCCGTGCCGCAGAGATGGGCCTGGGACCGCTGGCTGGAGAGTGATGTGCAGGCTGGCTGTGCCCAAGGGGGTCCTCTGAGCTAGGTGGCTGAGCAGCAGCTGGTGGGGGTGCGTCATCCTGGGCACCCCGCCACACTCACTGATCGGTGCTTGGCAGTCCTGCATGTGTAGATGCGGCCCCTCTCGGGGGCCTCGTGGGAGGCTGCTGCAAGGGGCTGTGGCGATCCGAGGAAGGGGCACCCCCCCTTTCCAGCCAGTGATGCCACCCTCCTGCAGAGAGGCAGCCTGGGGGCTCCCCTGGGTGATTTTAGGAGGGGCTTTCATGGCCTGACTAAGCCTCTTCTCCTGCCTCGGTTGGGGCACCAGCCCCTGCCCACAGGTTCCTGCCCACCTGCCTGGGAGGGAGAGGCAGGGCTGGGGAGGCACCGGGCAGAGCCCCGAGGAAAGGGCCTGGGCCGTGGCTCATGTGGCTCCTTCCCTCTCTTTGCTTCTTCCACCCAGGGGATGCCAGGCCAGGGGGCTGGGGACTGGGCGGAAGCACTGAAGGCTCTGTCAGGTGTTGAGTGGAGGTCAGTGGTTCGGGGGGGCTCCTGCTGGGGTCAGGCTCAACCAGGCCACCCCACGGTTGAGCCCCTCTGACATGTTGCTTTGGCTTCCTGGAGAAAGGCAGTCTTTCCAGTATCGGCTCTTCATGCATGTATGACTTGTGGCCCTGAGCCACATGGGCAGGGAGATCGCCACGGACTCTACGGCGCCAGCATGACTTGGGGCTTCCCACCTTCTGCTGCTGCTGCCCTCTTAGGCACAATGCGCCGGGACATCAGAAGGACACGGGGGGCTGTGCCACCCCCCACTCCTCTTTGTGGCGGAGTGGAAGGAGCTTCCGGACAGCCAGAACAGGTATGGCGGTCCAGAGGGTCTCGGCCCTGCCGCATCTCTCGGGCCTGGAGGGATGGTCCCTCTCTGAGGCTGCCCCAAAGGTGCTGGCTGCCCCCTGGACCCTGATCTGCATGGGGACCTCCGCCTCCCCCCACCCCTTCGCCCTGGTCTGCTCCAAGCAATCTTTCTCCCGCAGGCCCAGGTCTCCTTTGAGGAGGTGGCTGTGCGCTTCACGGAGGAGGTGGCGTTGCTGCTGGATCCGGCCCAGTGTGCTCTGCACAGGGAAGCCATGCGGGAGACTTGCCGGATCTTGGCCTCCCTTTTCCGCTGAGACATCCCGGAATCCTTCGATTGGAAGGCCCCTTGACCAACCTGCTGCCCTACGGAGCATCAGAGACCGCGTGGCCCCCAGCTTTTCCGTGGAGGCCTCTGGGGTCCTCGAGGCCCTCTCCCCAGCCCTCTCTCCTCGTAGCTGCCACGTGTTCAGGCTCCGACCTGCATGGCGAGTGCTCCCGTGCGGAAGCTCCACCGCAAATTGGAGCTTACCTTCAGGTCCTGAGAGACCCAAGTGAAATACTTTGTTCTCAGCATTTCCCTTTCTTTTAAAAGTCCCCATTTTTCATAATTCCAAGGTTTTATCAGCTTGAATCAATGCGGGAAGATAAACGTGGGTGATTCTAAATTAAATACATAAATGCCGAGGCAGGAAAAGATCCTGCATTTTTCCATATTTCCTGGCTCGGAATGAGCCTTTCATCAAGCGGCTGCGGCGCCTCCTCCCCACACGCCCCTTTGCATCATGCGTAGTGCGTATTTGCAACCTTCCGCCCACCTGAATGAATGGGAGGATTCAGCCCGAGCAACTGCCACCACGCTAAGTCACGGAAACGTATCACAGCTGCCTTGCCCATCCTGTGCCCAACTCCTCGCTTTCCCACCCTGTTTTTGGGACTCCTTCTGGCACGGCTTCTGGTCCTGGTTGCTTTGTTTATTCCCATGTGACGTAGGAAGAGGCATGACTGAGTGTGGGCTCAGCCTCTGCAGCATTTCTCGACCCTGTGTGCCAGGAGGGCTGCCCACCCCCCTTGGGCAGGATCTGCGCAAGTCGTGGGCCCCGTGGGTGGAGTCAGGGGGTGTCCCCCTTGGGGGCTGCCTCCGTGGATGCTGAGTGGGACAAGGGACACCTCTGGGGACACAGAGCTGGCAGGGGGTGCGTCCCTCTTGGGCAGAGCTCCTGCTGCAGAGACACTGTGCCACATGTCCCAGTTGCTGGGGAAGATGGATGAGGGGGTGCCGCTTGAGGTAGCCAGTGGCCACTGGGCCCAGTCCACCTTGGGCTCTTCCTGTGGCCCCTCTGGCTTATGCTGCTGCTCCCTGATGCGGCCAAGCAAGCTGCTGGCACCTCCTGTGGGGCTGCCCCTCAGCATGGCTGCAAAGCGGAGCCGGGGGTAGCCAGGGGTTCTGGGGCGGGTGGAGGCGCCTGGGCCCAAGCAGGATCCGTGAGTGCCCACCCCGTTGATTTTCTCTGGAAGGGTTACAAGGCCAGCCCCCTGTTGACCTGGTGCGATTGGGGAGGTGGGGGCCCTGCTCACGGAGCCCCCAGAAGCGAAGCTGCTGTAACCCCTCCCTCTCTGCCCTCTGCCCAAGGGCTCCCAGTGCCTGGACCTGACCTTGTCTTCTGGCCGGAGGGGGAGGGGGACCCGCCTGTCCCGGGCTGTAAGGATGGGGCAAGGTGAGCAGGTGGGCGCTTCGCTCTGGCCGGGGGCCTCCAGGCGGGGCGATCTCCCAGCCAGTGTTTCTGCAGGACTCAGCCAATGGGGAGAAGTTTTCTGGGGGGTTGCCTAAGGCGTGGAGAAAGTTCCCTGAAGGCTCACCCCACATTGCCTTTTCCTCCAGCCGGGGCCCCTTGCGGCTTCATGGTTTTCCTCCTGCTGCCCACTTCATCCCCTCACATTTCTTGTGACGTGAGCCAGGAAGTGGAGGTCACCCAGTGAGCCTCGTGGCTGAGTGGGGATCCGAACCCACCGCTCCCGAGTCCCAGGCCAGTGCTCTAACCACTGCACCACACTGCCCCTCCTTGGCCTGAGTGGCAGAGCCCTTCCAAGGCGGGAGTCTTCCCGGCTGGGCAAGTTTAGCACCTCCGTTTGCAGACTGGAAACTGCGACCCCTTGCATGTCTCATGTTCGGTCTTCTTGTGAGCCCCCAGACTCCACGCCTAGGCAGGGGGCAGAGGGGGGTGTCCATGGAGCACCCCTTGGGGAGAAGAGACACATATTCCTGGCTGGTGTTGGGGAAGCAACACAGCTCTGCTCGTCCGACTGCACCCCAATGTGGCCCCTTCATGCCACACAAGGGTGGGGCTGCCCCCCTGCCCGCATGACTGGCATGTGCTTTAAGGGTAATTTTCACTCTGCAGCCTGGTTCATATTAAGAGCTTTGATTTCACTGTGTTGCTCCTTTTGCATATCACTCCAAACCTTAGCAGGTTGTTAGTATAGTGGTACCTCGGCTCACAAACTTAATCCATTCCAGGACTCTGGTCGTGACCCAAATTGGTCATGAGCCAAGTCCGATTTCCCCATAAGATTCAATGTAAAGAAGGTTAATCCGTTCTGTAACTATTTTTTCTTAATCAGAAAAATGTGAAGCGAAGTGACAAAGAACAACAAAGATCACGGCCATCTCCCCGCCCTTCCCCCACAGCATCCCTGCATGTGCCCATCATCCTGGCGTGCTGGGGAGGTGGGAGGAGATGGGTGTGATTGTGGGCATGCTGCAGGGGGGGAGACTGGCGTGATTGTGCTGTGGGGAAGATGGCTGAGATCGCAGTTGCACTCATGTAGGAAAGCCGGAAGCGATCTGGCCATCTCTCCCCACCCCCAGCATGATCGTGGCCATCTCCCCACTCGGAGAGGGGGGTGAGGAGACGGCCACGATTGCTGTCACCACCCAATGTGGAGTTCACCACCTGAGTCAAAAAAATTTTGAAATTTTTGTTCGCGACCCGATTTGGTCGTGAACTGAGGCATTCGTGAGCTGAGGGACCACTGTATATTAACAAGACAAAATCACCCTCGTTATACAATCTTCCTCAATAGAGGCTACTGTAAAATATTTGGAAGCATCTGACATGCGATTATGTATCTTTTGCTCCATTAATGACATCAGCAAACACCCAAATTTTCCCCCTGAACTCAGGAAAGTGTCTCTCTTCATTCCTTCAGCTGATGGGCAAGAAAATGCTAAAAATTCCAAACAGAAGAAAAACTCTAGAAGTGTACAAAAGCGGCAGAACAAAATTGCTTCCTTTGAGCAGACTGACTTCTGTGCAATTAAAATACTGAAGGAAACTTGAGAATGATTCCGAAAGGAGGGAAAGTGGAGAAATGCTCCGACTGTGGAAAGGGGTTCAGTTAGCAGATGTGTCTTGCTGAACATCAGATAATTAACACAGAAGTGGAAACGTCTAAATGCTTGGAAGGAGGAAAACAACTCTGTTGCAGCAGAAGTCTTAACTTGCATCGAGGTACTCAGAAACAGGAGCAAGCCTATAAGTGCTCCGAGTGTGGGAAGCGCGTCAGCTGGATTTCCCATCTTACTCTGCATCGAAGAATTCACACAGGGGAGAAGCCTTTTCTTTTTTTATAAATTTTTTATTAAAATTTTAAACTAACACTAAAAACATCAAACATCACATACATCGGATTTACTGGGTAAGCCTCCTACTACATATTTTTTAACATTCTAAAGTCAAATTCAGATCAATTTATAATAATTTGAAAACATCTCTAAGTTTACACCATGTCCCATTTCTCCAGCCAATTATAGAAAGAATCCCAAGTTCGATAGAAGTCAGTATCCTCTTTCTCCTTCAATGATAAAGTCAATCTATTCATTTCTGCGCAGTCCAAGATATTTTTTACAATCATTCCATCGGTGGGCAGCTCCTCACTTTTCCAATATTGAGCAAATGCAATCCTCGCCGCTGTGATTAGATGCAATATCAGATACCTTTCCTGTCTGTTGATGTCTTCCGGTATGATGCCTAACAAGAAAACTTCGGGTTTAAAAGCAAAGGGGTTTTTTAATATTTCCTCCATCCATCTATGTATTTTAATCCTATGTTTTTTCACCTTATCACAAGTCCACCACATATGATAAAAAGTACCCACTTTATGTTTACATTTCCAACATCTATTTGACATATTTGGAAACAGCTAATCGACTTGGTGACAAATACCATCTATAGAACATTTTATATACATTTTCTTTATACGAAGTTGCTAATGTTACCTTAATGTTTCTTTCCCATAGTTTTTCCCACTTTTCTAGTTCAACATTAAATCCAAAGTTTTGTGCCCATGTTATCATAGTTTCCTTAACCTGTTCCCCTTCCATTTTCCTGTCAAGTAAGAACTCATATAGACTTTTGATAATTTTCTCATCTGTTTTAAGCATCACTTGATCAAACTCTGTTAGGTCTTTGTAGAACCCCTATGCTTTACAGTTTTTAGCATATCTCAATTGCATCTGCACCTTATACCACCAGGAAATATTAAGTCCCTGTTCTTGTATTTCTTGCTCCAGTTTCAGGCCACCGTCCTTATCCAGGATATCGCCATATCTTATGATCTTTTCAATGTTCAATACATTTGGATATACGAAAGCTTCCATAGGTGAAAGCCATCTTGGTAATTTATTATACACTTTTAGCTTTAGTTTTTCCCAGACTGACATTAAAGATCTTCTAATAAAGTGACTCAGAAAAGACCCATGTGACTTAGCTTTTTCATACCACATATAAACATGCCAACCCATCTGCAAGTCATGACCTTCAAGATACAAAATTCTCTTATTTCGCAAGGTTATCCATTCTTTTAGCCACGTTAACACAGACGCTTGATAGTACAACATCCAATCGGGAAGACCAAAACCTCCATTCCTTTTAGCTTCCTGAAGCATTTTTAATTTAATCCTTGGTTTCTTTTTTCTCCAGATAAATCTCAAAATTTGAAAATTTAGGTCATCAAAGATTTTTTTATGGGAATAATTTGGAACAAAAACAAAAGTTTAGGTAATATATTCATTTTAACCAATGCTATTCTTCCCATCAAAAACAATTGTAAATTGGCCCATTTTTCCAAATCACCTTTAATATCCTTCAATAATTTATCATAATTATCTTTTTTCAAAGTGGTACATTTAGCTGTAAGATAGATTTCCAAGTATTTAACCTTTTTAGCAATCTGCAAATCTACTTGTTCCTGGACCCTTTCTTTCTGTTCTTGCGTAAGGTTTTTAATTAACAGTTTTGTTTTTTCTCTATTTATTTTCATTCCTGTAACTTCACCATATTCTTCAATCCGTTGCAAAAGTTTCGGCATTGTTACAAAAGGTTCCTCCATTATAAAGACCAAATCATCTGCGAATCCTTGCAATTTATAACTTTCGTCCCTAATTCTAGTGCCTTTGATGTCCTCATCATCCCTAACACTTCTATTCAGTACCTCTAAAATCAAAATAAACAGGAGGGGTGACAATGGATAACCTTGTCTTGTGCCCTTTTGAATCTCTATAGGGTTTGAAAGTTTTCCTTTAATTAAGATCCTGGCTGACTGTTTTTGAGAAATACTTGATATCGCATTTATAAACTTTTCACCAAACTCCATTTGAATCATCTGTTGCTTCATAAATTGCCAATTAACATTATCAAAGGCTTTTTGGGCATCCATAAACAGTAAAGCCATTGGTTTTTTGGTATGTATCTCATAATATTCTAAGATATCCAAGATAGTTCTCAAGTTATTCTTCATTTGTCTTTTTGGCAAAAAGCCATTTTGGTCTGGATGGATAAAGTCTATTAATAACTTCTTTAATCTTTCTGCGAGTATAGAAGCAAAAATTTTGTAATCCACATTTAATAATGATATAGGTTGGTAGTTTTGAATCTGTGCTACATCCATATCTTCTTTCGGTATTAATGTGATATTTGCCTTAGTCCAAGTAGTTGGTATTTTACCATTTAACAATGCTTCATTACATATATCTTTTAAGAGTGTACCAAAAATTGCTTCGAAAGATTTGTAAATCTCGGCTGGCAGATCATCCAGGCCACAGATTTTGTCATTCTTCTGTTGCTTAATTGCTTCTATTACTTCTGTAATTGTGACTTTTTGATTTAATAGCTTTTGGTATTTTTCTGGTAGTTTCGGTAACTCTATCTTTCGAATATATTCTTTACTAACATTCTTATAATCCAGTTCCTTATCCACAATCGCGTTGAAATCTCCCATTACACACAAAGTCTGGAAATCCACTTGTAGAGGTAACATGTGTAATTTTTGATAAAAAGTTTCCTGCTGATCGTTTGGTGCATATATTGCCACTAAGAGTAGTTTTTCCATTTAATTGTAATTTCAGCCATCAGGATTCTACCCTTCTCATCAGCGAAAATAAATTTAGGGTCCAATTTTTCTTTAACATAGAGTGCTAGACCTCTTTTTTTTTGATAAGTAGAAGATACAAACAATTTTCCTAGTTTTAGGCATTCCAAAAGTTTAACACTTTGCTTCTTAGTATGTGTTTCTTGTAAACAAATTATATCTAATTTTCGTTTTTGAAGTTCAGCAAAAACCCTTCTTCTCTTAGAAGGTCCATTCAGTCCATTAATATTTAAGGAGAGGAACTCAATTCTCCCTTCTCTTTTTGCAGCCATATTTAAGAAAAAATATATAAATATGTGTGTGTGTGTGTATAACTATATATATATACATGTCTACTTATTTTTCACCTTTACAGCTCTACCCTTTCTCTTCTTTGAGTCCAAAATTTGTACTTCTTGTTGTGCGTCGACATTCATTATTCCTCCTTCCTCAGAATGATACTCTGTTAGTTCCATTGCTTCAGTACTTTCTTCTTCTTCTTTTTAAGTGCCGGGTTCTTCCTCTTCAAGCATAGCTCTAAATTTTTCATAGAACTCTTGTGCTTTGAGAGTTGAGTCTAATCTGTATCTTACAGAGTTCCAAGTGAAAAAGATTCCTTCTGGTGTTAACCACTTGAAAATAATCTCTTTCTTAATCAATTTCGTAGTAAGAAATAAGTATTTCTTTCTCCTGTCTCTGACTCTCCATGGTATTTGTTTCAGAACCTTCACTTCTTGATTATCATCTCTCTTTAACGGTCTCTCACGTGTAGCCCTCAAAACATTGTCACTTATAGACCTTAGAGAAAATTTGACATGGACTTCTCTCGGGAGTTTGTTTCTTCTAGTGTAGCCTGAGTTGACCCTTTATATCAGGTCGATCCCCAAATTCATGGCTTCATTATCTACTCCTTAGAGGTCTGCCAACATGTTAGTCACCATTCGCGCAAGTTCTCACCCTTCTCCTCTAAAATATTCTGGAATCTTAAATAATAAGATTCCTTTTCCATCTCTAGTATGGTCACAGCATCCCGTATTGACTTACTTGTTTGTTTGATTAACTGTGTTTCTTTATCTACCATCTCTAGCTTTCCCTGTTTATGCTGTATTTTTTGCGTATTCTGTTCAGCTTTGAGTCAAACATCAGATAGCTGAGTTATCTCCTTAACAGAGTTATCCAATTTTTCCCACCGCTCTTTCTGTTCACTTGACATACTTTCCAACCATTTTACCATCGCTTCTTGAGAAGCTTGCATCCTCTCTTGAGATGCTTGCAAAGCTGTTAAGGCCGTCTGTATCGCCAAAGTCATCGTTTGCAGTTCTCTTAAGCTTCTTGCCATATCTTCTATCTTAAGTTGGTGAATTGGGCTCTGGGCAACTGAAGAGGGAGCTGAGGAGGAGGTCTGTATTTTCCTCATAATGAATGTTATTCACCAAAAAAAAAAAAAAAGAGGGAAAAAATAGAGACGAGAAGTGAGATTGAGAAAAAAGAACTAAAGGGAAAAGGGTGGGGGGAGAGCTTGCAGTAATTCCAGTGGTCACCGGGTGGCAGCAAAAAATTGTTGGAAAAAAAATTCTTTTTTTTTCACAGTCTTCTCTGATTATCCAGTCTGGAATTTATTTATTTTTTATTTTTTGGCAGAGGTCCTTGGAATTTATTTCCAGTCATCCAAATTTTTTTTTTTTTTTTTTTTTTGGGCAGAGGTCCCAGAAAAGGAGTAGATGGCCAAGAAAAAAAAAAGCCACTTTCAACAAATTACATTCTAGTATAGCTTAATTCCACCGTACTTGTTGCTTTAGTTTTTTGCCCTTGAGGAGGTTATAAGAACACATTTTCAGCTTTTACACAAGCCTTAAGTCCTCCTCCCGTAACATTAGATTGCCGAGGGGGGGAGCTTCCTCCCTCCCTCAAAGGGACTTTCCTTTCTTTGTTCTTATGCCGATTAGCAACAAATACAGCTTTTCCACAAATATTCTTCTAAGAAGGGAAAGCAATGCTCACCCAAAAGTAATCACAATAGAGAGAAAAACGCCACACAGTATGAAAGTTTCTTGGCAGATATCCAAATATCCTTGGTAGCAATCCAGTATAGAGAAAGTATAGTATGGACTGGGAGAAGCCTTTTCAGTGTCCAGAGTGTGGCCATTGCTTCAGCCACAGCCAAAGCCTTAAGCATCATCAGAGAATTCACACAGGAGAGAAGCCCTTTCAGTGCTCAGCATGTGATAAGAACTTCAGCCAGAGCTCCGAACTTAACACGCATCAAAGAACGCACACAGGGGAGAAGCCCTTTAAATGCTCCGAGTGTGGGAAGAGCTTCAGCCAGAGCCCCCACCTTAGTTTGCATCTCATAGTTCACACCAGGGAAAAGCCCCATAAGTGCATGGAGTGTGGAAGGAACTTCAGTCAAAGCAAGTACATCAAAGAATTCACTCGGGCGAAAAGCCCTATAAATGCTTAGAGTGTGGAAAGAGCTTTTGGCACAGCTCCCAGCTTAACTTGCGCCAAAGAACACAGGGGAGGAGCCGTTTAAGTGTTCAAAGTGAGGAAAGAGCTTCAGTGATGGCCCAAGTCTTAAACAACACCAGAGAACTCACACAAGGGAGAGGCCATTCCACTGCCCAGATTGCAGCTTCAGTTGGAGCTCCCACCTTAAGCAGGGAAGAGCTTCAGTTGGAGCTCCCACCTTAAGCAGCACCAAAGAATCCACACGGGGGAGAAGCCCTATAAATGTTCAGAGTGTGGGAAGAGCTTGAGTCAGAGCATGACGCTGAAGATACACCAAAGAGTTCACACAGGAGAGAATCATTCAAATGCTCAGAGTGTGGATGGAGGTTCAGTCAGAGCTCCAAACTTAACTCTCATCAAAGAATTCACTCAAGGGAGAACCCCTTGAAATACTTGGGGTGCTGACTGAGCTTCGGTAATAGCCAAAGTCTTACACTTCATGTGGGAATCCACACGGAGGAGAAAGACCTAGAAATACTAATACTGGAAAGTGCTCTCTTCAAAGCAGGAGTTCTTAAAAATGGATTTGCTAAGGGGCAGAGTCCTCTTTATTTGAAAAAGTTTGCTTCCGGGTACCTACCTGGAAATACCTGGAGTTCATTTAACCAGTCAGCTCTTTAAAATCAGCAGAGACGAAGGTCAACCACAACGATGCTGCCAGATCAAGGTTCCACCTGCCCGCCTGTCAGCATGGCCTCTGAGGGTCTGTGCAACTCTGAAGCGGCCAAGTCGCCTCCGACTTACAGAGACCCCGACCTCGAGAGCCCTGCTGAGTTCTTGTGAACTGGAGGCCGTGGCTTCCTTGATGGAGTCCATCAACTCATCGCAGGTCTTCCCATCTTCCGTCCTCACCTTGCCCTAGCATTACTGGCTTCTCCAGGGAGTGTGCCTTCTCATGATTGCCCAGCCTCAGTTGTGCCTCCCAGGTGAAGTTCTGGCTTGCCTCACTGGTTTCTCTTTCAGTCAGTCCAGGGCACTTGCAAAGCCCTCCTCCAGCAACGTGTTTTGAATGCCCTTTCTTTACTATCCAGCTTTCCCACCCAGGCGTGGCGATCAGGAAGACAAGAGTGTGGATGCTCTCGGTCTCTGGTGAAACTGGATGATCTTTGCTCGCTCTGTCTAGCTGCCATTCCAAATTTCAGCCTTCTGTTAATTTCTTGGCTGCAGCCTCTGTTTGAGTTGACGATTGAGCCAAGTTTTGCAAACTCTTTCTCAATTTCAGTTGAATATTACATTTTATATTTTAAAATACATTTATGCTTTTACTGTTTTTATGTTTATGTTTCCATCATAGCAAGGTTTTATTGTTTGGAATTGTTTTACACCATGGTGGCTTTCAGTGCTTAAGTCTTTCAGTGTGTAAGTCTTTATATAAATATTAAGTCGTAGAACAAATTGTTTATTTCTTGAAATCTGTACTGAGATTTTTTTCTCACTCCCTGTTTTGTTGGTGCTGTGCCAGACTGCTTTCATTAAATGAGGCAATGATGGAGATGCCCTCTTGGTGTCTTCTTTGAGCAGACTGTTGCTGATGGTCAGAACTGGCTCTGTGTGCCAGCCTGGCTGGGGCATGCAGCATTGCCTCGCGCTCTGGGCAGGTGTCTCTCTCTGGCTTCAAGCCCCAGCAGCCCAAAGTTGAATGGTATTCAATGTGGATAACTGCAAGGTCTTGCACTTGGGGCATAGGAAAGGGTGTCATAAATACAGGTTGGGGGACAGGTGGTTGGAGAGCCACACTTGTGAAAGGGACCTCAGGGTGCTGGTTGACTGCAGGCTAAGCATGAGTCAGCCGTGTGATGCGGTGGTCAAGAGGGCGAATGCCACCCTTGGTTGCATAGCCAGAAGTGTGGCTTCTAGATCGAAAGAGGTGTTACTGCCACTCTATGCGACTCTGGTGCGCCCGCAACTGGAGTATTGTGCTCAGTTTTGGGCCCCTCATTACAAAAAGGATATAGCCAAGTTAGAGTCAGTGCAGTGCAGGGCCACAAGGTTGGTGGCTGGTTTGCAGGGGATGGGGTATGAGGCGAGACAGAGGGAACCGGTTCTCTTCAGCCTGGAGAGGAGGAGACTCAGAGGGGATCTGTTGGCGACATATGTGAGGGGGTGTCGCATGCAGGTGGCTAGAGCCTTTTTTACCCCTGCGGAGGAGAGCAGGACATGTTCCAGTGGAGCAAAACTCAGGGAACCAAGATTCAAGGTGGATGCCAGGAAGCACTTCCTGAGAGTCAGGACCCTGAGGGTGTGGAATGGGCTTCCACAGGAGGTCATTGAGGCTCCACTGGTGCGGGTGTTCAAAGACAGGCAGGACATGCACATGGTGGGCATGTGGTGAGCGGAGCCGGCTGGAGCCGGAGGTCAGACTAGATGACCCGGGAGGCCTCTTCTGACTCTCTCTGTTTCTATGTTTCTGCACCTCCATGCCCTTGGTTTCCTTCGAAGGGTTCTTCTGAGACTGCATCTTCACAGAAGGTGGCCCCTGTGGATTTCTTTTGCCACTTGGTTTTCCTTTTCCTATCTTGGTAGCTGTTACCAATTTCCCTCCAAGCACCTGGAAGAATGAAGAGAAACACACAACAAACCTGCTGCCCTCCTGTTCTGACCAAGAGGAGAAAGTGTTTGGGGTGGATGTGGGCTGCTGGGTCAGGGTGCTAAAGGCCCCAACAGCAGCCCAGGAATTGGAAAAGCAAGGAGCTCTTTTCTTGTAAATTCAACACACCAAAGTTTATGGGATCTTATGTCTGAGGGGGCTCACAATGAGGAGGAAACTTTGCAGTAAGTCCCAAAAGCCAGGTGGCGATGGAAATTGACTGGAAAACAGCAGCACAACCTGGCTAGGGATACTCGGGTGGGTCCCTCTCTCAGGGGGCATCAAGCATCAGGGCCAGAGGACTGCCCTGGCAGCCCCCCACTCCTAAAACAGGGCTCCTGAGAGCCTCCATCCCCCCACACACACCCAGTGGCAGTGGTGCTTGGAGAACACTCTGCAACCCCATGAATTCCCCAGCTGGACTTCCCCGGGGTCTGTTGGGTCCCCCATGCCGAGTGGGGTCCTCCGGAGATCCAGAGTGCGTTGCCAGCAGTATGCAGGTGACACGAGGCTCCATTTCCCCTCCCGTCTCCACCAGGTGAGGGCTGCGGAGCTGCTAAGCCAGTCTGGCTGTGACAAAGGACTGGGCGAGGGCGAGCAGACTGACACTCCGTCCAGACCAGACTGCGATGGTGCTGAGGGAGGTTCCTCTCATGGGAGGGAAGATGCTCAGCCGGCTCTACAGGGGGCGCACTCCCCTGAAGGAGTGGAAGCATCGCTTGGGTGTTCCCTTTGATCCGTCTTTGTCGCTTGAGGCTCGGAGCGCCCTCTGGCAGCGTCAGCTGGTGGCCCGGCTGCACCCGTACCCGGGCAGGGACAGCCGGGCTTCAGTAATCTCCACTCCGCTGATCTCTAGCTTAGACAGCTGCCATCCATCCTACCTGGGGCTACCCTTGAAGAGGGTTGAAAGCTGCAGCTGGTGTGGATTGAAAACTGACTTGGGTTTTCTTGTAACCCGGCCAGGCAGCCAGGTGGCTGGTAGGGAAGGCTGTTGCAAGTTGCTGTTGCTAGTTGCGAGGTCATGTCCAACCCTTTGTGACCCCGTGGACAACACTCCTCCAGGCCTTCCTGCCCTCCACCAACCCCGGAGTCCACCCAAGCTCCACCCAACTGCTTCAGTGGCTCCATCCAGCCACCTCCTCCTCTGCCGTCCCCTCCTTCTGCCATCAGTTGTTCCTGGCATCAGGCTCTTCTCCAGGGAGTCCTTCCTTCTCATTAGGTGGCCAAAGTATTTGAGCTTCATCTTCAGAATCTGGCCTTCTAGAGAGCATTGGGGTTGATCTCCTCTAGGACTGACCGGTTTGATTGCCTTGCGGTCCAGGAGACTCACAGGAGTCTCCTCCAGCACCACAATCCAAAGGCCTCAATCCTTCAGCGCTCAGCCTTCCTTATGGTCCAACTTTCACAGCCATGCATTGCAACTCGGAAAACCATCGCCTTGACTATACGCACTTTTGTTGGCAGGGTGATGTCTCTGCTTTTTAGTATGCTGTCTAGATTTGCCATAGCTTTCCTCCCCAGGAGCAAGCATCTTTCAATTTCTTGGCTGCAAAAGGCAAAAAGGGCAGGCTAGAAAGAAGAGCCTGATGCTGGAAGGCCTGGAGGAATGTTGTCCATGGGGTCGCGATGGGTCAGGTGAGACTTCGCGACTAAGAACAAGGAAAGCCAATAGATAAACAAACATGCCCAGTTCTGCTCTGCTTGCAAGGGGGGCGCTCCGACACCCCCGCGCCCGAGGGACCCTCCAACACACCCTCCACCCTGCCTGCTTTCCGCAGGTTCGGTGGCCCGTTGAAACGATGCGGGAAGCCGTCCTCGGCTGCCCCGGGCCAGCCCTGCAGGCAGGCGGCGCTCCCACCGCCCCGCTGCCCCGGAGCTTGCGCCGCGGAAGTGCTCTCCGCGCGGGGCGTGTGCGCGCCGCCCGGCATCCCCGGCCGGCCTCCGACAAGCCCCGGGCGGCCCGCCCCGGAGCGCTCGGCCAATGGGGCGGGCGCCTGCCCTCCGGTGCCCGGCGCCGGCGCGCCGCCAGTCGTGCGCGGGGATGGCGCTGCGCGGGTCGCTGCGGTTCCTGCTCCCGCTGCTGCTGGCGGCCGCCCGCCCGGCCCCGGGGCGCTGCTCGGGTGAGTAGTCGGGCGCGGGGCTTGCACTCCGAGCCGAGCGTGGCAGGGCGGGCGGCCGCGGAGGGGCAAGGCGGGAGGTGTGCAGGACGCGGGCGGTTTCCTTCGCGGCGAGCGATTGGAAGCCCCGCGGGGCAGAGCTTGCTTCGGCCCTTGGGCTCTGTCAGCGCGCGGGGCGCCTCGGCAGCCCTTTTCCCCCGTGCGATGCCATCGGAACGCCACGCGCGGGGTCGGTCTTGCTCGTTTGCCTTTCGAGAAGGTTTTCGATGCTGGGAAAGGGTCGCCAACCTTTCCCGGCATCGAAAAAAGCCTGGATGCCAACTCCCATCACCCCAGCCAGAGGCCAACAACGTCCCCAGTCCTGCTCTTAAGAGCTCCAAAGAGGCGACCCCCATTTGGCACCAGGAAGCTCATAAAAAATGAGCCTAAATATTTTTGGCTCTTACGGCCGGTTAGATGGCAGGCACTTACTTGCGGATCCTCGCAAGAGTTAAAAAGGCGGGATATAAAGGCAACGCTGTTATTCTACTTGGGAGAAGCCCTGCCGAACTCCATGGGAAGGGCACCTGGGCAGGTATGCGGAAGGGCCCCGTGGAGCACAAGGCAGGTGTCTTTAGACGGAGGAGGCCCGCCGGGCGGGCGTTGCAGGACCTGCTATACATGCCCGCGGGTGCCTTTTGCACCCTCATTTCTGGCAGTGGGATCCGTGGGCAAAGGTGCCCCAAAGCTGTACCTTGTCACTTCCCTGTTCGCGAACCTATCACCTGACCTAGCCGGCATTTCAGAGTAATAAAACGTCAGGTCTCATGATTCACGTGACCGGGGGTTTTCCCACTTTGCTGCAGAGGAAATGATTTCTGCGAAGTCATTCAAAAAACAGTGCGCTGAAAAACACAAAAACACCAGCTGGATGTTTGGTGTCATTTCTCAGTGTTTTCAGTTTCGGTAGATGTATTCTCCAGTGACCTTAAGGGGATCATCAGTGAGACCATGAGGAGGAGGAGGAGGAGGAGGAGGAGGAGGAGGAGGAGGAGGAGGAGGAACCTGTAGAGGGAATGAGAGATTCCTTGATCAGTTTACTCATGTATAATCTAACCCAGGGCTCAGAAGGGTTTGGCCCCAGAACCCTGTGCCAGCTCCATCTGTCTGGGGCTCGGTGCCCCCAGGTCCCCCCTCCCACCCCCCTCCCTTATCTGGTTACCACCTGTATCCTCCTCCTTCTGGGCCAGGTGAGAGTCCAGAAGTAGGCAGGTCTGGTTCTTAATGCTGCTTTTCCCATTTTTGCTACTTTTTAAAAATGCAAATGTCATGCAGTTAAACTTTGTCTCCTTTGTAATCGAGAAATGAAGTATCGCTTGGTCACTTTCCCCCAGAGTTCCCGTGGCTGCTATTTTATTCACCAGGCCATCCCTGTTAGTATAAAATTAAGGACAGCCGATCCTCTTGTTCCTTCCTCTACTTTCTGCTGGAGAAAGTTGGTAGCAACACATGTCCAGAATCTCTTGGAGGGGCCACGCTTGGCAGAATTTGTCTCCCAGCATAAATCAGGGAAATCCAAGTTCCCCCGATGACCACATCATTCTTCTTGGAAATGCCAGCAAGTTGCTTTTCAAAGGCTTTATCCTTGTCCTCTTTTTGACTGGGTGGACGGTAATAGACACAGATAACTATGTTTTTTTTTTTTTTTTTTTTGCTCCCTTTAAATTTAACTAGATGCTTTCAGTGGGGCTACTAAGTTCCTCTTCTTGTATTTCCATGTAGATATCTATGTCTCTCACATATAATGCGACTCCACCTCCCTTTTTGTCCTTTCTATTTTTCTTGAACCATTATCCATCGACTGTAGAGTTTCAGTCATGTGAGTCATCCCATGAAGTTCCACTTACTCCTGTAAGATCATAATTGCCCTTATGTACTATGAGCTCAAGTTCATGCTGCTTGCTTCCCATCCTCTGGCCATCGGTGTAGAGACATCAAGGTTCGGTCCTTCTGTGCCCTGGTTTTCCTCCTACGGTTCTGGGGGGACTGGTGCTGGGCCCTGCTTGGGGTTTTTTCTCTCTTGAAGTAGATGTGTCTTTGCCAGGTGATGGTCTGCCATGAAGCACGGCTCCCACCTCTGTGGGTTTTACTTTAAAGCACTGCTGATTAGCTTTCACATGTACTGGCCAAACACCTGCTTCCCGTTCTTTGTGAGGTGCAGCCCATCATTTGCCAGTAGTCCATCTTCCGGGAATCTTGGCTTGTGGTCCCAGAACCCAAATCTCTCTGCATGGCCCCACCACCATAGCCAGTCACTCAGTTGAAGGATTTCTCTTTCCCTAACAGTTCCTATTCCACGTACTGGCAGGATTGAGGAGAAGAATCTCTAGGCTGCAGTGTTGTTGATTTTCTTCCCTAGAGCTTCAAAGCCTGCTGTTATTTCAGCAAAGCTTCTCCTGGCAGTGTTGTTAGTTCCCACGTGGAAGAGAAAGAAGGGGTATTTGGCAGTGGGTTGTATGAGATGTGTGAACTTGCTGGTTATAACTTTAATCTTGGCACCGGGGAGGGAGCAAACTTGGCAATTCTCTGGGTCATCACAAAATATACATTTTTCCATCCTGTGCAAGAGGGAATCTCCCACAACTAGCACCCTTCTCATTTTGTTGCCAATTTTGCTATCCTTTTCCTGTCTTGATTGGCCGTTTGTCTCTTTGTTGGAGTTACCCCGTCTATCTTGCAGTTCTTGCACAGTCGGTTTCTGATGGTCCCTTCCTCAAGGGATTTAAAGGGGTTTGGCAGTCCGGTTGCTTCCCTTCTACTTCTTCTGGGTCTGCCATCCTGTTCCAGGGAGTCTCCTCGCTTTCCCTTCCCTCGGGCGCCTCTTCCACTGCCTCAGCCTGCTGATGCTCTTCCTGCTTCTGGACTCCACTGAGTGGTTGCAGCTCCTCCACTCTGCCTCAAAATTGTTCGTTTTCTTGCTGCTCCAGTGCTCCCAGTATGCAGCTCTTGTATGCCACCACTGTGGGGTCTCCTGGGTCCGTTGTTTGTGCCGCCTGAGTGACTCTGTCTTTGCGTCAGCTGTTGTGGCAACTGGTGCCTTCTAATGTCTTCACTAAGAGTTAGCAAAAGTAACACAGGCCTACCAGTAAAAGGGAGTGTGTTACAAGGAAGAAAATGTGTGTGTGTGCGCGTGCACAAGTGTGGTGGGGGTGGGATTAAGGTGAAATCAAGGAGAGAAACAAACTGGAGGGGAAAGTTAAGCATTTCCATCTTGACCTCCTCCGCGGAACTCCTGTTTGTTCCCCCTGCTTGGGCACTCCTGGGCACTTGGCTGCTTGTGTCCCAGAGGTCTGGACTGGCTGGGGCAGCTGGCTCTGCTCTGCTCCGCATCAGGGACCAGAATGAATAAGGCCACTCCCATCAGTTAACCAGCTAATCTGGAAATTCCCTTTAATTGCCTCTTAGAAAACTAGTGCAGGCTGCCCCTGCCTCACCTGCCTCCACCGTTAATAGAAACTCCTCCGGAAGCAGCACAAACATAGAAACATAGACACAGAGCGAGGCAGAAGGGGTCTCCTGGGCCATCTAGTCTGACCCCCGACTCCAGCTGGCTCCTCTCACAACAGGTCCACCATGTGCATGCCCAGTCTATCTTTGAGCACCCTCACCGATGGGGCCTCAACCACCTCTCGTGGAAGCCCATTCCACACCCTTGGGGTCCTGACTCTCAGGAAGTGCTTCCTAGCATCCACCTTGAATCTTGGTTCCCTGAGCTTCGCTCCATTGGAGCAAGCCCTGCCCTCCTCTGCAGGGGAGAACAGGTCTCTCCCCACCTCCGTGTGACACCCCCTCACATGCCTGCATGTCGCCAAGAGCTCCCCTCTGAGCCACCTCTTCTCCAGGCTGAAGATGCCCAGCTCCCTCGGTCTCGCCTCATACGGCTTCCCCTGCAAACCAGCCACCAACCTCGTGGCCCTGTGCTGCACTGACTCCAACCTGGCTAGAGCCTTCCTGTAACGAGGGCCCAAAACTGAGCACAACACTCCAGTTACGGGTGCACCTGAGTCGCATAGAGTGGCAGTGACACCCCCCAGTACAAAGATTGGCTGCAGCCCCGTTTCTGGAAGCAGAGCCTTGTCCTTCCCCATGGGCTTCCTGGGGTCCCTTCCCTGTGCAGACACACATGCAGCCCACGCAGCCCTCTCCCCAGATGGGTTCCTCTCTTGCATCATCAGCAGCCCCCTCTCCGTGCTCGCAACATGGAGCTGCCGTGCCACCTTCCGTGGGGAGACAATGGGCCCCTTGTCCCTCCTCGTGGAAGGCCGGGAGCATGTGTGGTGGCAGCCTCCCCACCTGAGCACCCCGCGTGGTTCTTCCAGGGCCCTCCCCGTCGTCTGCCTCGCACTCCCTCCGCTTTTTCTACACGCTGATGTCAGAGCCCGGGCAGGGCGTGCCCCACTTCCTCGCCGAAGGCTACGTGGACGACCAGCTCTTTGCACGCTATGACAGTGTCACCAAGAGGGCGCAGCCGCAGGTGCCATGGATCGAGCCCATTGAGAGGGAGCACGCCCACTTCTGGGAGCAGAACACGCGCCGGGCCCTCAACTCGGAGCTGCGCTTCCGGGGAGACCTGGCCACGCTGCAGAGCCACCAGAACCAGAGCGGGGGTGAGTGAGGCGGGTGGGCAGGAGGGCAGGCCAGGGCTGCTGGGGGGGCATGAGCACTCCCTGCCCCGGCCCGGCCCTCCCTCCCTCCCTGAGCTGCCCGTCCAAACGGGGAACACCCCTGGAGTGCCTGCCCGGAGGAAGGCTGCCCACCCAGCTGGTGTGCCGGACAGTGCGCATGAGCCAAATCGGGTCCCGCCTCTGGAGGGCAGGCTGTGGAGCGCTGGCTGTCCTGAGCCGGCTCAAATCTGGACGGCTGGGGGCTGTGGATCTGGCCCACCACCCCTGCACTGCACCCATGTGCGTGTGTGTCCTGCTTTAGGCTCTCACACGTGGCAGCGCATGTACGGCTGTGACCTGGGGGCGGATGGGCGGCGTGGCGGCCACATGCAGTATGCCTACGATGGGGCGGACTACATCAGCCTGGACAAGGACACGCTCACCTGGACGGCCGCCAGCCCCATGGCCCACGTCTTCAAGCGCAAGCGGGACGCCGACCTGGCCTACTCCCAGCACCTGAAGGTCTACCTGGAGGAGGAGTGCGTGGAGTGGCTGCGCACCTTCGTGGCCTACGGGAAGGAGGCGCTGATGGCGAGAGGTGAGGGGGGGCCTCCGCAGGCCGGGGGACACGCGCGGCTGGGGGAGAGGGGGCCGCTTGGCTGCCCTCAGCATGGAAATGGCCCAGCCAGAAGGCGAGCCTGGCAGGGACAGGGAGACAAAGGCGAACCATGAAACGCCACCCCTCACTGGGCAGCCGAAGCGGCGCGGTTGTACCACTGCCTTTGGGACTGCACCAGACTGGGCCTGCCGGGGAGGCTGAACGGCTTCAGGCGCCAACTCATGCATGTGACCCCATTCTGGCCTGCAGCTGCGCTGGCCCAGGATGGGAACGGGCTCCCACGGGTGGGATGGGGACTCAGGCGACCCAGGTGCTGGTCCCCCCTTGGCCATGCAGCCCTCTGGGTGACTTTGGGCCATGCACAGACCCTCGGCCCAACCTGTCTCACAGGGCTGTTGCGGTGGGGATAAGCAGCAGGAGGAGAATGATGGAACAGAGGTGGGATATAAATAGAATAAATAAATAAAAATTTTAAAATACCCCCTCAAGAGGCCTTCAGCCCTGCCTTGCTTGTTTTTCTGCAGAATCGCAGCCCTGCAGGTCTCAACCTGCCTGATGGGCTCCTGGCCTCCACCAGCAGTGGCACTCCAGTGGGGCCCCAGGGCCCAAATCCAAGGGGTGGGAGGCAGCACTGCTCCCTCTGGCTCTCCAGGGGGCAGCAGGCCCTTCCACTGATCAGGGGCCGAGCAGAGGTCACTGACCACCGTGTCCTTCCCCAGAGCCCCCTGTGGTGAGGCTGGCCCGCCAGCAGGGCCACAGCCACCAGGAGACCCTCGTCTGCAGGGCCCACGGCTTCTACCCGAAGGAGATCAGCACCACCTGGAGGAAGGACGGGGAGGCCTGGACTGAGGGGACCCTCCACGGAGGTGTCGTCCCCAACGCGGACATGACTTACCACACCTGGGTCAGCATCCGGATCAACCCCACCGAGAGACACCGCTACCAGTGCCACGTGAAGCACCCCGGCCTGCCGGAGCCCCTCATCCTGGCCTGGGAGGAGCCTGGTGAGCGGTCAAGTCGGGGACTGCCGGAGGCTGTGGCTGGGGGAGCAACCCCCATGGGATCCATGGGGGTGCTGAGCAGGCACCCGCCTCGCAGTTGGGGAAGTGGCCCCCCCATATCAGGGGGAGCATATGGGTCCCCAGGGAGCATCTGGGCCCCAGGGAGCCCGGCCACTGCTTCCCCCTCCTTTAGGGGGACAAAAGCCGCAGCCCCGGGCCATCCAGGTCCCCTGGCAAGCCAGTTCCCAGATGTGCTCTCACAAGGAGAGACCACACGGTCCCGGGGGGGAGCGTGCTTTGATGCCAGCCAGCCCCCCCTTGGTGAGGGAGATCGAGACTCTTGGGGAGCCATGACAGAGTTGGCCCTGCTTTGTATAACCACCCCCTTGCATGGCCATTCCCTGGGAAGACCCCCCTCCACAACGCACACCCCTCCCTGTAGTGGCTACTTCTGCCCATCTGTCTGCATGTCCTGGGGAGACGGGGGATTCCCGTGGGAGGAGCCACGGCCCAGCCACCCTTTTGTCTTTTGTCTCCTTGCTCCAGACTCGCCTGACTGGGGGCTCCTGGCTGGAGTCGCCGCAGCAGTCGTGGCCGCCACCGCCCTGCTGGGGGCAGGGATCGCCTTCCTCCTCAGTAAGGAAACCCTCCAGGGGGGCCGGGGGGTGCATTGCTCTGTGCCCCTCCATGCACTGGGGCACCTGGGCCTCTGGTGAGCTGGGTGTCAGCGTGCGCAGTGCAAGAGCTGAATGGCTCGGGGCCCTGTGCCCTTTCCCCAGTGGCCAGTGTTGGCCATGGAGGGGCCCCGAGCCGTGGCCGTGAGGCACACAGCCACGGGACTCCAGAGGGCCTCCTTGGTGGTGGCACCCAAGCTCTGGAACTGTGTTTGGGTATTGGCTGGGAAGGCGGGCAAAGCAATGGAACCAACTGATGCACCTTTTGTGGACTGGCACTGAGGATGTGCGGAGGGTGTCCTGGCCCCCGTGCCTGCGTCTCCTGCAAGTCCATTTTGGAAACGGGGGAGAAAAGACTGCCGCCCACCTGCTCTGGCCAGTGGGGGGCACTGGGGGACCTCTGGAGGGCCCCTCCCTGCCTGATGCTCTGGTCTTGCCCTTGCAGAGCTACGGAGAGCCAGAGCCGAGGGCTACAAAGCTGCCTCAAGTGAGTGTCTTCCCCATGCCCAGGGACATGGAGAGCCCCCCGGGGGGACGGGGCTGCCTGCAGGGGCTCCCGAAGCCCACCCCTCATTCCCACTGCTCTTTGATCCCTTTGGACTGGCCCCAGGGGGCAGCGGGTGGTGAGGGAAGGGGGAGAGGGATGGGCCCCCACCCCACCCGCGTACCCAGTCCAGCCAGTGCTGGCCCCTGACCCCTCCCTCTTCCTCCTCCTACAGCAGGTGACCAGGGATCAGACAGTTCCGTCAAGGGTAAGTGTCTGCCTGGGACAGGGTTGGGGAGCCCCCCAGAGGTGGGACCAAGCCCAGCCCACCTGGGGGGCCAGCAGGTCATGCCTTCCCCCTTCCTCTTCCTCAACTGCCAGTCATCCAATGGTTTCCTGATCTTGCTGCAGTTTGCCCCATTCTCAAAGGTTCAAATGCCTCTCCTGAGGCGTCCTTACGAGAGGAAGGGCTTCAAGTGGCAATATTTGGGATTATTGGTGTTGTGTGCACCCCCTACCCCCCGCACCAGCCCAGCTTTCACTGCAGTGCCTTCTGCACGAACTATGAAGTGAGAGAGTGGCCCCCCTGCAGCCAGTCGGAGAGTGGCAGAGTGGGAAGCCAGATTGGCTAGGGACCTCTGCAAATGGATTGGAGCATGGCTCCCAGAATCCTCCACCAAGCCATGCCGCATGAGAATGAGGCCTTGGGGTCCAGCACATCTAGAGGGCACCAGGGTGCTGGCAATGGGGGAGGGGGTGCCTTCAGTTGAGCTGAGTGCAGCTTGACTCACTTTCTAGAGCCGTCACTTGGTGTCACCCCTCCAACCTGCTTCTGACCTGCGTGGTGGGACCGCGTGGGCAGCAGAGGCCAAGCGGCTGCTTGTGTGGCCCCTGCCAGAGCTGGGACTGGGCGGGGGTCCTATGGGGTCCTGCCGTGCCTGAAATTCCACTGCCCTCCAGCCTCTGCCATCCGCTTCACCACAGTCTTCTTTGCCTCTCTTTCCTGCAGCGTGAGGCCCCGGCGGTGGGAGAAGATCGCGGGGGGATCTGGCCACATCCTGCTGTGAATCGTCTGCTCCCGGTTTGGCAGCATCCCCATCCACATGTTCAGGATTACATGAGTGGAGCTGGCTGGAGCTGGAGTCAGACTAGATGGCCTGAGAGACCCCTCCTGACTCACTTTTTTTCTGTTTCTATGTTTTCTATGTTTCTACAACTTGGATTTTGGGGTGGAAGGATTCCTTATTTCCTCACTGACTTTTAAGTGAAACAATACAGGGGTTTCTTTGCTCATGGAGACACTTCTACCAGCCATTTTGCACATAAAATTTCCTGGATAAGAGCCCAGCTTGATGGGGGGATTGGCACGGAGGTGTCCAGCAGCTCCGTGAAGGGGTTGCCCTGGACTGCTTTCAGTTTTGTAAGCCCTCATGACGTTGGGTGCTAAGGAATCCATCTTTCCTCTCAACCCGTGTCCATTTTGGCCAGTAATCCAGGGGGTGGAGATGCTCAGGGAACAATTCTGTCGGACCACCCAGGCCCCCTTCAGGGATGGGAGGGTTCCTTGCTCCCTGAAGGAGACACGGCCCCTGTTGTATGCCGTGATTTTATGGACGAGACCAGAGACTGGTTGGAATTATCGAGAGCGGTTTATTTACCTGCAGGGACCAAGCACTCATAGGAGTGTGGTCCCGAACAGAGGGAAGACATTGTTTTTATACTCTTCCATACTTATGCTTGAATGACAGTGAACAATAGGGGGACAATAGGGGAAAGCACATTTGCACATTTATCATGCTAAAGCAAGCAAGCGTGGGTACAAGGTCGTAACGTCTGCGGTGATACTGGTAATGCTGGAGCGTGGCCTGCTTTGTTGTCAGCTTTGTGTAGCGTGCACATCCGTGTTCGTGTTCTTGTTCTCACGCGAACAGGACACCCTGATCATGCTTTTTACTCGTGATGAGCCATGCCCTGGCTACGTGCTTGATTATGAGGGGGGTTACAACAGCCCCTCCTCAAGACACCAAATTTGAGCCCCTGGACCTTAACAACCTCACACCCATCTCAAACGTGCCATTTCCACATCAGGCAATCAAGAGGGCAGGATCCCTCCATCTCCAGGTGGTTCTGAGTGAGACGGACATTCAGGACTCGTGTCTAAGTGGCTCCGGAGCAGGGCACGGGTCGAGAACAGTTCGGCCACTCGGGTGGATGGTCCACGACTCCAAACTGGCAGGGGAGCGTGTCCCTGCTGGTGCTGTGGGGCCCCTTGATGCTGTTGACCCCAGTATCCTTCTGGATCATCTGAGGGACTTGGGAATAGCAGGCACATCCTGTCAGTGGTCCCCTTCTGGCTTCTAGGGTGGGTTCCAGGAGGGGATGCTTGGAGGGGGCACTCTAAGAAGGCTGCATGGACTTCTGCTGTCCCATGGTGCCCTGCTTGGTCTTCAGAGTTGTTTCACGTGGTGCCACGGGGAGAGACCTCAGCACGCCGAGACGCCCAGATCTGCTTCTCCTTGCCATCATCTGCTGCTGCTTCCAGGGACGGTGTCTCCTCTTGGAAGGACTGCCGGAGGCTGGTCATGGGCCATATGGGGAACAGCCCATTGAAGTTGGATCCGAACCAAACGGAGGTGCTTTCTGTGAAGGGTCCAGCTCAGCATGGGGTCTCACCCCCCTAAAAGGTGAGCAGAGTTTGCAGATGTCAGCCGGCACTTCAGACGCCAGCTGGGATGGAAGCTGTGATCAGGAGGGTCCGCCATTGGCTTTGGCCAACGTGCCAGCTGCATCCTTCCCTGGAGAACCGCACTGTGCATGCCTGCAACTGGCTGCCGAGATGTTTCCAGATGCATGACGAGATGCTGGTAAGGGCCTTTGAAGCCCCTCTTGGATCGGGTCCAAAATACCTTCAGGAGCACCCTTTGCTGATACATTCTCCTTTGTCTTGTTGTTACGTGGACTTGCTGGAGGGAGGGTCATGCCAAAGACTGCAGGGTCACCACACACTCTGCCAAAACTCTCCGGCCTTGATTTCTGCAAACAATGCTCCATGTTGCAGCTGTAGTTCCAGTGCATTTAAGCCCCATCCCTTTTCCTCTTGAGAGGAATCCAAGGGGATTACGCTGCCCCATTTTGCCCTGCAAGAACACCCCTGCAAGGTAGGCTGGGCTGAGAGTTTGTGACTGTCTCAGGGTCAGCCAGCGAGCTCCGTGGCTGAGCAGTGGCAGTGTCTGGTGCATGGGTGGCTGACCAACCAACACAGGCACCTTGGCTAAAGTCCAAACTCTCTTCCCAATGAAATCCAAAGATTTATCCCAGCACCAGGAGCAGACAGGAGCAAGGTAATTCCAGTCCAGTGTCAAGCAGGCTGTGGTCAGACACCAAGGAAGCTCTGCAGACAAGGCCCAGCCAGCGAGGAGCAAGGGGCACTGCAGCTAATCATGCACTGAGGCAGGTGTCCCTTCCCAGTGAAGGCAAGCATGTCAATCGTCATTCAAAGAGTCTTTATCCCATACAGCTATGGAGTATTTACTAGTTCCAAAACACACACTCATGGCAGAAAGTTTCCCTCTTGCATTGACCCTAGTCACCCCACACTATGTTTAGGAACCCTTCGGGGCTGATCTCTGGGGTGAGGGCACTCTAGACACAGCCACACTGCCACTTCTCCCATCAATTGGCCCATCCGGAGAGTGCGTCAATGGGACCGAGCACCCCAAACTCCCAAGGAGCCCTCCCCAGCCGGTTCCCCTCTGGCTCCTTTCCCACAGTCAGGAGTGGGAGGGGGCTCAGTGGTTGTCCTGGAAGTGCTTTGATCCAGAGCTGGCTCAGGCCGGCTCACCGGGAGAGTCTGGGCCACCAGGGCCTCGCTAGTCTCAGCAACTCCAGTATCAGAGTGAGGCCTCTGAGCCGCCACTGGGACAACGCTCCACTTGCCCTCCTCTGGGCCTCACCCATCATTCTCACCAGAGCCCTCTATCTCATGCATGCCTGGGAATCTCATCCAAGCGTACACGCACGATAGAGACCTTCCTTGCTGAGCCATCCTCCAGAAGGAAGAGCCACTTCCAACATAGCTGTTCCCCAGGGCTTCCAGGTGGTGCTCATGAGGGCCCCGGCAGCAGTGGCAGCTTCGGGGGTGATCCAGCAACAACCAGGGCTGCTCTTGTGGTGCTCGGCCAGCAGATGCAGCCCTGAACTGCCCTGGAGCCTCACAAGTGGGGACTGGAACCTGGATCCCCAGTCCAGCTGGCCTTTTATCCACAGGACCCAGAAATATAGCTGGGATGGAGAACAGCCAGCCTTTGGACCCGGGGCAGTTGCTTGGCTGCCCTTGGAGGAGAACACTTTCTAAAAGCAAAGAAATCCTTGTGGGGAGACAAAAGGGGGCCAAAGCCCCCCTCCCACCCTGGCTGGCATCAGCCCAAGGACTGCCGGTCCCTCTGCCATGGCGGCATAGAAATGTTTTAATAAATAAATAAAATAAATAAATGGACTGCCTGCCTCCATCTTCCATCAGTTGTGCCACCCCTTAAGCATGTGGATCTGCGGATCACCGGCTCGGAGGAGAAAAATGCCTGCCGATTCTTCTCCCAGGTGTGGATGCAGCAGCGCTTTCTGTGGCAGCCCGGTGGAGAGACCATGCTGGGGCTGCATGGCCTAGTGATCATCCCCGAGAGGCCCAGAGTGAAAGCAATGTGAGCCCCATTCCTGGGAGCTCCAACATTCTGGCCCTTGAGTCTCTCAGTGCCTGGAGCCGGGAGAGCAGTCCCTGCCCTGGGTCCTTCTCTGGGGACCATGAGCCGAAATGGAGCTGAGACGCCGCCTGGAGCTCATGCTCCCAGATCCCTCCATCCAAGAAGAGGCCCCTGCCGGATATGGTGATCCCGAACCGTGTGTGGCACCTCCGTCATCGCACACTGGGGAATGGCCCACATGGTGCGCAAGGATGCTGTCTGGGAGTCCCATCCTGGGGGCCGTGTGTGGCCCCCGGAGAGCAGCACTCCTGGGCCCACCGTGGGCTTGATTGGTCTGAGCAGCGTGGCGTGGGGCCCTTCATCTGCAGCAGCAGCCTCCTGGGCAGCACTGTGCCCACAGCTGCCCCACACTCTGGCCCTGGGGAGGGGGACTGCTGTGAGGCAGGAGCAGGGGGGCCAGCAATCTCCTCCTCTCCCAGCCCATGCAATGCCGTGCCCCCATGAGGCTTCCTGCGACATGGCAGAGAGCGGCTGGGGGTTCAGGAGGCTGCGCCACCTTGTAGGAGTGCCTTGGGTTGCCTGGCAGGCCCCCTGGTCTCTGACCCACCGCCCTGCCCTCTATCCCCGCCCCCAGCCTCAGTGGGCACCGGCCACCACCAGAGGACTGCTCCCTTCCTGGCCAAAGAGACAATCTGCTGCCCATAGATGGGGCCCAAACGCACTCCATGGAGCAACTGACTGCCCCCCCTTGGCCTGAGGAGGGGGGGCAGTGCCGATCGCAGGATTCCCCACAGCAGAAAAACACTCGTGACTCGTGCAGCGTGGCGGTCCGAGTGCGGGCCTGGAGCCCTGGGGGGCTGAGCTGTAGTCCTCCTGCAATGCGGAAGCCCCCGCCGGCACTGGGCCACCCGCAGGGGCTCGGCCCGAGCCGCCTCCCAGGGCCTTTGCAAGGATAAAACAGAGGGGGGCGGGCACTTACGCCACCTTGCAGCAAGAAAAGCAGCAGGATGTTAACGTCACGATCCACAAAGCCCGGATTTAGGTTCCCGCAGACACAGTTGGGCTGCAAAGTGCTAAGAGACCCTTGGGGCTAGTGCCAAACAATGGAGCAATGGGAGAACCTGAACCCAGCCCTAACCCTCCACCAGGACCATTTCTGGGTTCCCTGGCCCTAGCCTTCCTCTGCAGTCCCAGCTTCACCCTTTCCTGAGACCCCCAGCTTCATAACAACTCTGTTTACAGCACATGGGTGGACAGGAACAAGAGACCTGGCAGCGGATGTCAACTCCGGGAGGTGAGCTGCCCCAGATTGCAAAGACTGGGCCCCGTTGAAGCAAACAGCTGGCCATGCTGTACAGACACAAGGCGATTACTGCCACCTGCCATGCTGGGGTCACATGATCTGTGAGATGGAAGCCCTGGAAATAAGTCGCAATTAGGGGTGGACCCAGGCTGGAAGTTTTTCTCCAACTTCATTTTGGGAGATGAGGTGGGGAGCGAAGAGAAACATAGAAAGAGATCAAGGCAGAAGGGGTCTCCCGGGCCATCTAGTCTGACCCTGGCTCCAACTGGCTCTGCTCATAGAAACATAGAAAGAGATCAAGGCAGAAGGGGTCTCCCGGGCCATCTAGTCTGACCCTGGCTCCAACTGGCTCCGCTCATAGAAACATAGACACAGAGCGAGTCAGAAGGGGTCTCCCGGGCCATCTAGTCTGACCCCTGGCTCCAGCCATGTGCACGTCCAGCCTGTCCTTGAGCACCCTCACCGGTGGGGCCTCGACCACCTCCCATGGTTGAATGGGGGTGTTTTTTCTAGTCCTTTTCTAGGTGATGGGAAGGCTTCCTGGGAACAAGCCACATCATTGCTCCCCCTTTCCTTGTTAAATGTGTGGTTTGGTTTGGCCAGGGCTGAAGCGAGCACTTCCTGGCACACATGCCGCGCCGTCAGGCTCAGCTCCTCATCCAGCACGGGCCGACCTTGCAAAGGCAACCATGCGCTCCGGGGATTGGAACTTCCACTGGAAACATCGGCTCACGGCCTGCAGCAGGAGCACAGGACTTTCATTCCTGCGGAGGACTCTCCCTCGGGAGCTGCCTGTCAGGGCCGCCTGTCCTGTCGGTGGTGAAAGGGATGAAAGGAAACAAGGAAATGGATAGAGTGAAAATGGAACACAGAAAATTCCTTAACCACAGGGGGCGGGGGCAGGGATCAGATAGCAGGAGGAAACTGGCAGGTAGACAAAATAGCAGGACCTTTGCTCAATGGCCTCATGAATATTAACTGACACACCCTGCATAGAAAATAAGCTCCTTATAATGCACATGGGAGGGACGAAGTGGGAGGGAAGAACAGGGATTGGAGCGGCATGGAATAGGTGGACAGAAGGATTGTGACCACCCAGTAACTTGGCCGATGGGGAGGGGGAGCAAATGAGGAAAGGGAATAAATATGAATCACGGAATAGAAGAGCTGGAAGGGGCCATGAAGGCCATCAAGTCCACCTCCCTGTTGCAGGACACCCAGTCACACCACCCAACTCAGAGGGCTGCCTGGTCTCTTTCTGAATGCCTCCAGTGTGGGAGAGCCCCCACCTCTCCAGGCAGCTGGTTCCCCTGCCGTGTTGCTCTGACTGTGAGGAAGTTTTTCCTGATGTCAAGCCAGAATCTGGGCTGCCACAACTTGAACTGATTATTTCATGTCCTGCACTCTGGCATCAGCAAGAAGAGATCTTGACCTCCCTCTTTGTGACAACCTTTGAGGAACTTCTAGAGGGATATCATATGAGATGTGAGCATGTGCTCTGGAGTTGGCAAGGGGAAAGAACCCCTCCGACTCCCTTTATTGCAATAAGTTTCAAAATAAGAGAACTCTGTTGCCTGGTGCATTTTCTCTTCTGAGAGAAAGGAAAGAGTGCTACTAATGGTCGTGAGCTAGGCCCTTGGGAACACCCGGCCAGCTGAGCTTAGCTGAGCCCCAGCTCTGACATTCGGGCGCCTCCAAGCCCTTCTCTTTGCTCTTCCTGTGGAGCGGCTCAGCCAGCAGCCTTTACAATGCCTGCCACCGTTTGTGGTTTTCCGGTTGCTTCTTGTTTATCATTCTTGTGCTTATTACGTGGTGGCTGTACATCGCCTTGTTGCTTTTGTGAAAGCCAGAAAGTGGATTTGAATGAGAGGTTAATTCAAAGGCCGGCAGCACAGGGCCGCCCGGTAGCTGGGCAGCCTTCCTCTCTCCCTCTCCCTTCCCAGACGGAGAAGGGCCAGCAGCAAAGGGCTGCATTGCTCTTGCCAGCAGCCTGGTCTGAGCAAGTGGGGAGGCTGCCGGCCTCACAAGGTGCATTTCATTTCTCCAGTTTCATTTCTTACACTTCCAACTGCCTGCCCGATAGCCGAAGCTCCCAGTGGCAGGTGGACACTCGGCCTTGTTGGGAAAATTCAGCTGAATCCTGGCAGAAAAGGGATGCTTATACGTCTTTGTGTTATAAAATGCCTGCAACCCTTTCTCGAGAAGCACCCCAAAATTCCAAGTCAGGTCACTGTTTGGCACTTGCTGTTATTTTAAGAAGTGGGACCTGGTGGCTTCCCCAAGAAGCTGCCAGGGCTACTGAGAACTGGCCAGGCTGCCCAGTTAAGAGCATTGCAATCACCCTCATTTGCATGCCAAGACTCACAAGAATCCCGTGATGGTTATGTTAATCTCCTGCACTCAAATGCCAGTGTACTGAGCCCCCTCTGCAGACCCCTCACCATCTTCTGACTGTGTTCCCCTTATTTCATCCTCAACTGCCCAACTGCTGGGCCCATGTGACTCAGAATCTATACAACACTCTGTGTATGTTCTAAAAACTTGTAGCTGGCGGTGAGAACCATACCTGGTAGCCTGCTATCATAAGTAACTGCAGGGGCCTGGGTGATCTGTCAGTAAAACTGCTGAGGTTCAAGGCCAAAGGGGTCTTTCCCGACTGAACCTGGTTTTCTTTGTTTTGGCTGCCAACGAGGCTTTCCTTACAACCTTCCTGGTTGTTCTCCCAAATAAATTTACCTTATTTTTATTAAAATGATTGTAAATAATTTAACTTATTGTTTTGTTGTATGTCTCTTAGTTATTGATTCTATTGTACTCTTGGTTTTCGTATTCTGTTGTTAGTTGCGAAGTCGAGTCCGACCCACCGCGACCCCATGGACAACACTCCTCCAGGCCTTCCTGTCCTCCGCCATCCCCCGGAGTCCACCTAGGCCCACACCCAGTGCTTCAGTGACTCCATCCAGCCACCTCCACCTCTGCCATCCCCTTCTCCTTTTGCCGTCAATTGTTCCCAGCATCAGGCTTTTCTCCAGGGAGTCCTTCCTTCTCATTAGGTGGCCAAAGTATTTGAGCTCCATCTTCAGGATCTGACCTTCTAGAGAGAAGTCAGGGTTGATCTCCTCTAGGACTGACCAGTTTGATCACCTTGCAGTCCAAGGGACTCGCAGGAGTCTTTCTGGCACCACAGTCCAAAGGCCTCAGTTGTTCCTTCTCCTCAGATGGCCAGAGTATCTGAGCTTCATCTTCCATATCTGACCTTCTACAGAGCAGTCAGGGTTGACCTCCTCTAAGACTGACTGGTTTTATCTAAAATTGACTGGTTTGAGCTTCATTGAGCTCCATCTTCAGGACCTGGCCTTTTCAAGAGCAGTCAGGGTTGATCTCCTCCAGGACTGACCGGTTGTATCACCTTGTGGTCCAAGGGACTCGCTGGAGTCTCCTCCAGCACCACAATCCAAAGGCCTCAATCCTTCGGTGCTCAGCCTTCCTTATGGTCCAGCTCCCACAAGCATACATTGCAATCTCAACCATACATATCCTACACTGTTTTAACTATATTATTGTTATCAAGCACAGAATCCCTAGAAGCCAACCTGAGAAGAAACCTAACAATTTAGGTCACCACAGCCATATAAAACTTCCTGTCACAGGAAAGGGGGTGGGGGGAGAGAAATATGAGGGCAAGAGGAATCAGGTGTAACCCCCTGATGACAAGTCAGCAGAAACTCGAAGAGAAGGGCCAAGGGCTCTCCAACCCAGTTTAAGTCTCCATAAAAGTAGCAAAATGTGTCAGGGTGGTGGAAACTGTTGAGAGATAAACTGTGGGCATGAGGGGAAGGAAGTCCTTGGAAGAAGAATGGATTCTTTGAAGAAGGCGCCAAAAGGGGTTGATTATTACTGTACTGATGTATCAAACATGAATCTGGAACTCTGTTTCTGACATAGAGTTCATAATGTATGCTTTCCCATCTTGCATTGGGCGGCCCCCCCTTGATCTCCCCTTGTTCTATAGCGCACTAGAACCAAGCTTGTTTGGCTCAGAGGCTCGTCTCCAGGATCTATCTGGACGTGGGTCTGGGGGAAACTCAGGCTGACTGTTCCTAGTTGCCCAGTTTCAGTCCAGTAACAGTTTGAATCATAGAATCACAGAATAGAAGAGCCGGAAGGGGCCCTGAAGGCCATCGGGTTCAACTTGCTGCTGCTGTTGCAGGACACCCAGTCACAACATCCCACTCAGAGGGCTGCTCGGTTTCTTTCTGAATGCCTCCAGTGAGAGAGAGCCTCCACCTCTCCAGGCAGCTGGTCCCACTGCCGTGTTGCTCTGACCATGAAGAAACTTTTCCCGATGTCCAGCCTGGATCTGGGTTGCCACAACTTGAACCGATTCTTCCGTGTCCTGCACTCTGGTCTCAGAAAAAGAGATCTCAACCTTCTTATTTGTGACAGCCTTTGAGGGATTTTTAAAGGATCTCATGTCCTCCTCAGTCTTCTCTTCTCAAGACTGAACATGTCCAGTTACCTCAGTCTCCCCTCAGAGGGCAGTGTTTCCATCTCTGGATCATTTTTGTTGCCCTCCTATGGACCCTTTCTTATTTCCCTGCATCTTTCTTCAATCTTGTAGCCCAGAACTGGACACAGCATTCCAGGTGAGGTATGGCAAGTAAGGAGTATAGAGGAACTACTACTACTCGCGATTTGGAAGTAATACTTCTGGTAATGCATCCCAATCTCATTGTTTCAACATGCTGTGAGCCTCCAGAGAGCCTGATGGCTAATGGGGCAGCATACAAGTTACATACTTACATAAATTAATAAACAAAAAAGTCATTACAAGAGCTCAGCCAATCCTTCAGGGTCTGGCTGCGGGGCCTTTGTGACCTCACAGACCCGCTCGGCCAATGGCGCAAGAGGGCTTGCTCACCTGTGCAGCGGCCACTTCAAAGGAAACACACAGCTGTCCAGGAGGTGACTGATCACGGGTGGGTCAAGAGGGATGAAGGACGGAGGGGTGAACGGGAAGGAGGAGTTTGTGAAACGCCACACCTTGGCCAGGTTAGTTCCTCAACTCACTTGCCTTTGAGTAGCCTATCCCAGAGGCTTTCCCCAGCCTGGCCTTCAGTTGGCCAAAGCTGGCCCTCTTGAAGTCCCAGCTTCTAGTGCTCGACCTGCTGCATGTCCCCATTCCCCTGATCTCAAAGCAAAGGATGGAGTGATCACTCGCATCCAGAACTCCCCTAATCTGTACCTCATCTATCAGCTCCTCCCTGTTAGTCAAGACCAAGTCAAGGATGTTCCCCCCTCCCATCACCTCTGGGACCCTCTGTGCGACAAACCCTCCCTCTATAGCTTCTAGGAAGCAATGTGACCTGGCTGTCACCACTGAGTGAGTCTTTCAACTAATATCCAGGAGACTGAAAACTTCCAGAATTCCTGTATCCCTCCCCCACAATATCCTTAGAATCTGATCAGTCAGGACATCTTCCTGCTTAATCGCATACTTCTAGCATTGGTGTACGTGCATCTCAACTCCTTCCCACAGATCCCTTTCCTTGGGTCCCTTCCTCCTGTGTTCCCTGATACCAGCCCCCTCTTTGTTGCAGTACCGCCAGCCCCTGCAGTGCCTCCAACACCCTGAACCCAAACCCTTATCCTCTCCCCTCACTTGCTCCATCAGGAAAAGTTTCGGGGGTCCATAAGCCACCCCTCTGGTGGTGATAACCGTGTGATGTGCCCGAGAAACACATGTGAGGGGACGCTCTTGTGTCCCTTTCACGATTTCCCTGCCAAGTCGTGGACAAAAGCCCCCGACCACCGGCCCTTCTCTGCCTCGCTCACCTGTGCAGCCTCTTCCAGAGTGAACATGCTTGTATTCCAGGTGTGCAATTCGCATGCAGCATATTAACCTGTGCAAGAGGCCACACGGAAGGACTGTGACCCCTTTGGGCCAAGCAACCCCAGGGCCAAGCAGATCTGCTCCCAGGGCAAGGAAAGCTTTGTGCCCCCTTGCCCTGCCCAGTTGCACTTGTGTCCCATCTCCCCTTGGCACCTGCAGCCTCCCCATCCCCATTTGCTGGTGAGGACAGAGGACCCAAGAAGGACTACCCTCCCCATCGGCTCCCCCCCCCCCCGAGTTGCAGCCACCCACCTCCAGCACTGAGCAGCAGCCACTCTGGGCTGTCTCAGGCTCGAGAGACTGTTGTGGGTGGAGTCCAGACCTTCGGCATGCCCAGCAGGGGCTCTACCACCGTGGTACAGCCCCTCTCTAAACAGAACATCCTTCAGTTGTTCATGTCAACCAACTACTTTTCTCCATTCAGGCAAGAACAGAATTTATTGGTGCCAAGTCAGCCTGCAAGTGTGAGCGAAGCTTTCAGAGCTCCAAGCCCCGAAATTGCAGCAGCTCCGGGAAAAGTAGAAGCGGGCCAGGAGCAACTCTCATCACTGCCCCATCAGGGGGTGTCCATGGGGTGCTGCGGGTGCGGAAGGGAATGTGGCTTCTCCCAGCTCTTAATCAGAAAGGAGGGACTCCGCAGGATGAGTCCCAACCAAGCCACACTGTTCTGAGTGCCTGGCAGGATGAGTCCCATCCCATCAACTCCCACCCACCCAAGCAAAAGTGGACAAAAGATCCGGAAAAGCCAGATGGTCCTTGCAGGAGCAGCTTCAGCTGCAGTTCTCCTCCTCGTGCCAACCTGCAGCTTCCCAGCCCCTCCGCCTACACATCTCACAAGGACAGAATAGAAAAACTGAGCTCCAGCAGGAAGAATTGAAGTATCTTCTTTTCCGCCTGTGCTCTGGAGGACTAGCCGATGAGCGCTGCAGGGAAAGGGGTGGGAAAGGAGACAGGGAAATTGCAGGGGGAAATAAAAACAGGAGAAGGAAAATCCATGCTTAGAAAAGGCAGGAAGGAAACAGGGTGGGGGCTGCTGACTTGTCTGGGGGCTTTTCTGCCCAGTCCTCTCCCCTTGCAGCCCCTCAAGCCACCCCCAGCCTGAAGGCCCTCCAGGAGAGCTTGTGAATGCAGCCAGAGGAGGGGGGAAGCTGCCCACTCACACCCCACTCTGGGATCTGCTGCTGCCCCCCAAAGCCACCCTATTCCACAGAGAGACCCCAGAGGGAAGCTCAGGAAGAGCCTTTCTGCAGGATTCAGCCTGTCACTTGAGGGCTCAATCTGGAGGGTGTGACTGGAGCAGAGCAAAAACAAGAAGGGTGGAGCAGATCAGTTCCTGCCAGAGCAAAGTCTGACTGTGCTTCTCCTCCTTGTCTGAGCATTACAAAAAAAAAAAAAAAAACCTCCCCTCTTCACTTGTCATTTTGTTTGCAGCTGAGGCTGCTTTCCCACCCTTGCCCCTGACTGAATCCCCCCACAAAGCCAGACATATCGCTGCAAACATTAAAAAGTGCCCACAGACACCAGGGGAGCTCCCTTCAGACATGCATCCTGCATTCTCGACAAGCTTCTTTGGAGGAACAGGACAGAAATGGAGACAACCGACTGGGGAGGAGGCCGTACCTGCAGGTTGCTGGACGGGAGACGCTGGGGAGAGAGAGGGAGAGAGGGAGGGAGGGAGTTTAATGCATGGAGGGAGGGGCTGATTCCTGAGCACCAAAGCAACACCCTCCTCTCCTGGAGCAGGATCAGCTCCTCAAAGCAACAGCTGCCGAAGTCTTTCCATGGCTCAGCCCAAATCCCCCATTTTTGCAAAATACAAACTGCCTTCCCAGGAAAGCTGCTGGACCAAGATGGTCACTGATTTGGAGGGGGGATATAAGCCATGCCCCTTCAGAGGCCTTCTGGTCTTTGGGGAGACAGGAGGGCAGTGCAGCTGGGGACCCCCCCCTCCTGTATCCCTCGATGCCCCCAGGAACCTGCCTTAGATAAAGATCCCCCATCTCAAATCTTAATTAGATATGATTTAAACTATTGGAGTTTTCTCTTTGAATGAGAAAGGCTTGGGAATATAACTAAAAGGAAAAGAATTTTCCCTTTGCATTCAAAGGGCTGGATCTGCCCCCCAAGTTCCTCAGGTGAACTCCAATGCCCCCTTTACCTTTCTTGCTCCTCAGGTAGCAGGAGAGCCCCATGGCCACAAAGACCATACCCAGCAGGGCCCCCACGACCCCCGTCCACAATTTGATCCTGGCAGACGTGGACGTCCGCGGCTCTGAGGAGAGAGGAGGGGAGACTTGCGTGGGAGCCGGATCAGGGCCAGGTTTATCGTCACAGCCCCAGGGACTGTCAGGGGAGCCCATTCCATGCACTACATGAGCGGAATGTGACCTTCCAGCCCCACAGCAGATCTCTCGGGCACGGCCCCTGTCTGAGAGAACCAAATGGTTGAGTTCTTGGTTCTGTCCCTCCCGGGCTCGGCAGTCCCAGACTGGAAAATTGTTAGGAGGCAAGTGGGGGGCTGGATGCAGCTCCAGACTTAACATAAAGGGGGGAAGTGGGGCTGCTGTCCTCTTCTTGGGGGGAGACCTTTAGCCACCCCTGATCTCCACTGCTCCCTCCAAAGAGGCCACCCTTCCCCCTGTCCACCTCAAGCCCCTCCTTTCCTTCCCCCAAAACCACCCACAGAGCCATCCAGTTCCAGGAGTGCCCCACAGAGGGAAGGGGAGGAGGGCCGTACCCCACTGCACAGTGATGGGCGTCTGCAGGCTGGCATGCTCCACCTGGCAGGCATAGACATCTCCGCGCTGGGGGGTGTCCTCCAGCATCACCTGGGTCTGGTACGTCCAGTCCCCGTTGTGCAGCTCCTCCCCATAGAAGACCCCCTCCGTCGCCCGTCGCCCGTTCTTCAGCCAGCGGACCTCAATCTCCCCGGGGTAGAAGCTGGCCGTGGTGCAGAGCAGCAGGGAGCGGGGGGAGAGGGGGTCATCCTTGGTGGGGGAGATGGTGACCTCAGGCTGGACTGGGATGAGAGGAGGGGAAGTGTGAGAGATGCGAGGAGTGCGAGTGGGGAGGGAAGAGGAAGAGTGGAGAGGAATGGGGAAGAGGAGGGGGACCCCCGGGGCAGAGCGAGGGGTGGAGTCCAGTGAGGGGGAGACATGAAACTGTAACCTTTGAACCTGGGTTAATCCCATGAAGCTGATGTGTGGGAGGTTCAGGACAGATAAAGGAAATCCTGTGGTTAAATTGTGGGATTTGCTGCCACCAGGATGGTTTAAAGGGGACTTGATGGATTCATGAGGGAGGCGGCTCTCAGGGGCGACTAGCCTTGCGGGTCACGTGCCCCCTCCTCCCCCAGAGGCAGCTCGGCTGCATTCCCCAGTTGCTGCGGAGCTTGGCCTGGAGGGCGTCTCATCCCCATCATGCTGGAGGGCCCTATTGGCCCCATTTGCATGGAGGGCTGGACTGGGTGGACCTTTGACTGGATCCACAGTGGCTCTTCTTCTGTTCTTGCCAGGCCTTTGGACAGGAATGGGGGTCAGTCCTGCACTTGGGGGGCTGTCATAGGGCCTGTGGGGAGGTGGTGTGAAGGGTAGGGCTTGATCTGCCCTTGTTGAGGGAGGAGGCACCAGAAACTGTGGAACACTGAAAGAGGCCCCACTTCCAGGCCCCATCTCTACCCCTGCTTTGATCTCTTGAGTGGATTGGGGGAGAAAGGAACACCAATTCTCTCAGGGATGTTCATGGAAAATGAATTCAGATTAATAGAAGTACAATATAAATGGAGCAAGGAATGAAAGGAACTCAGTGCCTGGAGTGTATTACTGACTATCCAGTCAAGGAAAAGATGAAGATGGAACTTTTGGCAGGAAAATTGTCAGCATTTCAAGGAGGTGTGATGTCCTCTTTATGGGGCATTTCAATTTCCCTGGAAAGGAGTCTGAGATGGGTGGGAATCAAAAAAGGAAATTCAAAAGGCACAATCACAAGCAATTCTGACAAAAAAAAGAGGGTAGAAGGCAAAGGAAGAAGCCCATGTGGGTTTAAAGGTGGTCTGAAAACAAAACAGGACATGCACAGGAAGTAGGAGGAAGGAGGGATCGTGGAGGAGGGGAAGGGCTAGAAGACTGGAGAAGGGCTAATGTCCATATCTTCAAGATAGCGAAAAAAAGATGAGCCTGGGAAATTCAGCCCAGTCGATCGAAATCAATCCTGGGAAAATTCCCTGGGAGGGACAGGAAGAAACTTGCTTCTTACCTCTTTTTTGCCAAAATCCTCTAGAAATGAAATGAAAATGCATCAACGTCTTTTCAGTGGACTGGTTCAAATATGGGGCGACCACAAATCCACCTGCCAGAGGGGGCACCTCGGGGGTGGTTGAGGGGCGGGTCCCCTCTGGGATCAGTCTTGGGGATCCTGAGGATCGCCGCTTAGTTGGGGGGGGGACCGAGGGAGGACAGGCGAGGAAGGGCTCCCCCCCAGAGACTCACCTCTCCTGCCCACCATGCGCCCAGCCACAGCTGCATGGAAGTTGTACCGGCAGCGGTCCACCCCAGCCCGCCTGTCCTGCAGCACCTTCTTGTTCCAGTCTGTGGCGATGGGCTCCCCCAGCAGCATCACGGCCATGAACCTGCCCACGGCGCTGTCGAAGAGCAGGAACTCCATCCGGTCATAGATGTACCACTGCAGGAAGCGCACCTGCTCCTGCCCCGTTGTGTTGGAGAAGCGGCACTCGCCCTTGCTTTGGACCAGGAACCGCCGAGGGGCTGTAGGGGGAAGAGAGACCCCCCCCCACCAGGCTGTGCTAATGAGCAGCATCAGAGGGCCAATCACTGTGTAGAACGGCGCCTGTGCCCACCTCTCTGGACCCGCAGTCAATCGGAGGGCAGCACCTGCCTCCACCAGCCGCGATGGCTCCTGCCCAACATGCACAGCCTCCCCCCCCCGTCTGCTCCCAACAGCCCTGCAAGGAAGGCTGAGCGGTGGGGCAGCGGCTGGCCCAGAGTCACCCAGGGAGCTCCATGCTTGAGCCAGAATGGAAACCCGGGTTGCCAGAATCCCAGCCTGGCACTGTAACCACTGCACCACATAGCCTCCCCGACAAGGGTACCCCATAAAGCTGACTGTAGGGATTCAGGACAGGTCAAAGGAGGGAGTTAACCTGAAAGATTCCCCTCCCCAGGAGGAAGAGGGGGCTTGAAAGTGGATCAGATGAATTCAGGCTTGAGCAGAAAGCTATCCCAAACTGCTAGTCCTCATGGCTCCATGCTACCCTCAGTGCACCAGGAATACCAGCTGCTGGGAAACATGGGTGCTGTACAGTTTGTGGGTTTCCCAGGGGAGGAGACCTGGAGTCTTGGTCTCAATTAACTCTCCCCTCTGCCCCCCGCTGAGCCAACATCTTGAGTCTTCTCTTCATGCCTTTCTGGCACCCTTTCCAGGTTAGGAGTCCTGGTTTCCATGAACTCCCCCCTCAAACACACTGGCTGATCCAACAAGTGAAAATTTCTTCTCTTTGTGCCTTTCCATCAGCCTTCCCAACGGGCTTCCCTCTCAATCTGTTGGATTGTAATGCACACCACACTCTACCAGACAGACATTCAACAGTGTCCCGTGGTCTCCCGGTGGGAAAAGATGGCAAACAGACTTGTCCTTTCCTTCTTTTGGGGGATCTTCCATGTAGCGAAATGATGCTCATTCTGCGTATGCTCAGAGGGCCAAGTGGAGGAAGGCAGGTGGAAGTGCAGGTACCCTGAGGCAGGGTCCCTGGAAGGGGCCGGCAAGGCGCAGGAGCTGAGCCACAGTCTCCAGGTGAAGCTGCACCGCTAAGGCAGCGTGGCAAGGCGGGAGAGCGCAGGGGCCAAGCGCAGCCCGGGGCAGGCGGGGAGCAGGCGCTGGGCCGTCCCTCAGCTGGCCGGAGGGCAGAGAGTCAGGATGTGGCTCAGACAAGATGCAGGCACTCCTCAAATGGACCCCTGCATCACTGGGGCCCGTTCCGGGGGGAGAGCTGTCCCTTCCGTCCTTTTTCCCTGGGCTCCCAGACGGAGCTGATCAGGAGGCAGGGAGCTCCTGCAGGGCCCTGAGACCGATCCGGCGACCACGGCGGTGTCCTGGTTCCACCTCCAGAGCAGCCCTGATCCCGAATGCTGGTCAAATTTCTGGATGACCCCCAATGGGGTGGGGGAGGGAATTCCCTGGAAGACAGAAACAGAAAGGGAACTTAATCAGTTGAAGCATGGGCTGAAAAGAGCAGGATGAAATGGAGCATGGACAGGTTCCTCACTGTCTGGGTAGTACGACAGGAGAACCAACTCTCTGGGGATCTGGGGGGCTCTCCCACACTGGGGCCCACAAGAGGCGGCTGGCCAGCCCTCTGAGAGGGGCACTTCCCTGGGGATCCTGCCTGGGGCAGAGGCTGGGTCTGATGGCCCACCAGGCCCCTTCCGGCACTCCCATTGTCTGATTCTCTGTTCGCGGCTCCCTGGCAGGAGGCAACAGTGGCTTAAATGACTCCTGGCGAAAGTGGAAGAAGAAAGCGGGAAAGCAGAACTGCAGCTGAATATGAAGGAAACTACAATCACAACAACACAACAACAACATTAATGCCGACAATGAACACCTGAAATTAACAATTTGACTTCCTTGGCTGAGTCATCCCCACTCCATCCAGGCCTTCTGTGAGAGGATGTGCAGCTGCCTCCCAGGGGCCAGGCCCTCCTGGTATCTAAAGGAACGCTTGTGTTGATACATGCCCTCCCTCCCCTTGAGATCGGCAGAGGAGGCCCTTCTCTGGGAATGATATTAGGAGGGTGAGTACCTGGAGGAGGGTTTTCTCTGCGGTGGCACCCCATCTATGGAATGCGCTCCCCAGAGAGATTTGCCTGGTGCCATTGCTATTTGTTTTTCAGTGCCAGGCCAAGACCTTTTTATTTAAAACTTATTTTAATTGTTAATTTATTATGGTATTTATAGGATTTTAAATTTTTAAGTCAAGATGCTACCGGGCTTTTAAATCTCTAATTGTATTATTTATATGTTTTAATTATGCTGTGAGCTGCCCCGAGCTTTGTTGCAATGGGGGAGGCATAGAAAAGTTTTAAATAAATAAATAGGGGCTGGCTCCACACTGTCCCCCTCTGGGATCCCCCCTGCTTCCCCTTCAGCAGCCTCTTTGTGTACCTGCATGCCTGACTCACCTGCATTCCTGCACCCCTGTGCAGCCAGCTCTTGGCTGTCTTGCTAGGTTAGGCAGGGTGGGAGACTCAGGATCCTCCAGACTGCGCTGGACCGCACCTCCCATCATGCTGGCCATGGCGGAGAGGGAGCTGAAGTCCAACAATGCCTCCAAGATGGCGCCTCATGCCACTCTCCAGAACAAAATGGATCCTCTTGGAGAACCTGTCAGGGTCATTCCAAGAAACCAGAGAAGATGCCTGAGGCACTGCAGCCACTCCATTCTCCAGGTGGAGGAAGTCTCTCCTCCTGAGAAGCATCCAACCAGAAGAATGACCATCTGTTTTGGAGTGGTACAGTCCTGCCACAAATTGATCACCACAGGGAGCTTCAGATGGATGTTCTCCTTTGGCATGATAGGGGGACGGGAATAGCACATGCTGTGGAACTGAGGTCTTTGTATTGTGGTGCTGGAGAAGACTCCTGTGAGTCCTTTGGACTGCAAGGAGAACAAACGAGTCAGTCTTAGAGGAGATCAACCCTGATGGCTCTTTAGAAGGCCAGATACTGAAGATGAAGTGCAAATGCTTTGGCCACCTAAAGAGAAGGTAGGACTCCCTGGAGAAGAGCCTGATGCTGGGAACGACTGATGGCAAAAGAAGTACGGGGTGGCAGAGGATGAGGTGGCTGGATGGAGTAACTGAAGCAGTCAGCGTGAGCTTAAGTGGACTCCAGGGGATGGTGGAGGACAGGAAGACCTGGAGGAGTGTTGTCCATGGAGTTGTGATGGGTCAGACACAACTTTGCAACTAAACAATCAAATTTATTATTCACTCTCCCTTCTGAAAGAGCCATCTCTAAAGGAAGGGAAGGGATGGCAATCATAGCAGGGCCTTCTAGGGGGCTGCCCCACCTTTGGAGGGGGCTTTCTAGGGAGGTCCACCAGGCACAATCACCCCTTCGCTTCAGTGCCAGTGAAAGGCTGCCCTTTTCCACAGAATTTTGAGCCCCAATTTTAATCACTGTTTGTTTTAAGATATCCAGGACAACAAGCAGGGGGGTTTGGTTACTAGGAATCATCATGTTTCACCTTGCATTTTATTGCTGTATGCCGCTTAGAGTCCCATCCTGTCATTCGGGGGAAACAAATAAAATTAGCATTTATTCATTTCTGTTTCTCTGAAAGGACATGCAGTGTGGGGCAGCTGCAGGTGACTGTTACTGCAGCCCGTCCTCCTTTGGTGGCCTCTACGGTGCTGCTTTCCATGTCAAAGTGATCCCCAACATCCAGCACCAGCAGGTATGAATGGGGTGTCCGAGGGTCTCTCCTGCCAGCAGATTAGCTCTACGAAAGGGGCCCAGGCTAATTTGTCACCCCAGTCTGCCAGAACTGCCATGGCACCCTCTGTCCTAACATGCCACTTGGCAGGTCTGTGGGAGCGTGGCCAGTGGCTGGACCTGGTGGTGCACCGGGCTGGAAAATTCCACCCAAGGAGAGACCCCAGGCGAGTGCTATTCAGCCTCAGATGCACCCTACTGTCCTGTCCTGGTGGGGGTTCATTTCCGCCCGCAGGTCTGGCCATGAGGGGATGCTGCTCCTTCAGCTTCTGTGCAGGAAGTGCACGGTCCAGGAAACATGCACACAGCCAGGGTAGGGTAAAGTCAGAAATGAGTCAACAGGACTCATTAAGAGAATAGGAGGAGAAACCCAGCGACCAAGATTGGACCAGAGGGGGAGAGGAGACACCGGGCAACACATCAAAAAACCACAAGAAGTTCCTTCTGGTGCTCACGAGGGCCCCAGTGGCTGTGTAAGAGGAAGTGAGCACTTTTGTGATGAGCAGAGCTGCCCTTCTGGTGCTTAGCCAGCAGAGGGGGCCCTGCATCTGCCTCCAAGGGGCTTCTCAAAAGACAGGAATGTTGCTGTGTGGTTGGGAACTGATCGTGGACCTGTGGAGACCGAGAGAAGGCTGCCTCGAGCCCGAGTCCCTGGGAATACGCAAGGCAGAGATAAGGAAGATGACAACGATGATGTCTGGGCACAGAAAGATGACAGATGTCTTTGCCTCCCCTCTCTCCTCCATCCTCCCAAGGCTATTGCAGGGACCCCCACAGGAGCAGTGGGATTCCCAAGCACACTGCTGTGTGTGTGTCGGAGCTTCTCCCAGAGCCCGGGAGCCAAAACCAGCAATCTGGCCACGTTTGGCACAAAATGAATTCGCTGAGCATCTTTAGGGCAGGGGAGGGGGCTGCTGCTGGTGGCTTGGCCTATTTCCTATTGGCACCCAAACGCCCTTTCCTTCCCCCTGTGGCTGCTCATCTCGATGGCCAGGAAAGAAATGGCCCCCTGGAGGAAATGCAGGGCGCACCGCACAACGTGGCAAGGATCACTGCGCCAATTGCAAGCTTTGGGCACGTGCATGTGCCTCGAGGTGGGAAGCCCAAAGAAGGTCGTCCATTTGATTTTGATCAGTATATTCTCCTTCGTGTTCAGGTCAGGTCTCCGCACAACAATGTGGCACTTAGGGGGAAGGTGCAGCCCAACAGTCCAGAGCCAGAGGCCAAGATGGAGAAGAGCTGCACGGCCACAATGTACTTGCCCCTGGTGCTCAGGTAACTGGGCACGAAGGACACCCAGACACTGCAGAAGAGCAGCATGCTGAAGGTGATCAGCTTGGCCTCATTGAAGGCCCCAGGCAGCTTTCTTGCCAGGAAGGCCACCATGAAGCAGACTGCTGCCAGGAAGCCCAGGTAGCCGAGAGTGGCATAGAACATGGCCACGAAGCCTTCGTTGCACTGCTGGATGATCTTCCCAGCCTGGTAGTGCATGTCGGAGTGCAGGAAGGGGGTAGAGGTGGCCAGCAAGTTGGTGCAGAGGAGGCAGACTTACGGTTGGCATCATGGCGAGACGGCTGTGAAGAACAGGGCTTCCTGTAATCACGTCGGTATTTGTTCGACAGTGAGCTGCCAGAGGCTCATCTAAGCCCTGTCAGGGCAGGGAATAGAAGCCTGAGCATACTTCTGGGCAGTGTGGGGCGGCGGCTCTACATTTTCTGGGAGCAACTCGGGTTTTTTTCAATCGAACCACACAGGGCAGAGAACAGCTCCCTGCAAGCCATAGACGAGTGGATATAGCACAGAATAACAGCTTGGAGTTCATCGGACCTGCTGGGTGAGCATTTCTACCTTTTCAATACTACCCATGAAAGAACTGAAGTGGATATTAATTGGGACAAAGAAGAAAGAAAAGCCCCCTCAACAGAGGGAGGAATTCCCCCTCCCCCCATGGAGTCCAAGTGGCGATTAATCTAGGGGAGAGGAACTGGATTTTTTTTTTTTTAAGTATGAGACTGGAAAGAAAGATTTCTTTTTTCTAGCCACCCCAAGGGCAAAGAATGAGATAAAAAACTATTGTGGATTAAATGATAGAAGGACAAATCTTTCCCTACGTTTGATGATCGGCCATTTAAGATCTAAGTTTCAGTTTTCTTTTGTGACATTATATAAAGAGTTATAAAGACAAAATAACTCTTTGCTGCCATCATGTGGCTATTGGATTTATAACATGTCTCCTTCCTTTTTTTTTTTTCCCCTCTTTTCTTTTTTGTTGTTGTTGCCTTGTAATTATTGGCAAAAAAGCCTACTATCATCATGAAAAAAATACACTCTTCCTCTTCTTTGGCACCTGTATCAGCTGCTCAGAATCCAACTCACCAGTATAAAGCTGCAGATGCCAAAAAATATCAAAAAGATCTACAAATGACTCTCTTGGTGATACAAACATCTTTAACAGCTATGCAAGCATCCCAAGAGGCTGTGCAAAATGCTGGATCAAAATTTAGTTTAGAACAGAGGGATATTATGACAGAAGAGAGGAACATGTCAACTTCACAGAAAAACATGTCAATTGAGCAGAAAAACATCACAAATGAACAAAGAGAACATCTTGACAAACTGGATAGCTCCGTTACGGAGGTATCAACTCAACTGGTGGATGTTCGACTTAAATCTGAACAGAATACACAAAAAATACAACAAGCACATGAAAATATTGAAACAGTAGCTAACGAAACACAATTAATAAAGCAAACAAACAAGTCACTATGGGATTCACTTGCTATATTAGAGATGGAGAAGGCATCTAATTATCTGAGATTCCAGAATATACCCAAAGGAAAGAATGAGGACCTACAGGAATTAATGATCACCATGTTGGCAGAGTCATTGGATTTGGGATACGAAGAGGTAAATGCAGCAATCGACCTTGTTTACATGGTGAATTCAACGTATGCCAGGATACATAAACTTCTGAGGGAAGTCCATGTTAAATTGGCAGAAAGGTCTATAAGAGACAATGTTTTGAGGGCCGTACGTGATAAACCTTTAAAGGTGGATGATCATCATGAAGTGACTGTTTTGAAACAAATACCATGGAGGATTAGAGAAGGTCAAAAGAAATATTTATTCCTTACCACAAAGCTGACTAAGAAAGAGATCATGTTTAGGTGGCTAATGCCAGAAGGAATATTTTTTACCTGGAACTCTACAAGATATAAGCTGGACTTGATCTTTAAGGCACATGAGTTTTATGAAAAATTCAGAAGTACATTTGAAGAGGAAGAATCGGGTGCCCCAAAAGAAGGAGGGAAAGGTGCTGAACCAATGGAACTAACAACATACCACTCTGAAGAAGGAGAAATAGTGAATACAGACTTACAGCAAGAGGGACAGACAATGAAACCAAAGGAAAAGAAAAAAAGGTAGAAGTGTAAAGGCAAAGAATAAGTAGATAATTTTATTAAATATGGCTCTTAAAAAGGAAGGGAAAATTGAATTGTTCTCCTTAATGTTAATGGACTAAATGGATCATCTAAGAGAAGTTCTTTTGCTCAACTTCAAAAACGAAAGTTAGACATAATTTGTCTACAAGAAACACATATTAAGAAACAATGTGTTAAACTTCTAGAATGTTTAAAACTGGGAAAATTGTTCATATCTTCTGCATCACAAAAGAAAAGAGGTTTAGCACTGTATGTTAAAGAAAAATCGGACCCTAAATATATTCTTTCTGATGAGGATGGTAGGATCTTGATGGTAGAAATTACAATTAAACTTAAAAAGGTGCTCTTAGTGGCAATATATGCACCAAATGACCATCAGGAAACTTTTTATCAAAAACTACATATGTTACTTTTACAAGTGGACTATCAGTCTATGTGTGTAGTGGGCGATTTTAATGCAATTGTGAATAAGGGAATCAATTACAAGAGTGAAAGTAAGGGGAAAAAGGGTAGGAGGAGGCTTCCAAAGTCTTGTTCCAACTTGATTGAAGAACTCAGATTGATAGATGCCTGGAGGCATAAAAACCCTACTTCTGCCAATTATTCTTTTTATTCAAACAGACACAGGTCATGGTCTAGAATTGATATGGTTTGGACAACTCCTGACTTAGTTCCAGATTTGATAGAAGCTGAAATGGAGACAAATGTCTGGGCAGATCATAATCCTGTATTGATATCATTGAAAGGAGCTGCAAGGACGCCCAGGCAGAGTCTAGATAAAGCATTACTAAAAGATTAAAAAATTAGTGAAGAGATAAGCAAAGAAATGCAAATATTCTTTCAAATAAACAAAGCAGAAGAAACTTCTTTACAGAATGTCTGGGATACAGCTAAAGCCTATGTCAGGGGACTGATAATAACCTACTCAGCAAAAATAAAGAAAAAGAAAAAGCAAGAGCGAGCAACATTAGTAGAAGAACTGAGGAAACGGGAAAAAGAACTGCAGGAGGATCCAACAAAAAGAAATCTTAGGGTCCAAATGAATACTTTAAAGCACAAATTGAATCTCTCAGATACAAATGAACTTATTAAGCAAATGAAACTGGCTAAACAGAATTTTTTTGAAAATGCTAATAAACCGGGGAGATGGCTAGCATATAAAGTAAAAAAAGAAAGAGAGAAGAGACTGTTTTCGAAACTGAAAGATGGAGAAGGATGACTACAGGTACAAAATATACGAATTAGGAAAATAGCTGAAGATGTTTTGGCAAGGTTATACCGGAAAGAAGAGATTTTGATTGAGAAGGTAAAAGAATACATTCGAAAGGGAGGCTTACAAAACTACCAGAAAAGTATCAAAAATTATTGAATCAAGAAGTAACAACTATGGAAATAACAGAAGCAATTATGCAACAAAAGAATGATAAAACCCCTGGTCCGGATGGACTACCAGCTGAATTTTACAAATCTTTTGAGGGAGTTTTTGCTACATTTCTTAAAGATATATGTAATGAAGCATTGTTAAATGCTAAAATTCCAGACACTTGGACAGAGGCAAATATCACATTAATACCGAAAGAAGATACGGACTTAAAACAGATTCAAAATTACAGACCTATATCATTACTAAATGTGGACTATAAAATTTTTGCCTCTATATTGGCAGAAAGGTTGAAGAAGTTTTTAATAGACTTTATTCATCCAGACCAAATGGTTTCCTGCCTAAAAGACAGATGAAGAACAACCTGAGGACTATCTTGGATTTTCTAGAGTACTATGAGACACACACAGAAAAATCAATGGCCCTACTGTTTTTGGATGCCCAGAAAGCCTTTGATAATGTTAATTGGCAATTCATGAAGCAACAGATGGCTCAAATGGAGTTTGGGGGAAAATTCATGAATGCGATATCAAGCAACTATCAATCGGCCAGAATTTTAATTAATGGAGAACTTACAAGGGCTATAGAGATACAAAAGGGTACAAGGCAAGAATGCCCGTTGTCACCCCTATTGTTCATTCTGACTTTATTTATTTATTTATTTATTAAAACTTTTTTATGCCACCCCATTCGCCGAAGCCTCGGGGCGGCTTACAACAAAAAGTTAAAATAACATTTTAAAATATATACAGTAAAATACAAATATATAATTTAAAACATACAATATAAAACAAGCCGCCCTGGCCAAATAAAATTCAATAATATTAACATTTAAAATACTGCTTAAATAAAAAGGTCTTCGCCTGGCGCCGATAAACAAATAACGACGGCGCCAGGCGGACCTCTCTGGGGAGCGCATTCCATAACTTAGGCACCACTGCTGAGAAAGCCCTCATCCGAGTAACCACCCTCCTAATTTCCTTCACTGAGGGCTCCTGGAGGAGGGCCTCTCCAGCTGATCTCAGGGGGCGGCTGGTCATATATGGACGTAAGCGCTCCTTCAGGTAACCAGGACCCAAGCCGTTTAGGGCTTTATAGGTCATCACCAACACCTTGAATTGGGCCCGGACTTCAATGGGAAGCCAGTGAAGCTGCCGGAGAACTGGAGTCATGTGAACACAACGCCCAGTCCCCGTCAGCAGCCTGGCAGCTCTATTTTGCACCAATTGAAGTGTTCGGACCGTCTTCAAGGGTAGCCCCACGTAGAGCACGTTGCAGAAGTCTAGGCGGGAAGTCACCAGCGCGTGTGTCACCGTCGCCAGGCAGTCGTATTCCAGGTAGGGGCGCAGCTGATGAATCAGCCGAAGCTGGAGGAAAGCGCTCCTCGCCGCTGCTGTTACCTGAGCTTCCAGTGAAAGCTCCGGGTCGGGGAGCACTCCCAAGCTGTGGACCTTGTCCCTAAGAGGGAGTGCAACCCCGTTCAGGACAAGGTTCAATTCACCCTCTCCGAAGCCCGATCCGCCAACCAACAGGACCTCCGTCTTGTCTGGATTGAGCTTCAGTTTAGAGGTCTTGAATAGAAATGTCAGGGATGACAAGAACATTAAAGGTACTAAAATTAGGGATGAAAATTATAAATTGCAAGCATTCGCAGATGATTTGGTTTTTATAATAGAGGAACCTTTTGTAACAATCCCTAAATTTTACAATGGATTGAAGAATATGGTGAGGTTACGGGGATGAAAATAAACAAAGAAAAAAAGAAACTTTTAGTTAAAAATCTTACGCAAGATCAGAAAAAAAGACTCCAAGAACAAGTGGACTTGCAGATTGTTAAAAAGGTCAAATACTTGGGAATCTATCTTACAGCTAAATGCACAACTTTGAAAGAAGACAATTATGATAAATTATTGAAGGATATTAAAGGTGATCTGGAAAAATGGGCCAATTTACAATTGTCTTTGATGGGAAGAATAGCACTTGTTAAAATGAATATATTACCTAAACTTCTGTATTTGTTCCAAATGATTCCTGTAAAAATTGATAAAAAATTCTTTGATGACCTATATTTTCAAATTTCGAGATTTATCTGGAGAAAAAAGAAACCAAGTATTAAATTAAAAATGCTTCAGGAAACCAAAAAGAAAGGGGGTTTTGGTCTTCCCGATTGGATGTTGTACTATCAAGCGTCTGTTTTAACTTGGCTAAAAGAATGGATAACTTTGCGAAATAAGAGAAATTTATATCTTGAAGGTCATGATTTGCAAATGGGTTGGCATGCTTATATGTGGGACGAGAAGGTTAAGTCTCATGGGACTTTTTTAAGTCACTTTATGAGAAGATTGTTAATGTCAGTGTGGGAAAAGTTACAGTAAAAATTGTATAATAAATTACCAAGATGGCTTTCACCTATGGAAGCTTTTGCGTATCCAAATGTATTGAATTTTGAAGGGATCATAAGATATGATGATATTTTGGATAAGGATGGAGGTCTGAAACTAGATCAAGAATTACAAGAACAGGGACTTAATTTCTCTTGGTGGTATAAGGTGCAGATGCAATCAAGATATGCTAAAGACTGGAAAATATGGGGGTTTTATAAAGACCTAACAGCCTTTGATCAAGTGATGCTGAAAACAGATGAGAAAATGATTAAAAGAATGTATGAGTTCTTACTTGGCAGGAAAATGAAAGGGGAACAGGTTAAGGGAACTATGATAACATGGGCACAAAATTTTGGATATAATATTGAATTAGAAAAGTGGCAAAAGCTATGGGAGAGAAATATTAAAGTAACTTTAGCAACTTTGTATAAAGAAAATTTATATAAAATGTTTTACAGATGGTATTTGTCACCAAGTTGATTACCTAAGATGTTTCCAAATATGTCAAACGGATGTTGGAAATGTAAACATGATGTGGGTACTTCTTATCATATGTGGTAGACCTGTGAATATGTGAAAAAGTATTGGATTAAAATACATAAATGGCTCGAGGAAATGCTACAAAAGCCCTTAGCTTTTAAACCTGAAATTTTCCTGTTAGGCATTATACCGGAAAATATTAGCAAACAAGAAATGTATTTGATGCTACATTTAATCACAGTGGCGAGGACTGTGCTAGTTCAATACTGGAAGAGTGAGGAACTACCCACAGAGGAACTTATTTTAAAAAAGATTCTGGACTATGTAGAAATGGACAGGTTGACTCTATTACAGAAGGAGAAAGAAGATACTGACTTCTATCAAACTTGGGACCTTTTTTATGATTGGCTGGAGAAACGGGACTTGACTTAGATTTAAAGATGTGTTTAAATTTTTATAAATCAATTTGAATATGATTGTAGAATGTTAAAAAGATATGTTATAGGGGGCTGACCCAGTATGTCTGATGTATTTGATGATTTATTTTTTTAGTTTTTAGTTTAAAATCTTAATAAAAATCTTTATTAAAAAATAAAAAAAGGAATGCATCTGGATCCATTTGACTCCAGGGGTGGACCATCGCATTAGGACCTGTACCCTTCCAGTGGGAGAGATCAGCCCCAAGCTCAATCCTCACACAGGAAGTGGTCTGACCATGACAAAGGAGTTCAGGTCAAATTTCTCACTTCCTGTGCACCCACTTCCTGGCCTGTTGAGAAAACCAGGTCTAGTATGTGACCTCATTCATGGGTTGGGCTGGTGACATGTTGAGGCAGCCCCAAGGCTGCCATGGAAGCCATGAAGTCCTGAACTGCCCTGGGCAGAACCCCCTTGCGTGGAGGTTGAAGTCCCCCAGGACCAACATCCTGGGGGTCCTCAACACCCAGTCTGAGTTGAATTCTATCAGATCAGGCAGGGAGTCTGCTGGGCAGGAGGGTGCCCAGTACACCTGCAGAGTCCCTAATCTGTCTCAACAGCCCAATACCAGGTACACACACTCTAGGCCTGGTTCCAAAGGAACAGGAAGCCTCAGGAGGGAAATAGAGGCTCGGTAAACCAGGGCAACCCCCCTCCCCTCCCCTGTGTGTGTGGCCGGTGTTGCACCATTTAAACGGGGGGGGGGGATGTGTGAAGGAGACTTCTCCCCCTTCTCCCACCCAGGTCTCAGTAATACATGCCTGGTTTGCCCCTCATCTAAGATCAAATCATGTCTAAGGGATTTTTATTATGGACAGACCTGACGTTTAACAGCAACACCGTCAAGCCTGAGGGCCAGAAGATGTTTCTACCAGGAACCTTCTGGTTGGGAGAATAACCAGAAGAGGAGACAGGTATCTTCTCCTATAATGGCCTGTTAGACCCTCCCAACACCATACCTTCCCCTGCTCATCACCACTGCAGAGATGGCACCCATGCACTCCCAAGGTAAAGCCATCCCAAATTAAAACCAGAAAATATAACACGGTTGTCCAAAAAAAGCAAAAGGCTCCATTGCTCTCCCAAGGGGAACCCTCCACCAGAGCTCGGCTGGAGAGGGGGGTGCGGGGCAAGGGCAGCCCTCAGGTTGGAGACGCTGCTCGGGATGGAACCCAGGACCTTTTGGCCTGCCAAGCAGGGGTTCTACCACAGAGGTACAGCCCCTCTCCAAGCACAGCATTTTTCATTTCTCTTGCCGTCTTCATGACATCAAATGACAGTTTCTGATTATTTTCCATTCAGGCATGAAAAGAATTTATTGGCGCTCCATCAAATAGCAGCAAACTCAGCCTGCAAGTGTAAGTGAAGCTTTCAGAACGGAAGCGCTGGAATTTCCACGGCTCTGGGGAAAGAGGAAGCTGGCCAGGAGCAACTCTCACCACGGCCCCACCAGGGGGTCATCTGTGGAGTACTGCGGGTGAGAAAGGGAACATGGCCCCTCTCAGCCCTTAATCAGAAACCTGGGACCTGGGAGGATGAGTCCCAACTGAGCCAAATGGTCTGGCTCTTCAGCCAAAATCCAGAACAGATGGGCAAGCGTATTCCCGCCACCTGGTAGGATGAGTCCCACCCAATCACCCCCCTCCCACCCAAGCAAAAGCAGGCAAAAAATCGGGAAACACCAGCTGGTCTTTGCAGGAGAGGCTTCAGCTGCAGTTCTCCTCCTCGTGCCACTCTGCAGCTTCCAGCCCCTTCACCTTCGCATCTCCCAAGGACTGAATACAAAAGCTGAGCTCCAGCAGGAAGTATTGAAGTATCTTCTTTTCCGCCTGTGCCCTGGAGGACTAGCCTACGAGTGCTGCAGGGAAGGGGTGGGAAAGGAGATATAGAAATTGCAGTGGGGATTAGAAACAGGAGAAGGAAAATCCATGCTTGGAAAGTGCAGGAAGGAAAGAAGATGGGGGCTGCTGACTTATTTGAGGGCTTTTCTGATCAGCCCTGCTCCCCTTGCAGCCCCTCAAGCCACACCCATGCTGATGGCCCTTCAGGACAGCCAGTGAATACAGCCAGAGGACGGGGGTAACTGCACACTCACACCCCACCCCTGGGATCTTCTGCGGCCCCACAAAGCCAACCTATTCTACTGAGTGACCCAAAAGAGAGGCTCAGGAAGACCCACTCTGCAGGTCTCAGCCTGGGCATTTAGGGTGCAATTTGGGGGGTGTGACAGGAGCAGAACAAAAGCAAGAAGAGGGGCAGGCCAGTCCATGCCGGGGCAGTCTGGCTGCACTTCTCCGGGTCTGAGCATTGCAAAAAATTCCTCATCACTGACCTTTCAGTTTGCAGTTCAGCCTCTTTTCCACCCTCACCCCTGACTGCAGGCCCACCCTCAAAGCCAGACATATCTCTGCAAACGTGCACAAAGTGCCCCAATACACCGGGGGGGGGGCTCCTTCAGACACGCGTCCCCCACTGGACAAGGATCTGTGGAACGGCAGGAGAGAAATGAGGACCAGCGACTGGGGAGGTGGCAGGAGAGGCCGTACCTGCAGGTTACAGGGCGGGAGACGCTGGAGAGAGAGAGAGACAGAGACAGAGACAGAGACAGAGAGAGAGAGAGAGAGAGAGAGAGAGAGAGAGAGAGAAGATGAAAGAGAGTTTAATGCATGGTGGTGAGGCTCATTCCTCAGAACCACAGCGACATCCTTCCCTACTGGACCTGGAACCGCTCCTGAAACCAAAAAACTGACAAAGTCTTTCCTTGGCTCAGCCAAATCCACCATTTTTGCAATACACAAACTGCCTTCCCAAGAAACCTGCTGTACTGAGAAGGCCAATGATTTCAAAGGGGAATTCCAAGCAAAGCCACTCACAGAGGTCTCCTGGTCTTCAGGGAGAGAGAGGGCAGTGCCGCTGGGGACCCCCCTCCAGTGTTCCTCGACACCCCCTGGAACCTGCCTTGGACTTGGGGAAGGCCCAACTTCTGGAGTCAAGAGTCACCCCACCTTCATAGAAAGGAAACCAAACTGAATCCAGCAGCACCTCTGAGAGGGCTGGAGATGCATCTCCTTCCCTGGGCCTGCCCCCCAAGGTGCCCTCCAGTGCCCCCTTACCTTTCTTGCTCCTCAGGTAGAGGGAGAGCCCCACGGCCAGATAGACCATGCCCAGCAGGGCCCCAGTGACCCCTGTCCACACTTTGCTCCTGGCAGACGCGGAAGTCCGTCGCTCTGAGGAAAGAAAAGGGGAGACTCATGTGAGAGTCAGATCGGGGCCAGGCTTGGCCTCTTGTCCACAGGTACTGACTGGGGGCCCCAGTCCATGCGCAGCAGATGGGGATGGGGACTTTCCAGCCCCACAGCTGATATCTGGGGCTCTGGCTCAGTCTGTGAGGTCTGCATGGCTGAGTTGGTTTTTCCGTCCCTCATGAGCAGGGAAGTCCCAGACTGGGGTATTGTGAGAGGCAAGTGGGGTGCTGGATGTAGCCCCAGGATAAACAGAAAGGAGGAAAGTGTGGCTGCTGATTTCTCTTCCTGGCAGGAGAGCGTCAGCCACACCCTGATCTCCGTTGCTCCCTCCAAAGAATCCACCCTTCCCCTGCCCAGCTTAGCTCCCTCCTTTCCTTCCCCCAATCTGCCCACTGACCCAGCCAGTTCCCAGGAGTGCCCCCTCAGAGGGAAGGGGGGAGGAGGGCCGTACCCCACCGCACGATGAGGGGTGTCTTCAGGCTGGCGTGCTCCACCTGGCAGGCGTAGACGTCTCCACGCTGGGGCGTGTCCTCCAGCATCACCTGGATCTGGTATGTCCAGTCCCCGTTGTGCAACTCCTCTCCATATAAGACCCCCTCTGTTGCCCTTCGCCCGTTCTTCAGCCAGTGGATCTTGATCTCCCGGGGATAGAAACTGGCCGCGGTGCAGAGCAGCAGTGTGCGGGGGGAGAGGGGGTCGTCCTTGGTGGGGGAGACGGTGACCACGGGCTTGACTGGGGAAGAGGAGGGGGATGTGTGAGACACAAGAGGAGGGTGTGTGAGGATGCAATAGCAGAGAGGGATGGGGAAGAGGAGGGGGACTCCTGGGGCAGACTGAGGCCAGCACCTTTGATGTGGAGACTGATTGGGAGACAGTCCTTTTCCCCCCTCTCCCATAACAAACAAAACTGGGATCATCCCATGAAGTTGATGTGGGGAGTGGTAGAGCCTGTGGGAAGCTGGTGTGAAGGGTGAGGGCTTGACCTGCACTTTTTGAGGTAGGGGGGCACCAGAAAATGCTGAGCACAAAAACAGGGAGCAGGAGAGGAAGACCTACTTCCAGCCACTTTCTCTGCCCCCCTTTCCAAGACCCCATATTTCTCCCTCAAGCAACCATTCCTTCCTCCGTCCTGCCCCCACTTTGGTCTCTAGTATGGGTTGGGGGCTTTCTGCCTCCTCTGACCATCCCATTTTCGAGGAGAAATAAAGGTCACTTCTCCCAGGAATGTAAACGTAAAATCAATCTAGATAAATAAAAGTAAAATACAAATGGAGCTGGGAAGAAAAGGAAATATAGAAAAATAGAAACAGAGCCAGTCAAAAGGGGCCTCTGGGGCATCTAGTCTGACCACCGGTTCCAGCCGGTTTTGCTCACGACATGCCCACCATGTGCATGTCCAGCCTATCTTCATGGCATCTTGTGGAAGCCCATCTCATTTCCTCAGTGTCCCAACTGTCAGGAAGTGCTTCCTGGCATCTAAATGGAACCTTAGTTCCCTGAGCTTGGCTCCCTTGGAATGTGTCCTGCCTTCCTATACAGGGAATAACAGGTCCCTACCCATCTCATGTGACATCCCCTCCCATACCTGTATGTCGCCAACATATCCCATCTGAGTCTCCTCTTCTGCAGGCTGAAGAGACACAGTTCCCTCAGTCTTGCCTCATATGGCATCCCCTGCAAACTGGCCACAAACCTTGTGGCCTTAGGCTGCACTGACTCCAACATGGCTATATCCTTCCTGCAATGAGGGGACCAAAACTGAGCACAATACCTCAGTTGTGGAAGCACCAGAGTCGCATAGAGTGGCAGTAATAACCCTCTTGATCTAGAAGCCACACTTCTGGCTATGCAACCAAGGGTGGCGTTCGCCCTCTTGGCCACCGCATCACACGGCTGACTCATGTTCAGCCTGCAGGCAACCAGCACCCCGAGGTCCCTTTCACAAGTGCTGCTCTCCAGCCACTTGTCCCCTAACCTGTATTTATGACACCCATTCCTATGCCCCAAGTGCAAGACCTTGCACTTGTCCACATGGAACACCATCCTGTTGTCTTCTGCCCACTTCCATAGGCTGTCCAGATCCTTTTAAAGCTGGAGTACCTGCTCCTCAGTTGTGGCCACTGCCCCAGTGTTAGTATCATCTGTGAATTTGATCAGCAGACTGTTCACCCCCTTCTCCCATGTCATTTATGAAAAGTTTAAACAGGATCGGCCCCAGCAAAGAGCCCTGGGGGACTGCGCTTGTTACTGGTCGCCATCCCGATGATTCCCCACTAATGGTTACCCTCTGCTTTCGGTCAGTCAACCATGCCCTAATCCACCGGACAGTGCTTTGGTGTATCCCAAAACTCCTCAGTTTCTCCACCAGGATATCATGGGGCACTTTGTCAAAGGCCTTGCTGAATTACAGGTATACCACAACCACTGCATCCCCTCCATCTAGCCATCTCAAAACCTTGTCATAGAATTCCACAAGGTTTGTCTGGCAGAACCTGTTCTTATGGAAGCTGTGTTGTGTGGCTGCCAGCCTCCCTTCCCTATCCAGCATCACCAGATCTCTCCCTATTATGAGCCTTTCCATTGTTTTTCCTACAGTGGACGTAAGGCTAACGTTAAGGCTGCAGTAGCCTTCATAGTCAATAAAAGTGTAGGAAATGCAGTACTGGGATACAATCTCCAAAATGACAGAAAGATCTCATTTCGAATCCAAGGCAAACCATTCAACATCACAGTAGTCCAAGTCTATGCCCCACCACTGGTGCTGAAGAGGCTGAAGTTGACCGGTTCTACGAAGGCCTACAACACCTTCAAGAATTAACTCCCAGAAATGATGTCCTTCTCATCATGGGGTATTGGAATACTGAAGTAGGAAGCCAAAAGATAACCGGAATAACAGGCATGTTTGGGCTTGGAGTACAAAATGAAGCAGGGCACAGGCAGGTAGAATTTTGCCAAGAGAACACGCTGGTCATAGCAAACATTCTTTTCCAACAACACAAGAGACATCTCTGCACATGGGCATCACCAGATGGTCAACCCAGAAATCAGACTGACTATGTGCTCTGCAGCCAAAGATGGAGAAGCTCTATTCAGTCAGTAAAAACTAGACCAGAAGCCGACTGTGGCTCAGATCATGAGCTTCCTGTTGCAAAATTTAGGCTTAAATTGAAGAAAGTAGGGAAAAGCACTAGGCCACTCATGCATGACCTAAATTCATCATATACTGATGAATATACAATAGAGGTGACAAAGAGATTTAAGGAATTAGATCTGATAGAGTGCCTGAAGAACTATAGAAGGAGGTTCACAACATTGTACAAGAGGCAGCAACTAAAACAATCCCAAAGAAAAAGAAATGCAAGACATAAAAATGGCTGTCTGAGGAAGCTTTACAAATAGCTGAGGAAAGAAGGGAAGCCAAAGGCAACAGAGAAAGAGAAAGATACACCCAATTGAATGCAGAATTCCAGAGAAAAGCTGGAAGAGATAAGAATGCCTTTTTCGATGAACAGTGCAAAAAATAGCAGAAAACAATAGCACAGGGAGGACCAGAGATCTCTTGAAGAAAATTGGAGATATGAAGGGAACGTTTCATGCAAAGATGGGCATGAATAAGGATCAAAATGGCAGGGACCTAACAGAGGCAGAAGAGATTAAGAAGCAGTGGCAAGATTACACAGAAGAACTGTACAAGAAAGAGCTTAACATCCCTGATAAGCACAATGGGGTGGTCACTGACCTGGAACCAGACATCCTGGACTGTGAAGTCAAATGAGCCTGAGGAAGTCTCAGCAACAACAAAGCTAGTGGAGGTGACAGCATTCCAGCTGAGCTGTTCATAATCCTAAAAGATGATGCAAGTAAAAGTGCTATGCTCAATATGCCAGCAAATTTTGATAACACAACAGTGGCCACAGGATTGGAAAAGGTCAGTTTGCATTCCCATCCCAAAGAAGAGAAATGCCAAAGAATGTTCCAACTACCACACCATTGCACTCATTTCACATTCTAGCAAAGTGATGATCAAAATCCTACAAGCTGGGCTCCAGCTGGATGTGGACTGAGAACTACCAGAAGTACAGGCAGGATTTCAAACAGGCAGAGGAACTAGAGATCAAATTGCCAACATACGCTGGACCATAGAGAAAGCTAGAGAGCTCCAGAAAAACATCTCATTCTGCTTCTTTTACTATGCTAAAGCCTTTGATTGTGTGGATCACAACAAATTGTGGAAAGTTCTTAAAGAGATGTGAGTACCAGACCATCTTATTTGTCTCTTGAGAAACCTATATGCTGGTCAAGAAGCAACAGTTAGAACTGGGCATGGAACCACTGATTGGTTCAAAATTGAGCAAGAAGTTTGCCAAGGCTGTATACTGTCCCCCTGCCTGTTTAACGTATATGCAGAGCAGATCATGAGAAAGGCGGGGCTAGATGAATCACCAGATAGAATCAAGATTGCTGGGAGAAATATCAACAACCTCAGATTTGCAGATGACACCACTCTCATGGCAGAAAGTGAAGAGGAAATAAAGAGCCTCTTGATGCGGGTGAAGGAGGATAGTGCAATAGTTGGCTTGAAACTCAACATTAAGAAAACTAAGATCATGGCATATGGTCCTCTCACTTCCTGACAAATAGATGGGGAAGAAATGGAGGTAGTGACAGATTCTATTTTCCTGGGCGCCAAGATCACCGCAGATAGGGACTGCAGCCAAGAAATTAAAAGATGCTTGCTCCTGGGGAGGAAAGCTATGGCAAATCTAGACAGCATACAAAAAAGCAGAGACATCACCCTGCCAACAAAAGTGTGTAAAGTCAAGGCTATGGTTTTCCCAGTTGCAATATATGGCTGTGAAAGGTGGACCATAAGGAAGGCTGAGTGTCGAAGAACTGAGGCCTTTGAATTGTGGTGCTGGAGGAGACTCTTGAGAGTCCCCTGGACCGTAAGTCGATCAAACCTGTCAGTCCTAGAGGAGATCAACCCTGCCTGCTCTTTAGATGGCCAGATCCTGAAGATGAAACTCAAATACTTTGGCCACCAAATGAGAAGGAAGGACTCCCTGGAGAAGAGTCCAATGCTGGGAACAATTGAAGGCAATAGAAGAAGGGGGTGGCAGAGAATGAGGTGGCTGGATGGAGTCACTGAGGCAGAGGATGTGAACTTGGGTGGACTCCGGGGGTTGGTGAAGACAGGAATGCCTGGAGAAATGTTGTCCATGGGGCCACAATGGGTCAGACGCGACTTCATGAGTAACAACAACAACAATCAATATCTGAGTTTATGCTGGAGATAAATGGGCAAGAAATGGGCACCAATTTCCCATTGTAGAGATTGTGAAAATATAAAGAAATTTTGGAGAATGGTTTTTAAGAATATCAAAACATCAATAATAAATCTGGTGACATCAGCAAAAATGATAATAGCAAAGAATATGAAGGCGAAACAAATCCTCATTGAATGGTATAGAGAAATTTGGAATATAGCCGTTAATGTGAAGTTGAAGTGGGATTAGGGTAAAAAAGGACTGAATGAGAACTAATAAAAGGGAAGGGTATTAAATCTGAATGATGAATCTGTTTATTCACTAAATGCATTTTTGGATGGAATGGGTATTCCCGAAAGGGTGGGAAACTGAAAGCTATAAGCAAAGAAGAGGAAAGAGTTGAAGGTGTAAATATACACAGCCACGGTCCTGTTGCCAGGATGCCCAAGTTGTGTTTCGTTCTCTATATAGATGGGGTATTTTTGTGGTTTTTTTGTTTTGTTCTTTCTTTTCAGTTTTAGATTGTATTTTATTGTAGCAGCTTATTCTTAATGACTGGTATTTTAAATTAAATATACATATAGATCAATACAGATTTATGGCAGGGAAGCCTACGTCAGATGCCTTAATGGAGAGAGTTAAGTACATTTCAGGAGTCTAAACTGAGTAAAGGTAACATGACGATGCTTTTACTTGATGTGCTTTGATATCCCCCAGACTGTCGTTTGAGGTCCCATGGTTGAAAGCGTTTGATCACATTGAATGAAAGTACATATTTGAAATCAAATATGAGTAAGAAGCTTATTACACTTATAAAATAAATAATATGGAGGAGTGTATTCAGTAGTAACCATTAACGGAGTGGATTCTAAAAAATTCAGGAAGGGCCATCAATTTTCACCATTGATATTTGACTTTCCAATAGAACCACTGGCACCTGGGTTCACAGGAAATAGTAAGAACAATAAAAGCTAAGCAACATGATATTAATTGGTATGCAACTGATAGGCTTATTTTCAGAATAAACATGTACAAGAATAGAGCCTCTAAAACAAATATTGGCTATGCTCAAGGGCTATAGAGATAAAATTAATTATGAAAAATCTAAATAATTGTGTATAAACATTTCCATGCAAGAACAGAAAATGTAGAATGTCTAAGGTAGACCTTAGTTACTTTATAGAAGTTATAAGAATAATTTTAGTTTTATAAAGGCATATATAAGAAATTGTCAACCTCAACTTATTTATAACTAGTAAATTTGAAATACTTCTGTTATGTCAGTCTTGAAGTCGTGTAAAAACTTGACATCTTCTGTTTTACTTCAAAATTTCCCGTAGTATGCAGATGTTAACAAAAAAAAATCACCCCCCCCCCCCGCAAGGGAGATATTTATAGCTCAGAAGGATAAAGGAGACTGGCAGATCCAAATTTAATGAAATCCTGTGCAGGCTGTTCGACTCAAAGGAATGAGCGATGCCCCTAATGACCTCCGAGGGGGGTCTGAGGAGACCCCTTCCCCCTCTTCTTTGCCACCATTTCCTAGAAATAGAATTAACGGGGATCCTCCTTCCCTTCCTTGAAATGGTCCAAATAGAGAGGAATTATACGGATTTTCCAGCCCCGACTGCTCCTCGCCTGCTTCCTTTGGGATCACCCCAAATACATTTGCGCAAGCAAAACACGCAGGGGAAACGGCTTGCCGGGACACGCACGGGAAGGAGGCCCGGGAAGGTGCGGCATAGGCGCCCCCTGCAGGGCTGCGGGCTCCGCGCTCGCGGTGGGGCACCTGGGGGGAAGGGTGGCCGCGCTCCGCCAGGACCCCACTCAGTGCGCCGGCCATGCGCGAAGGGGCCAGAGCATCCTGGCCTGGCGGCAGGTCTGGGGGGAGTTGAGGCCGGATTGGGGGGGAAGGGCCCTCACCCCACAGGGACTCACCTCTCCTGCCCAGCACGCGCCCGGCCTCAGGAAGGCTGTAGCAGAACCAGCAGAACAAGTCCATGGTGGCCCGGGCTCTCTGCAGCTCCTCCTTGCAGCTGTTCCAGCGTTTGACTGTGGGCTCCCCCAGCGGCGTGAGGGCCTCGAACCGGTCCCGGGCGCTGTCGAAGCGCACGATCTCCGTCCGGTCGTAGATGAACCTCTCCAGGTAGCGCAGCTGAACCTGCCCCGACGCGTTGGAGAAGTGGCACTCGGCCTTCACCTGGTGCAGAAACCGCTGCGGGGCTGCGGGGGGAGGAGAGACCCCGCTGGACTCCACGAATGAGCACTGTCAGAGTGCAATCGCCCTGCAGGACGGCACCTGTGTCCGCCTCCCAGGACACGCAGCCAATCGGAGGGAAGCACCGGTCCCACCAGCCAAGGGGCCCCCGTCCAGCGGGCACAGCCTCCCCCTCCCCAATCTACCCCCAACAGCCCTGCGAGGGAGGCTGAGCAGAGAGGCAGCGGCTGCTCACAGTCACTCAGGGAGCTCTGTGCTCTGATCAGAATGGGAACCTGAATCACCAGAATCCCAGCCTGGCACTGTAACCACTGCACCACACATCCCTGCCCCCAAGCAGGAATTCGGAACAAGGCATAGGAGGGAGTTAACCTGTGGGATTCACCTCCCCAAGAGGCAGATGGGGCTTGAAAGGGCATCAAGTGAATTCAGGCAAGAGCAGAAGACCATCCTAGGGTGCTAGTCCTCATGGCCCCATGCTACCCTCAGGGTGACAGGAACACCAGCTCCCAGGGAACATGGGTGCTGTTGCTCTCATGCACTACATGTGATATTCCAAAGAGAGCAGCCCTGGTCTCCATTAACTCCCCACCACCACCACACCAGCTCATCCACTTTATGAAAATTTCTTCTCTTGGTGGCTTTCCACCAGCCTTCCCAATGGGCTTCCCTCTGGATCTCTGGGACGGTAACGCCCACCATTTCTGCCAAGCAGACCTTCAACAGGACAAGATGCCCCTCCTCACTGCTGAATATCTTGCATCCCAGTTGAACTTCTGCCTGACCGCTTGGATGTTGGCAGAATTCTTGCCAAAGGCCTCTTGGAGGATGTGAGCCTGGAGCAAAAATTCCTCCAGAGGGGCTGCAGGGGCAGGTGGGGAGAGGCAGCTTCTCCCCACTCTTACCCCTCATCCCCGCAGCCACTGGCTTCTTTGCGGGGGCTCCTCCCACTTCAGCAGCTACACCTTCGCTAGTACTGGTGGAGGGACACTTCCCCTGTTGAACCTCCGCCTGCAGTGCAGCTGCAGAGAGCACCAAGCACCCAAAAGCTCCTCTCCCTGCATTCCTTCCTCCCCTCCAAAGCATCCAGGGAGAAGCTGATTCAGCCCCTGGCAAAAAACCCCAAGCCCTGGTCAGGACCACCTTCCTGGAATCCCTGAGCAAGGCTGGAATGTGTGTGTGTGTGTGGGGGGGGGTCCCACCTCTCAATTCCCTCAGGCCCTCCCCTCTCCTAAATCCCCCTTGCCCCTTTTCCCCCCACCAGGGACCCACAGTTTCATCCTCAGGGCAACAGAGGAGAAGCAGAAGGAGGCATGTAAGACTAGCAAGGGGCTTTGTTCTGGGTGTCAGCAGAGGTCGGAGATGCCCAGTCTGTCGAGGTCTTGGTGACTCCCTGGCATGGGGAGGATGCAGCGGGTCCCACCCCTCCCCCTTCAAGCAGCCCCCTTCCTCACCTGGGGGCTCCTGCCTCCCTCCCACTCCGAGGACCAGCAATGGCCCCAGCAGAAGCACCAGTATCGCTGGAAGTATCCACGCAGGTCCCATGGTTGCTGCTGTCCCACGAGTGGGCGAGTGGAAATGCTGCCTCAGCCCCAGAAGTGACTTTTTCTTCTAATTAGTGGGAGTGGGGGCAAAGCCCATGGGAGGGTGCAGAAAAGCACCAATGAGAATTTTCCCTTGTGCAGCGTCATCAGTCTCCAGGCAGAGGGAGCCCGGCTTTGCCCCTATGAAGGAGATTGGTTTTGGCAAGCTCCGTGTTTATGTGTGTGGGGGGGGGGAGGATGAGGCAAGACCCACCCCCGAGTTCCCTTTCCTGCCAGGCTGGCTGGGATGCAGGTCATGTGGGGGAGGGGGAACAGGAGCCCCTTTTGGGCAGGGAGGGGCCACAGTCAGACTATTCAGAAAGATCAGGCGTGAGACGCCCAGCACCCCGTGACCTAGGAGTGGGGACTTTGGGGAAAGGAGGGCTGGTGGGGGGAGGTCAGTGTCTCCCCCACCTCAGTCGACTCCTCCTCCTGTGGGGCTGCTCCCCAGGCTGCCTCCCCAGTGGGTCCTCCTGGGATGGATCCAGACCCTCTTTCACCAAGGGGGCTGGACTCTGGGGCTGGGTTCACAGAGAAAGGGAAGCCAGGAAGGTTCCCGGCACAGGATGGGCTCTTGAGGGGCTGATCCGGGGCCTCGGCCTGCTGCTCAGCACATTTGCTTTCCCCGGAACCAGGGAGGAAGTGTGAGAAATGAAATGTTACTGTTACTAAGTGTTAAGTTGAAAACAAATGAAAGGGTGAACTACAGGGCTAGGGTAGGATCATTGAAGTCCCTTAAGGCCAAAATGCCTGAGAATAGAACCATGGAAATGGTGGTACTAAGAGTAATAGTGTATCTTACATCAAAGTCTTGAAAAATACAGGAGAGGGTAAAAGTGGGGGACAGTGGTAAAACTGTCACCTTCAGTGGAGGAGAGCAGGCGGTTGAATACCTTTTTATAACCGGCCGTAATGAGCCTGGAGGAAGGCCTGTTCGCCCTGTCTCATCCTCCCACAAGATTCAGGAAATATGTTGGCGTTAAGTAAGAATCTGCAAGGCCACTCTGGCTTGTTGAACTTTTAGAAGGAACTGCGCAAGCTTAATAGGTTCATGAATAGTAACTGCCACCCCTCCCATAGGTAATGGGCTCATTAGCATGAACATGGGTTGTATGTGCAAGCGGGGATCTTATCAAGGGGTCGTATGATGTAGGTGGAGGGAGAAGATTGTACCTTCTGAGTAGCCCAACCAATGGGGGAAAAGAGGAAGGGTCTGCGAGCCGGGGAAAGGGAAAAAAAGCAATGTCTTCTGTGTAAACGGCGCGTTGCCTGTCTGGCGGGAGCCCGCTATTGCAGGAATAAATTAAACTGCACTGCTTGGTACTTTGCCTCTGTATTGTCACTACTGGGATCTACTCCTTATAGAAGGAGGGCATGTGGTTTGGTTTCCAGGCTTCGCCAAGGCTTCTCCAGTCACCTGCACCCGGAAACATGGTTTTCATGTGACTGTCATGGATTCCAGTGGAAGGAGCTGCAATTGCAGGAGCCCCTCCAGTCATGCAGCCTCTATATGCTGGCCAATCAGAAAGAGGCAGGCAAGGGAGGCACGAGCAGTGCACCCTGGGAGTGAACTTCAGCTGCACTGGCTCATGGGATGTGTGCCACCAGCACTGGGGAGGCCTCACCTGGGGCCCTGCGGCCTGCTCTGGACACCAGAGTTGATGAGGGATGCAGACAAGCTGGGCAGGGGCAGGGGGGGCACCAGGATGATCTGGGGCTGGCAATGGAGCCCTGCGAGGAGGGACAGGAAGAGCCGGGCGTGCTTAGCCTGGAGGAGAGAAGGTGCAGGAGAGGAAGGCCAGCACCCTCCTCCATCATTCCCGAGTGCAGGACACCGACTGACAGGCGCAAGTGACAGGAAGCCAGACTGGCTGGACATCAGGAGAATTGGAATTGGGACTTGGAGGCCTCCTTTATTGGGGTTTCCTGCTTTGGTTTCCTTCTCGTAGCAGGATGCAGAATCTGCTTTCAAGGGGAATCTGCCTGCCTGGAGCCTGGATCAGCCAAACCTGGTTTTCAAGGCCTGGGGAAACGAGAGGCTTTTCCTGGTGCTTGGATGGCTGGCTGGACCACTCCCTTGGGGGCAGGAATCCCACAACTGGGGCCAACACAGACAAGGCCCACCTGTTGCCTGAGTATGACCCTCCTTGGGAGCGCCTTTGAGGCACATGGGTTATGATGTTGTGGAAAGAGGATGTGGGGTGGGAGGCCCTGCTGGGTCTCCTCCTGCACCTGGGCCCTTCCGAGGCTCTTTGCAAGCCAGCAAACCCCAAAAACAACAATTAACAATTAAAATATTGTTTAAATAGAACGGTCTTTGCCTGGCGCCGAAAAACAAATGACGGCGCCAGGCGGACCTCTCTGAGGAGCGCATTCCATAGGTTGGGCGCCACCGCCGAGAAGGCCCTCCTCCGGGTACTCACCCTCCTAATATCCTTCACGGAGGTCTCATGGAGAAGGGCCTCCTCCGCCGATCTCAAGGGGCGGGAGGGCATATATGGACGCAAATGCTCCTTTAGATGACCAGGTCCCAAGCCATTGACGGATTTATAGGTGATAAGCAACACCTTGATTTGGGCCCGGACCTCAATGGGAAGCCAGTGAAGCTGACGGAGAACTGGGGTTACATGAGAACAACACCCAGTCCCCGTCAGCAACCTGGCATCTGTATTTGGCGCCAATTGAAGTATCCAGACCATCTTCAAGGGCAGCTCCACATAGAGCACGTTACAGAAGTCTAATCAGGAAGTTACCAATGCATGTGTCACAGTCGCCAGGCAGTCGATCTCCAGGTAGGGACGCAGCTGATGGATCAGCCGAAGCTGAAGGAAGGCACTCCTCGCCACCACTGTTACTTGAGCTTCTAATGACAGCTCTGAGTCAAGGAGCACTCCCAAGCTGTGAACCCTGTCCCTAAGAGGGAGTGCTACCCCGTTCAGGACAAGGTCCAGGTCCACCATCCCAAAACCTGACCCACCTACCAACAGGACCTCCGTCTTGTCTGGATTGAGCTTCAGTTTATTGGCCCTCATCCAGCCCATTACCTCGGCCAGGCACCGGTTCAGCACAGCCACTGCCTCACCTGGATTGGTGGAGAACGAGAGGTAGAGCTGGGTGTCATCAGCGTACTGATGATTCTGCAGCCCACACCTTCTAATGACCTCTCCCAGTGGTTTCATGTAGATGTGAGGAAGGCTTTGCAAATGCCACTGCTCGGACCCACTTATCTCCAGATGTGAGGGGAGGGGAGGTGCTCACTCCCCCATGGCACACACATGTTGGTTCCCGTGTCCAGGCACCCCCAACCCTCTTTTTCCTGTTTCTCCCTGTAGGGGCAGGACCACTGGGCCCAGAGGCTGCACTTCCCTGGCATCAGGGGGAACACAGCTGGGCACTCAGGTTTCACTTCCTCAGGCAGCAGCCAGGGTCAGCGTTTGGGGAAGCGGAACGGAGAACTGGCCAGCACCCAAGGGGAGGCAGTTGGCAGAAGGCTCAGAGAAACCCCTCCACAGACAGCTATGGCCTCCAGTGCCCCTATGTCCCTAGAGCTGTGCTCACCCTGCCTGCCCAGCAGGACTCTGGCCCCATCCCAGGTTCCGGGGAGGGAAGCTCTGCGGAGCGCTGGGAGTCGGCCTCACAGGTGTAGAAAGCTTGGAGGTGGGAGGAGGGGAGAGCACGGCCCCGATCCCCCTTGGCAGGAGAGCAGCATTTCCTGGGCTTGTCTTCCCTGCGCTCAAGCCCGTGCTGATGGCCGCAGCGAGGAAGGAATTCCCCACATGCCCAGGAGGATGCTTTCCTTGGCCAGTCATACGTGGCTGGGCTCGCTTGCTTGAGCCATTGTAGGCAGTGGCTCTGAGGGCAACTGGCTGAAGCCCGCCTGGTCAGGGGTGACCAGCGCTGGCTTCCTCCATCTAGGGCTGGCTGGCGGAAGGGAACTGGGTGTCGCCTCCCAGGAGACCCTCACAGCCCCTCTGGAGAGGACCCCAGGGAGAACTCGCTTTGCTTGGGAGGCCGCTCCTGAGCGCTTGCTGGCCCCACATCTTCACATGACCGCCAGTCCCAGCCCGAGCACTGTGTCGGGCACTCGGCAGAGCTGCTGATGACACCCTCCCCTATTTTGTGAGGGACACTGGAAGAAACCCCACACAGAGCCAGGCCATGGGTCCTGCTGCTGCTTGGAGTGCGTTGCTCAGATCTTGAGGCTGCCACTCAACATGTTCCCCCACATGCAAACACACACACAATATTTTATGGATTTCCTTCCTGGTTGTGGGCAGGGCCTTCCCCGCCTCTCTTGGTTGTTATGATCACTCTTTCCTTTCCACTGGAAAAGAAAAATATTCCAGGTGTGCAGAGTTCTTTTTAAAACTTTATTGCATTAAGGGAACAGAAAGGAGTGGTTTCCTTCCCATTTTTCATTTCCTCTGAGCACATGTTCACACACCCCTTTTAAACTCCTGCTCCCGGCCACTTGTTCCCACCTCCTTTCCCCTAATTGGCTAATAGGGTACTGAGAGTTTACACCCTTCCTGCCTGCCTACTACACGCAGCCCCAACACCGGCCCTTCTTCCTAATCCAGCCCTGCCCCTTCTGGGCTACAATAGGCTCATTTTGTTGTGCCCAGCTTGTCAATAAACAATCAGGAAGTATTTGGCCCTCCTGCCTACGCACCTGTTTCCCCACACAATGTGCTATCTGTTTTTGGCCCCTCCCCTCCTTTGGGCTAAGTAATTTTCTTTGTTACCTTGTTAAATCTCTACTCCCTTGTTTCAAATCATCCTTTCACACCTATCATTTGTGATGATGGGAATTTTGCCTCGGACCACCTGCATCCTCACCAAGTGCTAATCCCTCCCCCCTTTCACACCAAGAGGAAGGGGCCTGTAGGGCCATCAGGCCCAGCTTCTGCTCCAGGCAGGGCCCCCAGGGAAGTGCCCCTCTCAGAGGACTGGCCAGCCGCCTCTTGTGGGCCTCAGTGTGGGAGAGTCCCCCAGATCCCCAGGGAGTTGGTTCCCCTGTCATACTGCCCTGACACGGAGGGAACCTGTCCCTGCTACATATCATCCCGCTCTTTTCAGCCTGTGCTTCAACCCAGAAAGTTCCCTTTCTCTTTCTGTATTCCAGGGAATTAGCTCTCTCAACCCATTTGGGGTCATCCAGAAATTTGACCACCATTCGGGATCAGGGCTGCTCTGGAGGTGGAACCAGGACACCACCGTGCTCACAGGATCGGTCTCGGGGTCCTTCAGGAGCTCCCAGCCTCCTGATCAGCCCCATCTGGGAGCCCAGGGAAAACGGATGCAAGAGTTGGCTCTCCCCTCCGGAACAGGCCCCAGTGACGCAGTGTCCCTGTTTGCGGCAATGCCTGCATCTTGTCCGAGACACGTCCTGCCTCTCTGCTCTCTGGCCAGCTGAGGGGCGGCCCAGCACCTGCTCCCCCCCCCTGCCCCTGGCTGCACTTGGCCCCTGTGCTCTCCTGGCTTGCCGCGCTACCTCAGCCATGCAGGTCCCCTGCAGACCATGGCTCAGCTCCTGTGCCTTGCTGGCCCCTTCCATGGATCCTGCCTCAGGGTTCCTGCACTTCCACCTGCCTTCCTGCCCTCAGCCCTCTGACCATATGCAGAATGAGCATCATTTCGCTACACGGAAGAGCAGCCAAAAGCAGGAAAGGACAAGTCTGTTTCCCATCTTTTTTTCAGTACAAATTCAAATTAAAGTGGCCCAGAGAGATGCAAAGATTGCTCTGTTGTCTCATGTAGAGAGTGAGGGGATTCTCATATTTGCCAGTTAGAGGAAATGCGCAGCACTCTGAATTCAGGATGGCCAGAAGCTAGCAAGAAGCAGGTCACTTCATCATGGCTGACAGAAACATGCTGTGCATAGACAGGGTTTGTCTGGGACCCCCACTGCTTCTGGACCCTTCAGGGCACAGCATCAGCCCTATTGCCACCCCAAACATCAGGTCGTGTGGTGTGGCAAGGGGTCAGAGTGGATCCTCCCTGAGGCTCAGAATGAACAATTCCCCTTCCAGGCAGAGCTCTGTGAAGCTCCTCGTCTTGTGCCAGGTGCCAGCTCAGCCAGGGCCACGTCCAGCCTCCTGCTTCTGGTGGAGGACAGCACGGTTCAGGCTCTGCCTCCCTGGTCCGGCCACATGGGGAGGGTCCATCCTCCATCCTGAGAGTTCCTTTGCTCCTGTGCTCCATCACAAGAGCTCATCCAATCCCGCAGGATCCAGCTGCGGGGCCTTTGTGACCTCACAGACCCACTCGGCCAATTCACAAGAAGGATTGCTCACCTGGGTCATGGCCACTTCAAAGGGAAACACACAACTGTATACGAGGTGAGCGATCACACGGGTCAAGAGGTTTAAAGGATGGAGGGTTGGACAGGAAGGGTGTGTGAAATGCAGCAGCTTGGCCAGGTTAGGGTGGGGCAGAGTCACATCCATCATCCCCGGGAAGGATGATGGCTCCAGCAGAGGGGATCATCCAGGGGCCATTCAGATGATGCCAGACTGAGATAACACCAAAAGATGTCCTATTTGGGGGTGGTGGGTTCCCAATAAAGAGGGAGCAAAGCCGAGGAGGGTCCCCCTCCTCGTTTTTGTCCTCGAGTCTCCATGCCCCCCTCCCTTTCTTGCTCTTTCCAGGAGAACACCTTATAGCACCAAACACTTGAGAACTTTCATGTCTACCTTTATCCAAGCTCTTAGTCCCTAAGAACAAGTCTGTCTTGGAAACATTCTTTACCACCCCCTTGTGCCACTCGGGACAGATACCTGGCATCCTTCACGTGGGTCACAAGAACCCAGCTGTCCACTCAGGCATTCTCTGAGTCTGGCTTGTCACTGAGTGTGTCGGGCTATTTTGTGTTTCTGCTCCCACAATTGTGTGGTGCTGGTTTGTTTTCAAGATTGGGTTTAAATGTGATTTTAAATATGGTTTAATGCAAGCTGCCGAGGGATGCTTCAATATCCATTGGCATGCAAAACCCAGGCAGACAGACTCTGCACTTTCAGTGTGCACCAATTCCTGAAGACCTATAAACCCAGAAGGAAATGGAGACTCAAAAAGCTTTATGTGACTGACCAGGACTATGTATTTTTCAGAAAAACTGAGAGGCCGGGAGTGGTTGGAGAATGGAGAAAAACAGATAAAATAAGTCCACACGGTACCATCCAGAGAGATAATGGTATGTGACGAGAGGGTGTGTGTTCAAGATAAGGACCAGCACGTTCTATGTGCCAGATCTTCTCAGAGTTGGTCACTGTTTGGACTAAGCTGATAGAGTCAACTCTAAGGCATAAAATGACTGGGCTTTCCAGCTCCCGTGTGTGCCAGGACAGCACTGCAATTGGTCACCCGCAGTCCCAATGGATTACCGAGAGGGTCTATTGGCCATGAGCATGAGTGTTGCAGAAATGTGAGTGTGAATGAGGCCTCTTGATCTTATTGCTGATGATTGCTGAGCATCATAGAATAAATGTTACAAGCACAGTGTGTAAAACCAGATCTGGCATTCAGTCGCTCCTTGAGAAGGGCTTTCCTTGGAAACCTGATAGTCTCCCCTTTAACTGAATCAAGGACTGCTTTGTTAGTGTCAGATAAATTGGCGTCACAAACAGGATCATAAAAGGGACTTCGTCTTCAGGAAAACCAGCCTGTGGGAGAGACGACTGAACGAAAACCAAAACAGAGGGACGCCTTTGGCTGAAGGGCATTCTTAGGTATTGGCTCCAACTAAGGTTGTTGTAAAATATACAGAACGTCCTAGGCTATCTGAAATAAAGAGTTGGGACTGAACAGAAAGACATGTTTGAATTACGGATAAGGAAATTAAGAGATGGTTCAGATTTTGGGATCAGATAGTGTCTTGATACGAATAATGGCACACTTTGGGGAAAAGAGCAAGGAAAGTGAGGATATGGCAGACGGAAATCCCTTCCAGATTAAGATGGGACAGATGATAGACTTCAAAGAACAACTATCCCAGGATATGGGGATAGAGCCAGAGACTGGTTGTTTAGGATGAGAGGAAAAGCAGTGACTAATGCTAAGGAACAAGCTGCTTATGAAGAGGCAGACAAATACATGAGCTCGGAACTAAGAAACCCATGTGAAAAGGTAATGGAGGTTATGTTTAAAAGTGCAGGACTGTGTTTTGAGGAAGCAAATATTGAAGATACAGTGAAAAAGTTAAGGATGATAATTCTGCTACTGCATGGTATTCTAGAAGTAATATAGAGAGTTTGGAAGGAAGAATGTGCCAAAGGTGAAGTTTTAAAAGAAAGGATGAATAACTTGGAGATAGAAATTGACAATTGCATAGAGAGTTGAGGCAAAAAAAGGACAACTTGTGAGACACGCCGCTTCCGGGCAAGCGAATGCAGGCAGACGCACGCGGCTGCGACCTCGACGGCAGCCAGCTCCACCGGCCAGCGCGGCCGCACGCGGCGCCGGAGAGCGCCGCCCGCCAGCCCAGGTGATCGGGCGCGCGTGGTGCGCCACGGGGCGGGTCTCGGAGGCGCCCTGCGGAGTCAAAGCCGCGGCAACGGCCGGGGCTGGCGGCCTCGGGCCGGCGGCCGAAGGGCGGCGACCAAAGGGGTCGCCGCCGTTTGGGGTGCCGTTCGGGGGGACGAGAGGGGGGCTGGGCTGGCCATGGACTCTTGTTGAAATAGGCTTGCCTACTGCTGATTCTCAGGGAAGAGGAAGGATCCCCTTTTTCTTTTTTCTTTTTATCGTTCTTTTTCTCCTCCTCCGACCTACTTTATAATCTTACCCTGCTTTAATTAGTGCTTTGAGTCATTCCTGGCCATGTCGACGTTTATATATCCTGGGGAACCCACGGGGGCTGCTATTGGCGTAGTCACGGGCAATGGTCGTTACAACAACAGGGGCTTAACGTGTCCACGTAGAAGAAGGATGGACAGATGGCTGACACCTGTCCCTCCTTCTGATCCTGCCCCCAACCAGAGGGCGCCAG
>NW_025335566.1:23500-88980 GCF_004798865.1 Varanus komodoensis | reverse complement strand
AGCGTCTCTTGCAGCGCGGGGTCGGTGTTTCCTGCCTGGGGGGCCGTTCCCTCCTGGCCGTTGCCGCGGCTTTGACTCCGCAGGGCGCCTCCGAGACCCGCCCCGTCGCGCACCGCGCGCGCCCGATCACCTGGGCTGGTGGGCGGCGCTCTCCGGCGCCGCGTGCGGCCGCGCTGCCCAGTGGAGCTGGCTGCCGTCGAGGTCGCAGCCGCGTGCGTCTGCCTGCATTTGCTTGCCCGGGAGCGGCGTGATGCTGGGGGTGGGCGGACGCGTCTCTTCTGCATGGAGGTTGCAGTCCCCCAGGACCAACCCAACATCCTGGGGGTTCTCAACACCAGGTCCAAGAAGATCTCTGTCAGCTCAGGAAGGGACTCTGCTGGGCAGGAGGGTGCGCAGTACACCAGCAGAGTCCCTGATCTGTCTCAGTCACCCAACACAAGGTGCAAATACTCTGGGCCTGGTCTTGAAGTAACAGAAAGCCTCGTGAGGGAATAGAGCCTTGGAAAACCAGGGTGACCCCAATCCCCTCCCCTCTGGACGTGGCCAGTGTTGCACGAGATAACCTGATGGGCATAACTGTCTGAGGGAGACATCTCCCTCTTATCCCGCCAACGTCACAGTAATATATGCCAGGTCGGCCCCCTCATCTATGATCAAATCAAAGGGATGTTTATTCTGGACCAACCTGGCCTTTAACAGCAACACCACTGCTGAGGGTCGGAAGAGATTTCTTCCAGGAACCCTCTGGTTGGGAGAAAAAGCAGAAGGGGGAACTAGTATCAAACATTTGTCTCTCCCTCTCCTATATGGTCTGTTAGACCCTAGTGCCATACCTTCCTGTCAAGCACCACCTCAATGGCGGCACCTGCAAGCTCCCCAGGTAAATCCATCCTGAATTAAAAGCAGATAATAAAAACACAGTCGCACAAACACACCAGGAAAAATTGACCAGAGCCCCTTGCCCAGCCCAGCCCCGAATGGTCAAAAGAGGTGATGCCCTGAGGGCGTCTCCCTTGGGCCGCCATCCAGCAAGAAGGGGGCTCCAGTGTGGCCTGCCCCAGTCATGTCCTGCCCGCCCTGCTCAACACAAAACAGCTGCAGTGACGATTGGCAGAAGGTCCAGAATGGGAAGAACCAAGGACTTGTCCATGAATTTGGGACCAGATCAGGACAGGACAGGACAAGGTGTTCAAAGCTGGCAGGGACTATGGGCTGATGGAACTAAAGCTGTGGGTGGGGAAGAGACTTGCTCCCTACCCCTTGCTCCCTCTTATGCATGTGAAGTCTTTGGTGGTTTGTCAACCTTCTCAGATGGGACTCCACTGAATTTTGTTAGTCTGACAAACTCAGAGTTTTGTCCCCTTCAAGGGGGAGCTGCGTCTTGCCAGGACCATATGGTCCCACTCTGGTGCCAGCAGGGGCCATTCCTGTGTCATGGTGACAGATCAGAGTGTGAAGAACAACATGCTTTCAGGGATGCCACCACCAATCCCGGACTTCCCACCTTTATGTCCTGAACTTGCAGAGTGTCCCTCCCACTCTGGAGTTGGGAGGACTCTGGTAATGGCCCCCAGGCAGCTTCATCATCCCCAGGATGGATTCACTTGCCTCCCCAATTTCTGTGCACACTCCATTTTCCCAAGAGGACATGTGGGACTCCCAGGTGAAGTGGGGGGTGGGCCCAGTTGGGCAAGGCTGCAAAGCTCATGGAGAGCAACCTTCGGACAGCGCCAGACCCGGCTCCATCCACCCACCCACCTCCAGCACTGACAGGCAGTCATTCCACGCAGTCTCAGACTGGGGAGGCTGCCGGGGGTGGAATCCAGGACCTTCAGCATGCCCAGTTGAGGCTCTACCACAGTGGTACAGCTCCTCTCCAAACAGAACATCCTTCATTTATTCATGTCATCAAAGCACATTTTCTGATTATTCTCCATTCAAGCACAAACTGAATTTATTGGTGCCAAGTCAGCCTTCAAGTGTGAGCAAAGCTTTCAGGACTCCAAGCCCCGGAATGGCAGCAGCTCCCAGTGAAGCGGAAGCTGGCCAGGAGCGACTCTCAGCGCCAACCCTTCAAGGGGCACTTGTTGGGTCCTGTGGGTGAAGAAGGGAATGTGTTCTCTCTTACCCTTAATCAGGAAACTGGGACTCCACAGGATGAATTCCAACCAAGCCAAAACATCTGGCTCTTGAGGCAAAATCCATGGAAAATGGGCAGGCATGTTCTGGACGCCTGGCAGGATGAATCCCACCCCATCACCCCCCACCCACCCAAGCAAAAGCAGGCAGAAAATCATGAAAAGCCAGCTAGTCTTTGCAGGAGCAGCTTCAGCTGCGGTTCTCCTCCTCGTGCCAATCCGCAGCTTCCAGCCCTTTCACCTTCGCATCTCCAAAGGACAGAATTGGAAAGGTGAGCTTCATTAGAAAATATTGAAGTATCTTCTATTCTGCCTACACCCTGGAGGACTAACTGATGAACGCTGCAGAGAATGGGTGGGGAAGGAAACAGAAATTGTGGGGGGGGGATAAAAATAGGAAAAGGAAAATGCATGCTTGGAAAGTGTAGGAAGGAAAGAGAGTGGGGCTACTGACCTGATCGTGAGCTTTTGCACCATGTCCCCCTCCCCTTGCAGCCCCTCAAGCCATACCCAGACTGATGGTCTGCCAGGGCAGCTGCGAATGTAGCCAGAGGAGGGGAAGCTGCCCACACACACCCCACCCCTGGGATCTTCTGCTGCCCCCCAGGGTCCCCCTATTCCACAGAGAGACCCCAAAGGGAGGCTTAGGAGGAGCCTCTCTGCAGCATTCAGACTGTCCATTGTGGTCCAGTTTGGAGGGTGTGACACTCTTTCCAACCCTTGCCCCCAACTGCAGCCCCCCCGAAAGCCAGACATAGCTCTGCAAGGGTGCAAAAACAGCCCCAAGACAGCTGGGGGGGCCCTTCTGACATGCATCCCCCACTCTGGAAAAGGATCTTGAGAAAGGACAGATGGAAATGGGGACCAGCGACTGCAGAGGAGGCAGGAGAGGCCGTACCTGCTGGCTGCTGGAAGGGAGACTCTGGAGAGAGAGAGAGAGTTAAATGCATGGAGGGAGGGGCTGATACCCGAGCACCAAAGCAACACCCTCCCGTCCTGGACAATGATCAGCTCCTCAAAGCAAAACCTTAAGAAGCCTTTCCTTGGCTCAGTCAAAATCCCGCATTTTTGCTAAACAAAATCTGCCTTCCCAGGAAAGCTGCTGGACTGAGATGGCCACTGATTTGGAGGGAAGATTTAAGCCAAGCCCCTCACGGAGTCCTCCTAGTCTTTGGGTAAAAAGGAGGGCTGTGAAGCTGGGGACCCCCATCCTTTGTCCCCTCAATGCCCCCAGGAACCTGTGTGGGATCCCTGCACAGCCTTCCTTAGCTTTGGGGAAGACCCATAGGAGCCCCGCTTCCATAGAAGGGACAACACTGAATCCCAGCATCCCAGAAGCAGCATCTCTGAGGAGGCTGGAAATGCATCTCGTCCCCTGGACCTGCCCCCACCAAGTCCTCCAATTCCCCATTTACCTTTCTTACTCCTCAGGTAACAGGAGAGCTGCACGGCCACAAAGACCATGCCCAGCAGGGCCCCCACGACCCCTGTCCACACTTTGCCCTGGGCAGTCTCGGACGTCAGTGGCTCTGGGGAGAGAGGAGGGGAGACTCATGCGAGAGCCGGATCAGGGCCAGGTGAAGCCTCTCAGCCACAGGAATTGACAAGGGGGGCCATTCCGTGCACCACACATGCGGAGGGTGACCTTCCAGCCCCACAGCGGATCTCTGAGGCCCCAGCCCCATCAGTAAGGTCTGTAGGGCTGAGTACATGTTTCCGTCCCTCATGGGCCAGATAGTCCCAGCCTGGAATATATGGAAGAGTCAAATGGGGGACGGATGCAGCTCCAGAGGGAACAAAAAGCGGGGAAGTGGGGCTGCCAACATCTCTTCCTGGGGAGAGACTTTCAGCCGCCCCCGATCTCTGCTGCTCCCTCCTAAGAGTCCACCCTTCCCCCACCCACCTTAGGCCCCTCCTTTCCTTCCCCCAATCCACCCACAGACCCACCCAGAGCCCAGGAGTGCCCCACAGAGGGAAGAGGGATGAGGGCCATACCCCACTGCACAGTGATGGGCATCTGCAGGCTGGCGTGCTCCACCTGGCAGGCGTAGACATCTCTGTGCTGGGGGGTGTCCTCCAGCATCACCTGCATCTGGTACATCCAGTCCCCGTTGTGCAGCTCCTCCCCATAGAAGACCCCCTCTGTCGATCTCCCGGGGGTAGAAAATGGCCGCGGTGCAGAGCAGCAGGGTGTGGGGGGAGAGGGAGTCATCCTTGGTGGGGGAGATGGTGACCGTGGGCTGGACTGGGGGAGGTGTGAGACATGAGAGAAAGGCAGGCAGGGAGGGAAGAGGAAGAGCGGAGAGGGATGAGTAAGTGGAGGTGGACCCCCAGGGCAGAGCGAGGGGTGGCAAATGGGGATTGGGAGTCATTCTTCTCCCTCTCCCATAACAGGGTCTTCCCATGAAGCTGATGGGGGCAGTCGTAGGGGCTGTGCAGAGCTGGTGTGAAGGGAGGGGTTTGATCTGCCCTTCTTGTGGGAGGGGACAGCAGAAAATGCTAAGCACCAAAAGGGGGAGCAGAAGAGAAAGGCCTTTATTTCCCTACTTTCAATTCCCATGTTTTCTTCCCAGGCAACCACGCCTCCCTCTGTCCTGCCCCCATTTTGATCTCTTGTGTGGGTCAGGGGCTTTCTGTCTCCTCTGACCCTCCCATTTATGGGGCACCTCATTTTCCCCCTAATCTTTTCAAATGAATTTCTGCCAAACAGCCCCCCAAAAGGGTCCCAACCTGTGCTGCTCATCACTTCCTCCAACAGAAAGTGGGGAAGGAACATGCGGGATGGCTCTCCTGGGCTTGGGACTAACCAGCAGGGAAGGCCCAGTGGGCAACCTGGCAGCTATGGGACTCGAGGGGAAGTGACCATGCCATACATTGATTCTTGACTCTAAAGAAAGCAAAATTCACGTGTAGCCAAACAAGTACCCTGGGCTTCAAGAAAGGTGATTTAAAGACATTTAGAACAGTGATAAGTGAAGCCCCATGGCAAGCAGCTCTACTGGGGAAAGCAGTCCAAGATGGGTGGAAATTACAAAAGGAAATTCCAAAGACACTTTCACAAGCAATTCTGACAAAAAAAGATGGTAGAAGACAAAAGAAGAAGCCTACGTGGGCTGAAAGATGATCTCAAAACAAAAAGGGACATGCACCGGAAGCGGAGAAAGGAGAAATCATGGAGGAGTGGAAGGTGCTGAAGACCGGAGAGGGCTAATGTTATCCTGATCTTCAAGAAAGGAAAGGAGAAGAGCCTGGGAAATTCAGCCCAGTCAATCGAAATCAATCCATGGGAATTTCTGGAGCAGATCCTTTCGCTCCCTTTAAGATCAAGAGCTCAAGTACGTTGTGGTCAATTCACCTGAGTCCTCAAAAGGTCCTGCATCCAAGTCAACCATACTGATCAGCTCGAAGTCGAGGACGGCTGACCTGCTGCTTCCCCCCGACCCCTTCTGTCAGAGGAAGGTCCCTGCCATGCATGCAAGGATTTCCTGGGGAGGATGCGGATCTCTGACTGAGAGAAGGCAAAGCGACTGGATCCTGCACTCCACACATCCCACTGTTAATGCTGACATGTGAGTCAAGTCTGCATAGAAACAAGTGACGTTGGGTTGGACTAACATGATGGAGGCAGAAAGAGGCTGGAGGAAACCCAAGGTCTGAACGCCTTTTCAGAGGCAGAGAAATCTATTATCATTTGTTCAAATTCCAGAGGAACGGAAACAGCATCTGAATTACACAAGACCTGAAACAGAAACCCTGATTCAGAATTTTAAAAGGAAAAGCCCCAGGGTATGAGGGTTTTGAAGCGCATCTCTGCTGGACATGTGAGGCTGAAGTGGTTCCGCATCACTAAAAAATGTTCAATTAAGGGGAGATGAAGCACCTGCATCTCGGAAATTAGTGAGAAGATTAGCTATTCCACAATCAGGGTTTGATTGTTGGGGCACCCCCTTCCATGTATCGACCAATCAGCTTGCAAGATTGTTGTCCACTGTCATGAGATGCATTTGAATAAATGACAGTAAAGAACATTCATGCATTTTGATTTCCACTTGACGTGGCGAGATGGTTGTGAAGAATCGGGGCTCCATACTTCACACTGAAATCCGTTCTACAGAGGGCCAAGAGAGGCCCATCCAAGGCGTGTTGGTGCAGGGATTAGAAGCCTGAGCATATTTCTGGCTGGTGAGGAAAGGCGGCTCCTCATCTGCCGGGAGAAACTTGGGATTTTTCACAGTCGAACGAGAAAGGGGAGTGCATCCTTCCCCCACAAGCCATTGATGCCGGTTTAACAGCAAAGAACAAAAGCTTGAAACACATTGGACCTGCTAGGTGAGCATTTCTGCCCTTTAAAATATTGCCCGTGAATGAACTTGTGAAGAAAGTATTAATCTGAATAAAAATAGAAAAGCCTGCTTGACAGAGGGAGGAATCTTCCCCCCCTGCAGAGCTCAAGTGGCAACAAATCTAGGGGAGATGAAGTGAGACTGGGGAAATTTGAGACTTGGAAAATAAAAGACTCTTTAATCTCCCCAAGGGTGAAGAATTACATCAGAACTTATTGTAGCTTACTTGATAGAAAAGTCTTCTTTCGGTTTTACCTTCCTCGGAGACTTTCTCTTTCTTTTGTCTTCATTATACCAACAAACAAATCTTTGTTGTTTGCCACCCTGTGGTCACTTTACTTTTAACAGATATATGGTGGGCCAAAAAACTTTTTTTTCTCTCTCTCTCTTTTCCTGGATGATTTTGCGCTGCCATCTTGTGGCCATTCAGTAAAAGCATTATTACTACAAAAAAAAAAAAAAAACTCACCCATCTTCCTCCGCACCTGCATCTGCCTCGCAAAGTCCACTTCATCAACCTCGAACTGTGGATTTGGAAAAATTCCAAAAAGATGTACAAATGACACTTTTGGCAATACAAGCATCTCTTAAAATCTATGCAAACATCTCAAGAGACTATGCAAAATGCTGTACAAAAATTGACATCAGAACAAAGGAATTTGGCTTCAGAACAAAGAGAAAGAATGGACAAATTGGATAAATTGGATAGCCAGGTCATGGATGTATGTAACCAACTAGCAGATATTTGACTTAAAATGGAACAAAACATACAAAAGATTCAACAAGTGAAAAAGAAAATTGAAAATGTTGATAAGTCTGGAGAGATAGATGAAGAGATACAGTTATTCACACAGACAAATAAGTCATTGTGGGATTCGGTTGCCATACTGGAGATGGAGAAGGCATCTAATTATCTAAGATTCCAGAAAATACCAGAGGAAAAAAAAATGATACCTTAAGGGAATTAAAAACACTGTCCTAGCAGACACTGTTGACATGGAAAATGAAGAGATGGCTAAAGAGATCGACCTGGTTTATAGAGTTAAATCAAGCTATGTTTGAAGACACAAACTACCAAGGGAAGTTCATGTTAAATTTGCAAGAAGATCCATAAGAAATAATGTTCTGAGGGTTGTACATGATAAATCGTTAAGAGCAACATGAGGTGACTGTTCTGAAACAAAAACCATGTAGGATTAGAGGAGGATAAAAGAAATATCAATTTCTTACCACAACGTTGACAAAGAAGGGAATTACGTTTTGATGGTTAACACCAGAAGGGGTATTTTTCAGCTGGCATTCTACAAGATATAAATTGGATTCAGTCTTTAAGGCTCAAGAATTCTATGAAAAATTGAGAAGCTCATTTGAAGATGAAGAACTGGCTGAACAAAAAGAAGGAGGGAAAAATGTTAAGATAACGGGTGCAACAACCTATCACCCTGAAGAAGGAGAAATAGCTACTATAGATCAACAAGAAGATGAACAGACATCGGAACCAAAAGTAAAGAGAAAAGGTACATGCATGAAGGCTAAACACAAATAGATAAATATATATTTTGTAAATATGGCTTATAAAATGGAAGGAAGAACCGAACTCTTCTCTTTGAATTTAAATGGATTAAACGCACCCTCTAAGAGGAGAAGGACTTTCTCTCAACTTCAAAAACTGAAATGAGATATAATTTGTCTACAAGAAACACGCATTAAGAGACAACATAGTAAGCTTTTGAAATGTCCAAAACTCAGAAAGTTATTTATATCTTCTGCTCATCAAAAGAAAAGAGGTTTGGCATTATACACCAAGGAAAAGTTAGATCCCAAATATGTTCTAGCAGATGAAGATGAAATCTTGTTGGTTGAAGTCACAATGAAACTTGAAAAGGTGCTCTTAGTAGTGATCTATGCTCCAAATAATCACCAGGAAGCGTTCTATCAAAAATTACATTCTCTACTTTTGCAAATGGACTACCAAACTCTGTGCTTAATGCGAGATTTCAATTGTATAATACAAGATTTCAATTGTAAACAAAAAAATTGCAATTGTATACAAAAAAATAGACCACAAGAATGAGACTAAGGAGAAGAAAGGTAGGAGGAAACATCCAACGTTCTGTTTTAATATATTAGAAGAATTCAGACTAACTGATGCCAGGAGACGTAAAAATCTAACCTCTGGTAAGTATACTTTTTACTCGAACAGACATAGGTCATGGTCTAGAATTGATATGATTTGGATAACTACAGACTTAGTTCCAGACTAGTTAGAAGCCAAAATTGATACAAATGTCTGGGCAGATCTTAATCCTGTAACCATGACCCTGAAAGGGACAACAAAAAAACCCAGATGGGTATTTTATAAATCTTTATTAAAGATTAAAATGTCAAAGAAGAAATAACCAAGGAATTTAAAAAAATCAATAAATAAAGCTGAAGAAACCTCTTTGCAAAATGTTTGGGACACAGCTAGAGCATATGTTAGAGGCCTGATAATAACATACTCAGCAAACATAAATTAAAGGAGAAAGCAGGAGTGATTTAAACTAGTAGATGAATTGGTGAAGCTTGAGCAGGAGCTACAGGAAGACCCATCCAAAAAAGACCTTAAGACACAAATGAATATTTTAAAACACAAATTGAACCTCTTAGATACAAATGAATGAAATTGACTAAACAGAACTTTTTTGAAAATGCTAACAAACCAGGGAGATGGTTAGCTTACAAACTAAAGAAGGAAAGAGAAAAGAGACTAATATATAAATTGAAGGATGGAGAAGGACAACTGCAGGTACAAAGTATGTGAATCAAGAAAATAGAGGAAAACTTTTTTGTAAAGCTGTACCAAAATAACAAAATCCCAATTGAGAAAGTTAATGAGTATATTCAAAAAGGAAAGCTAACAAAGTTGTTGGAGCAATACCAAAAAATATTAAATGAGGAAATAACAATGATAGAAATAACTGAGGCAATCAAGAGAAAAAAGGAGGTTAAATATTTGGGAATTTTTCTTACAGCCAAATGTACTACATTGAAAGAAGACAATTATGATAAACTACTTAAGGAAATGCATAGTGATCTGGAAAAATGGGCTAATTTGCAACTATTGCTGTTGGGAAGAATAGCAATAGTTAAAATCAATATATTACCAAAGTTATTATTTTTATTCCAAACAATTCCCATAAAAATCGATAAAAATTTTTTTGATGATCTAAACACCCAAATTCTGAGATTTGTATGGCAAAAGAAGAAACCAAGGATTAAATTAAAATGCTTCAGGAGGCCAAAGGGAATGCGGGCTTTGGCCTGTCTGACTGGATGTTGTATTATCAAGCTTCTGTCTTAATGTGGCTAAAAGAATGGAGAACTGTAAGAAAGAAGAGACTCCTTTATCTTGAAGGGCACGATCTACAAATGGGTTGGCACGCTTCTATGTGGTATGAGAAGTGTAAGACACATGCTTGTTTCTTAAACCATTACATTAGAAAGTCATTAATCTTGGTGTGGGAAAAATTAAAGACAGAACTGTACACTAAGTTGCCAAGGTGGCTTTCGCCTATGGAAGCTCTTGTATATCCAAACACATTGAATAAATCGAAATCGAATCGATAAATCGAATATTGATATGATTGTGAAATATGATGATATTTTGGATAATGATGGAGGATTGAAATCAAGCCAAGAATTACAAGAACAGGGCAGTAATGTGGGAATTCATCCCTGCCTCGCAGCATTCATGCTGTAGCTAGGCACGCTACGCTCAGCCAATAGTATTGTAATTTACCAGCCAATAGTATTGCAACTTACTCAGCTAATAGCATTGTACTTCACCTGTGTAACCATATAAGGCTTGTGACCATATATAGCAATAAATACGCTTCCTGTTTCCTGCGCCTGCGCATAAGCAATCAATAAGCCTTTGTGAATCCTGCGCTTGCGCACAATCAACTAGGGTGTTCACTGCTTTACTCGATGGCTATTGGATTACGCAAGTATAAATGTATCAATCTGTGAAATAATAAAAAGGGCTGCTTGTGTTGACGCAGCAGGAATTTTCTGCGAAGATCTTCTTTGTTACACTCAAGACATATCTTGCCAGCAGCAGGATTGTTAGACTGTTGAAATTTTTGTACTGCAGCTGCGAGCAAATGTGCCTCATGGATTTGTGATCCAAAATTAAGGCACACCCGAAGCATAGATTGTATATCAGTCTCTGGATTATTATAAATGGGTGTGAGGGCCGTCTTACAGTCCTCATTTGCATTTTCAAAAGCTAGCTGCTTGAGTAACAATTTTTGGGCCTTGGGACTGTCAGTCTGGCGTTCTACAGGCAGCATCAGCCTGTTGATGAACTCTGTATATGGCTCTGTAGCACCTTGTCTTACATTAGCAAAGCTGGACAAAGAATTGTCTCCAGGCTCTGGGATCTTTTTCCAGGCTTTTATGACTATGCTAGCCACTTGAGTTAAGGCTTGATCTGTTAATGCAACTTGTTGCACAGCCGTTGCAAAGGCTCCCTCTCCTAGCAGCATATCCTCCATGATATTGATATGTATTGCATTTTGCACTGCTCTTTGCCGCCAAGCCTCCATGCAAAGAAGACCTTGGGCAGGGGGGAGGAGAGAGCGGAGAATCATTTTCCAATCCGTGGGCGTTAGTCTCTGGAGAGACATGCCTTCCAGCAGAGCTGTGGTATAGGGGGCATGAATGCCCTTATCGCTAATGGACCGCTGTAACTCTTTCAAAGTTTGCAATGGGGGGGGGCTCATTTCTATCCAGAACGGCTTGCATGCCTCTTCCCCCGGGGGTCCCTCTGAGCACCGGGAACGCTGCTGGGAGTTCTTGTGATCCTGGATCCCCATCCTCCATAATTGCTGTTTGCAGAACAGCGGCTAGGGAAGTTACAACTGGCACCTTATCTGATTCCATATCGTCGGGCGGTTTTGATGGCGGAAGGAAGTGGTGCCTCTCATTTTGAGGAGGAGGAGGGGCTCTAGGAATCGGAGCTGGCGCGGGCAGCAAGATTTTTGGCAAGTGAGCAAGTGAGGCGGTCCCAGCTTCCAGTTGCTGATTGAATAATATATTAGTCGGCGTTAGTCCTTTAAGACAAGCCTGGACTTTACACCACGTGGATAAAATCCTGGAAGTCATTCTGGGATGATCATGAAAGCAGCTGCCAATTTTACACCAATCCTCAAGTTTCATCGTGCCTGACTTTGACATCCAAGGGCAAATATCATGAATTGCTTTAATTAATGCTTCGACGTCACTTTCAGTGACAGAATGTCCCTCTTTAGTAAGTAAAAAATGAATGTCTCGTTTAAAAGCCTGTTGCTCAGTAGACAAAGAAGAGCCCATTGTGTTCTAACTTGACCAATCACACTCACCCGGGATCCGAAGATGCGTGGCGCCTGTAGCCCGTGCTGGGCGTGGGGAGGTGACGACCGCGGGAACCGCCAGCTAGCAGCCGGGGTTGAATCAAGGCAAACCGCTTGCCTTACAAAGTTGCTTCACTGGGAACCGCCAGCTTGCAGCTGAAGGTTGAAATCAAGGCAAACCCTTTGCCTGACAAAGTTGCAAAACTGTCTCACAAAGTTGCAAAATTGCCTCACACGGGGCACCAGCTGTCGAGATCCGGCTCGACAATTGGTGTGAGAGAGTTCAGAGAGAGAAATAAAGCGCTGCAGACAAAGAGATAAAGTTTCAAAGCATGCTTGGTTGGTTGTTCGGGAGAACAAAGAAGATCTTCGCAGAAAATTCCTGCTGCGTCAACACAAGCAGCCCTTTTTATTATTTCACAGATTGATACATTTATACTTGCGTAATCCAATAGCCATCGAGTAAAGCAGTGAACACCCTAGTTGATTGTGCGCAAGCGCAGGATTCACAAAGGCTTATTGATTGCTTATGCGCAGGCGCGGGTAACAGGAAGCGTACTTATTGCTATATATGGTCACAAGCCTTATATGGTTACACAGGTGAAGTACAATGCTATTAGCTGAGTAAGTTGCAATACTATTGGCTGGTAAATTACAATACTATTGGCTGAGCGTAGCGTGCCTAGCTACAGCATGAATGCTGCGAGGCAGGGATGAATTCCCACACAGTAATATCTCTTGGTGGCATAAGGTTCAAATACAATCAAGATATGTTAAAGATTATAAAATGTGGGGTTTTTATAAAGACTTAACAACAATTGATCAAGTGATCTTAAAATCAGATGAAAAAATGATTAAAAGACTGTATAATTTTCTTTTGGATATGAGAATGGAAGATGAACAAGTTAAGGAAACTATGATAACATGCGCACAAAATTTTGCATATAATAATGAGCTACAGAAAAGGTAAAAGTTGTGGGAAGGAAATATTAAAGTAACCGTAGCAACCTCATGTAAAGAAAATCTTTATAAAATGTTTTATAGATGGTACTTATCACCAATTAGATTAGCAAACATGTTTCCAAAAATGTCAAATGGATGTTGGAAATGCAAACATAAACTGGGTACCTTTTATCATATGTGGTGGACTTGTGCTAAAGCAAAACAATATTGGGCTAAAATTCATAAATGGCTTGAGGAAATGTTACAAAAATCTTTACTATTTAAACCTGAAGTCTTTTTATGAGGCATTGCACCTGATGATGTTGATAAACAAGCAATGCATTTGATTCTACATGTAATTACTGCAGCAAGGAATGCATTTGCCCAACCTTGGAGGAGCGAAGAACCACCCACTGTGGAAGTGATTTTAGAAAAGATTCTGGACTGTGCTGAAATGGACAGGCTGACTTTGTCTCTGAAGGAGAAAGAGGATACATACTTCTATCGAACTTGGAACACTTTTTATCATTGGCTAGAAAAATGGGACTATGCGTAGATTTGAATATGTCTACGGATTACTATAAAAAAAGGGGGACTGACCCAGTAAGTCTGATGTCTCTGATGATTGATGTTTTTTAGTGGGGATTTTTTTTAGTTTGCAGAAAATAATAATAAATTTCAGTGAAAAAAATTCATATATTTTAGCCCAACGATTGGGCATTTTTATAATAAAATACATGTGAGAATATGAAAAATTATGTCAGAATTATGGAAACTTTTAAACATTAGTGTGGAATTGGTATCCAATGCCTGTAAAATATGCTATATGGATAATTAATGTCTGAGTTCAAGCTGGAGATGTGGGCAAAAAATAGTCACCTGATTCCCTATGTGGTGGGATTGTGAAAATATTAAGAAATATTGCAAAAGGGTTTTTAAGAATATTAACAAGAAATTGAACTTTAAAATTGAGGCAGATCCTAAAAAGCATAATTGTTAATATTTTACAAATATAAATGGAAATAGACTATCAAAATTATTAATAAAGTTTGTATGATGAGCAAAAATGATAATAGCAAAAAAGGAGAAATGGGATCTTCATTGACTAATATAACGAAATTGGCAATATGGCTGTTAATACGAAGTTGAAGTGGGATTAGGGTGAAAAAAGGACTGATAAAGAATGATTTTAATTAACTATGGATTTTTTAAATTGAATGAGTAATAATAAAAAGGAAGAGTAATAAGCCTTCAGTTGCTTCATTGAATGCAGTTCTGGTTGGAAGAGGGTATTCCTGAAAGGGCAGAAAGTGAAAGCTCGACGCAAAGAAAAGGAAAGAAATGAAGGTATAAACATTACACAGCCATGGTCCCGGTGTCAGGATGTACAAGCTGTATTTTGTTTTTTATACATGGGGAGGGGGCTTATATTTTGTGTTGTTTTTTCTTTCAATTTAATGATGTATTTTATATTATTATTGCTTTCTAGCAGCTTAGTATTAATAATCATTATTTTTTTAAATTATATATATAGATAAGTGAGGATATATGTCAGAAGCCATAATGTTTCAGTGACCCCATCCAGCCACCTCATCCTTTGCCGCCCCCTCCTTCTTTTGCCATCAATTATTTCCAGCATCAGGCTCTTCTCCAGGGAGTCCTTCCTTCTCATTGGGTGGCCAAAGTATTTGAGCTCCATCTTCAGGATCTGGCCTTCTAGAGAGCACTGGGGTTGATCTCCTCCAGGACCGACCGGTTTGATCACCTTGTGGTCCCAGGGACTCGCAGAGTCTCCTCCAGCACCACAATTCAGAGGCCTCAATCCTTTTGCGCTCAGCCTTCCTTATGGTCCAGCTCTCACAGCCATACATTGCAACTGGGAAAACCACAGCCTTGACTATACGCACTTTTGTTGGCAGGGTGATGTCTCTGCTTTTTCATATGCTGTCTAGATTTGTCCAGATTTATACCTCACTTCCCTCATTTGACAGCCCCTTTTCCTGACCTTTTGAAAGAGAAGAGATGGCGATTGAACTGGCCTCCTGAGGCAGCAGAGGCTTTTGCCGCCTCAAAATGCCATTTTGCTTCAGGAAACAATCTAATCCATCCCGATATGTATGTTCCTTTTGTGCTACAAACCAACGCTTCTGACAGAGCGATAGGGGCAGTTCTTTTGCAACAAGTAAGAGGGGTCAAGCAGTGACCTCAGGCCTGTGGCGTTTTACTCCCGCAAACACACAAGTTCAGAACAGAACTACACTATTTGGGAAAAGGAACTGTTGGTGATAAAAGTGGCCCTGGAAGAAAGGAGACATTTGTTGGAAGGGGCTGCTCATCCATCCTCATTCAAACTGACCTCACTCAAATGAACTTGGTCCATTTTGCCTCAGCTAAGATCCTCAACCAAAGACAAGCACGTTGGGCATTGTTCTTCACACATTTTCGTTTCTGCATGGAGTATATTCCACCATCAAAGAACCTCCTAGCAGATGCACTGCCCAGGAGACCTGAGTATTTGAGGGCAATGAAGCGCACCCTGAGCCCGCCCCTATCTTACAGCCTGAAATGCTTGCGCCAGTCACTGCTTTGAGCTCTTGGCAATTGGACCTTCTCTGGGCCTAACAGGCCAACTCCTTTTCCGGGTCAAGAGGGAAGAAAAGGAGGCAGGGACTCTGCCTTCTGTTTACAACTTCGAGAACAGTTTATTGTTATATAACCAAGCTGCGCACATTCCATTGCCGCTTAGAGAACGAGTGTTGCAACAATGCCACAATTCCCCCTCTGTGGGTCATTTCAGGGTTTATAAGACTTTACATGCGGTAACCAGGGACTTTGGGTGGCCTCATAAACACTAAAATGTCAAGTCTTATGTTCTCACATGCCCCACTTGTGAACGGGCCAAATGCAAGCCCGGCAGACCCTCAGGGTTGCGACAACTACTGGAGTTCCCTCCTGGCCCCTGGCACACTGTTTCACTGGATTTCATCACGGATTTGCCCCCGTCTAGGAGCTTCATCAGCATATTGGTCGTCACAGACTTATTCACCAAAATGGCTCACGTTATTCCTTGTACAGGACTACCCAAAGCTAAAACCACGCTCTCTCTTTTTGAAGCTTATTTTTATAGACTACATGGGTGGCCCCTTGCATTAATTTCCGAGAGGGGCACTCAGTTCACCTCCTGGTTCTCGAGGGAGATCCTTCCTTGCTTGAGGTTGAGCTGCACCTCTCTTCAGCGCATCTCCCTCAAACAGATGACCAAACGGAGCATGGACGCTACCCTTGAGCAATACCTCCGTTGCTATGGAAACTACCAGCAAGATGACTGGTCCTCTTTCCGTCCCTTGGCAGAGTTCGCTTACAACAATTGCGTGCATGCTTCCACCCGGCAAACTCCCTTCTTTGCCAACCTGGGATACCTCCCCCGTGCGTTTCCCCCTGCACTCCCTGCTGCCTTTTTTCCTGCTGCTGGAGATTTTCTGCATGACTTGCTTTCCGTACAGTCTTGCCCCGCCTGGGGTGTCTGTGGGCTCGGTGCCCCCTGCCCGGCCCCACTGCACCCGTCCGTCTCCCCTCAGCAACTGCAGCCTATAACCCTCAGCCACCCTTGCTTCTACATGCGAAGACTTGGTGCTTTGCCACCATTCTGGGGTCGGACCCCACGTAATTTTGTTAGCTCAACTACGAGTTGTGCCCCCTTCAGGTGGGAGCTCCTGGTGGCCAGGACCGTACAATCCCACTCCGGTGCCCCCAGGGGCCATTTATGTGTCACACGGCGACAAATCCATTTGGAAAGAATAAAATGTTTGCGGGGAGCCACTGCCAGACCCAAACGTCCAGGATTGGTGCCCATGACCCGCAGCATGTGCCTATGTCATTCGTCCAAGGCGCTTTCTCAGGGCCCAACGCCCCCCGAGGGAGTTGGGGGGACTCTGGCAATGACCCCAGGTGGGACAAGCGAACAAGACATCCCTGCCAGAGTTCGGCTCCGGTTCCCCCTGCAAAACAGGCCAATCAGCCACTCAGCAGCCAGCAGTGTCTCCCCATCGGTCCAGCAGAGTGGGGCTGAGGACAATTCAGGGCAGGCTAGATGATCTTTCCACCTCCAATGCCCTACCAACAGGAACGCTGCAGTGCAGCTCGGCTGCAGAGGAGGGTGCGGGGCAAGGGAGGCCTCACAGCTTTATCCCCTCCAGGAAGGGATTCACTTGCCACCCCAATTTCCACAGGGGACATGCGGGACTCCCAGATGCAGTGGGGCAGGGCCCAGTGGGGAGGGCGGCAAAGGGCAAGGAGAGCGGCCTTTGGACAGCGCCAGACCCCACTCCATGCACCCCACCTGCAGCACTGACAGGCAGCCACTCCACGTGGCCCCAGGCTGGGGAGGACCTTCGGCATGCCCAGCAGGGGCTCTACCACCATGGTACAGTCCCTCTCTGAACAGAACATCCTTCCATTGTTCAAGTCATCAAACTACTTTTCTTATCTTTCTCCATTCAAGCAAGAACACAATTTATTGGTGCCAAGCCAGCCTGCAAGTGTGAGCGAAACTTTCAGGACTCCAAGCCCCGGAATTGCAGCAACTCTGGGTGAAGCGGAAGCTGGCCAGGAGTGACTCTCAGTGCTGGCCTTTCAGGGGGTGCCTGTTGGGTCCAGCGGGTGAGGAAGGCAACATCACCTCTCTTATCCTTAATCAGGAACATGGGACTCCGCAGGATGAATACCAACCAAGCCAAAAAGTCTGGCTCTTGAGGCGAAATCCATAGAAAATGGGCAGGCGTGTTCTGGGCGCCTGGCAGGATGAGTCCCACCCCATCACACCCTACCCACCCAAGCAAAAGCAGGCAGGAAATCAGGGAAAGCCCGGTGGTCTTTGCAGGAGCGGCTTCAGCTGTGGTTCTCCTCCTCGTGCCGATCCGCAGTTTCCAGCCCTTTCACCTTCGCGTCCCACAAGGACAGAATTGAAAAGCTGAGCTCCAGCTGGAAGAATGGAAGTGTCTTCTTTTCTGCCTGTGCCCTAGAGGACTAGCCGATGAGCGCTGCAGGGAAGGGGTGGGATAGGAGATATGGTAATTGCAGGGGGAATTAGAAACAGGAGAAGGAAAATCCATGCTTGGAAAGTGCCGGAAGGAAAGAGGATGGGGGCTGCTGACTCATTTGGGGGCTTTTCTGCCCAGCCCTGCTCCCCTTGCAGCCCCTCAAGCCACTCTCAGGCTGATGGACCTCCAGGACGGCATGTGAATGCAGCCAGAGGAGGGGAAGCTGCCCACTCACGCCCCACCCCGGGATCTCCTCCTGCCCCCCAGGGCCAACCGATTCCGCAGACACACCCCAAAAGGAGGCTCAGGAAGAGTCTCTCTGCAATCTCAGCCTGTCCACTGAAACCCAATTCAGAAGGTGGGACTCTCTTTCCAACCCTTGCCCATAACTGCAGTCCCCCCAGAGCCAGACATGTCTGCAAAGGTGCAAGAAGAGCCCCAAGACCCCTGGGGGTCCCTTCAGACACGGGTCCCCCACTCTGCACAAGGATCTCAGGAGAGGCAGGATGGAAAAGGGGACCAGTGACTGGGGAGGAGGCGGGGAGAGGCCGTACCTGCAGGTTGCTGGATGGGAGACGCTGGATGGAGAGAGAGAGAATTTAATGCATGGAGGGAGGGGTTAGGGTTAGGGTTAGGATTCCTGAGCACCAAAGCAACACCCTCCCCTCCTGGACCTGAAATGGATCCTCAAAGCAAAAGTTACCCAAGTCTTTCCTTGGCTCACCAAAATCCCCCATTTTTGCAAAATACAAACTGCCTTCCCAGGAAAGCTGCTGGACTGAGACGGCCACAGATTTGGAGGGGAGATTTAAGCCAAGCCCCTCACGGAGGCCTCCTGGTCTACAGGGTTACAGTCTGGTCTACAGTGGGGACCCCCATCCTGTGTCCCTCGATGCTCCCAAGAACCGGTGTGGGATCCCTGCACGGCCTGCCTTAGCTTTGGGGAGGGCCCCTAGGAGCCCCCCTTCCATAGAAAGAGACAACACTGAATCCGGGCATCTCTGAGGGGGCTGGAAATGCTTCTCTTCACCTGGACCTAGCCCCACCAAGTCCTCAATGTCCCTCCAATTCCCCCTTACCTTTCCTGCTCCTCAGGTAGAGGGAGAGCCCCACGGCCAGGTAGACCATGCCCAGCAGGGCCCCCACGACCCCCATCCACACTTTGCTCCTGGCCGACCCGGAAGTCCGCGGCTCTGGGGAAAGAGAGGGGGAGCCTCATGTGGAAGCTGGATTGGGGCCAGGCTGGGCCTCTCATCCCGAGGGACTGACTGGGGGCCCCAGTCCATGTGCAGCAGATGGGGATGGGGACTTTGCAGACCCACAGCTGATATCTAGGGTGCTGGCTCAGTCTGCATGGCTGAGGTGTTATTTCTGTCCCTCATGGGCAGGGCAGTCCCAGAAGGGAGGACTGAGAGAAGTCAAAAGGAGGGCTGGACACAGCTCCCGAGGGAACAAAAAGAGGGAAGTGGGTCTGCCAAGATCTCTTCCTGGGGGGAGGCTTTCAGCCACCCACCGATCTCAGCTGTTCCCTCCTAAGAGGACACCCTTCCCACAACCTTAGGCCCCTCCTTTCCTTCCCCCAATCCACCCACAAACCCACCCAGTTCCCAGAAGTGCCCCCAGAGAGAGAAGGGGTAGGAGGGCTGTACCCCACTGCATGGTGATGGGCGTCTCCAGGCTGGCGTGCTCCACCTGGCAGGCGTAGATGTCTCCGCGCTGGGGGGTGTCCTCTAGCATCACCTGGGTCTGGTACGTCCAGTCCCCGTTGTGCAGCTCCTCCCCATAGAAGACCCCCTCCGTCGCCAGTCGTCCGTTCTTCAGCCAGTGGACCTCGATCTCCCGGGGGTAGAAGCTGGCCGCGGTGCAGAGCAGCAGGGTGCGGGGGGAGAGGGGGTCGTCCTTGGTGGGGGAGATGGTGACCCCGGGCTGGACTGGGGGAGAGGAGGGGGTGGTGTGAGACATGAGAGGAAGGAAGGCGGGGAGGGAAGAGGAAGAGCAGAGTGGGATGGGGAAGAGGCGGGAAACCCATGGGGCAGAGCAAAGGGTGCAGGATGGGGAGGGGGAGTCAATTTTCTCCCTCTCCCAAAACAGGGTCTTCCCAGGAAGCTGATGGGTGCAGTCCTAGTGCCTATGGGGAGCTGGTGTGAAGGGGGGGCTTGATCTGTGCTTGTTGAGGGAGGGGGCACCAGAAAATGTTGAGCACTGAAACGGGGAGCCCACACAGAAACAAGTGATGTTTCAATGAACTAACATGATGATGGCAGAAAGAGGCTGGAAGAAAACTGAAGTCTGAATGCCTTTGCGGAAGCAAAAATATCTATTATCATTTATTCCAATTCCAGAGGAACAGAAACATCATCTGATTTCCACAAGAAATGCTAATGCAACATTTTAAAAGGAAAAGCCCCAGGATTTGAGAGTTTTACAGCTCATTCTTCCAGATATGTGAAGCTGAAGTGGTTCCGCATCACTAAAAAATTGGTCAATTAAGGGGAGATGAAGCACCTGCATCTCGGAAATTAGTGAGAAGATTAGCTATTACGGACTCAGGGTTTGATTGATGGGTCACCCCCTTCCATGTATCGACCAATCAGCTTGCAAGATTGTTGTCCACTGTCATGCGATTCATTTGAATATAGGATGGTAATGAAAATTCATGTATTTTAGCCCAAAGATTGGGCACTTTTACAATGAAAGACAGGTGAAAATATGAAAAATTATGTTAGTTAGAAAAAATGGGAACCTATTTCCCTATGTGGAGCAATTATGAAAATATTAAGAAATTTTGGAAAAGGGTTTTTAAGATGACTAGCAAGAAATTGAACTTTAAAACTGAAGCAGGTCCTAAAATGCATTATTGTTAATAGTTTACAAATAGAAATGTAAATAGACTATCAAAAAATTAATAATAAATTTGGCAACATCAGCAAAAATCATAATAAAGAATAGGACGGAGAAACTATACCATTCAGTAAATGGTATAAAACAATTTGGAATATAGCTGTTAATGCAAAGGTGAAATAGGATTTTGTTGAAAAACAGAACTGAGAAAGAATGATTTTAATGGTCTGTGGATTTTGTTTACTGAATACGTACTAATGCAAGGGAAGGGTATTAAAACTTCGGCTGATTCAGTGAATGCAGTTCTGGATGGAAGAGGGTATTCCTGAAAGGGCAGAGAGTGAAAGCTACAAGAAAAGAAGAGGAAAGGGACAAAGGTACAAATATTATACAGCCATGGTCCCGGTGGCAGGATGCACAGGTTGTGTTTTGTTCTTAATATACGGGGGCAGGCGGAGGTTGTAATTTGTATTGCTTTTTTTCTTTCAATTTTATGATGTATTTTATATTTCTACACTCCTTCATGGGTCACGGCCTTGTCGTGGCGAAGGGGCCTGCGTAGCTCAATGAAGCTGTGAGCTATGCCATGCAGGGCCACCCAAGACGTACAGGTCATAGCAGAGAGCTCTGACAAAAAGTGATCCACTGGAGAAGGAAATGGCAACCCACTCCAGTATCTTTGCCATGAAAACCCCATGGATAGTACCAAAGGACAAAAAGATATGATACGAAAAGATGAGCACCTCAGGTCGGAAGGTGTCCAATATGCTACTGGGGATGAGCAGGGGGCTAGTACTAGTAGCGCCAGAAAGAGTGAAGCGACTGGGTCAAAGCCGAAAGGACACTCAGCTGCTGATGTATCTGGTGGTGAAAGGAGAGTCCAACGCTGCAAAGATCTACACTCCATAGGAACCTGGAATGTAAGATCCATGAATCAAGGCAAGCTGGATATGGGCAAACAAGAGATGACAAGACTGAACACTGACATCTTAGGAATCAGTGAACTAAAATGGACAAGAAGGGGTGAATTGAATTCAGATGACCATCAGGTATACTACTGCAGGCATGAAACTCAGAAGAATGGAGTAGCCTTCAAAGTCAATAAAAGATTGGGAAAAGCAGTACTGGGATACAATCTCCAAAATGACAGAATGAACTCAGTTTGAATCCAAGGCAAACCATTCAGCATCACAGTAGTCCAAGTCTATGCCGCAACCACTGGTGCTGAAGAGGCGGAAGTTGACCGGTTCTCTGAAGGCCTACAACGGCTAGTATTAACTCCCAAAAATGATGTCTTTAGCATCATGGGGGATTGGAATACTAAAGTAGGAAGCCAAAAGATAACCAGAATAACAAGAAAGTTTGGCCTTGGAGTACAAAATGAAGCAGGGCACAGGCAGGTAGAATTTTGTCAAGAGAATACGATAGTCGTAGCAAACACTCTTTTCCAACAACCCAAGAGACAACTCTACACATGGACATCACCAGACGGTCAACACAGAAATCAGATTGACTATGTGCTCTACAGCCAAAGATGGAGAAGCTCTATACAGTCAGGAAAAAGTAGACTAGGAGCCGACTGTGGCTCAGATCATGAGCTTCTTGTTGCAAAATTTAGGCTTAATTTGAAGAAAGTAGGGAAAAGCACTAGGCCACTCAGGTATGACCTAAATCATATCCCTGAGGAATATACAGTAGAGGTGAAAAATTGATTTAAGCAATTATATCTGATAGACAGAGTGCCTGAAGAACTATGGATGGAGGTTCGCAGCATTCTACAAGAGGTAGCAACAAAAACCATCCTAAAGAAAAAGAAATGCAAGAAAGCAAAATGTCTGTCCGAGGAAGCTTTACAAATAGCCGAAGAAAGAAGGGAAGCGAAAGGCAAGAGAGAAAAGGAAAGATACACCCAACTGAATACAGATTTCCAGAGAATAGCTAGACGAGATTAAGAATGCCTTCTTAAATGAACAGTGCAAAGAAATGAAAGAAAACAGTGCAATAGGGAGGACCAGAGATCTCTTCAAGAAAATTGGATATATGAAGGGAACATTTCATGCAAAGATGGGCATGATAAAGGACCAAAATGGCAGGGACCTATCAGAGGCAGGAGTGATTAAGAAGAGATGGCAAGATTACACAGAAGGACTGTACAAGAAAGAGCTTAACGTCCCTGATAACCTCGATGGGGTGGTCACTGACCTCGAGCCAGACAGCCTGGACTGTGAAGTCAAATGGGCCTGAGGAAGTCTCAGCAAAAACACACCTGGTGAAGGTGACAGTATTCCAGCTGAGCTATTCAAAATATTAAAAGAAGATGCAGTAAAAGTGCTACACTCAATATGCCTGCAAATTTTGAAAAAACAACAGTGGCCACACGAATGGAAAAGGTCAGTTTGCATTCCGATCCTAAAGAAGGGCAATGCCAATGAATGTTAAAACTTCCGCAGCATTGCACACATGTCACATGATAGCAAAGTGATGCTCAAAATCCTACAAGCTGGACTCCAGCAGTATGTGGACCAAAAACTACCAGAAGAACAGGCAGGATTTCAAAAAGGGAGAGGAACTTGAGATGAAATTGCCAACATACACTGGATCAGGGAGAAAGCTAGGGAGTTCCAGAAAAACATCTACTTCTACTTCTTTGTCTATGCTAAAACCTTTGATTGTGTGGATCACAACAAATTGTGGTAAGTTCTTAGAGAGGTGGGAGTACCAGACCATCTTATTTATCTCTTGAGAAATCTATACGCGGGCCAAGAAGCAACAGTGAGAACTGGACACGGAACCAATGATTGGTACAAAATTGAGAAAGGAGTTCGTCAAGACTGTATACTGTCATCCTGCCTGTTTAACTTATATGCAGAGCACACCATGAGAAAGGTGGGCCTAGATGAATCACCAGTTGGAAGCAAGATTGCTGGGAGAAATATCAACAACTTCAAATATGCAGATGATACCACTCTCATGGCAGAAAGTAAAGAGGAACTAAGGAGCATCTTGATGGGGGTGAAGGAGGAGAGTGCAGAAGTTGGGCTTGAAACTCAACATTAAGAAACTAAGATCATGGCAACTGGTCCTCTCACTTCCTGGCAAATAGATGTGGAAGAAATGGAGGTAGTGACAGATTTTATTTTCCTGAGCTCCAAGATCACCGCAGACGTGGACTGCAGCCAAGAAATTAAAAGACGATTGTTCCTGGGGAGGAAAGCTTTGGCAAATCTAGACAGCATATGAAAAAGCAGAGACATCACCCTGCCAACAAAAGTGCATATAGTCAAGGCTGTGGTTTTCCCAGTTGCAATGTATGGCTGTGAGAGCTGGACCATAAGGAAGGCTGAGCGCAAAAGGATTGAGGCCTCTGAATTGTGGTGCTGGAGGAGACTCCTGCGAGTCCCTTGGACCACAAGGTGATCAAACCGGTTAGTCCTGGAGGAGATCAACCCCAATGCTCTCTAGAAGGCCAGATCCTGAAGATGGAGCTCAAATACTTTGGCCACCCAATGAGAAGGAAGGATTCCCTGGAGAAGAGCCAGATGCTGGGAACGAATGAGGGCAAAAGAAGAAGGGGGCAGCAGAGGATGAGGTGGCTGGATGGGGTCACTGAAGCAGTCGGTGTGAGTCTGAGTGGACTCTGGGGATGATGGAAGACAGGAAGGCCTGGGGAAGGTTGTCCATGGGGTGCGAAGGGTCGGACACGACTTCGCGACTAACAACAACAACAACATGGTCTAAGGTTTTCTAGCAGCTTATTATTAATAAGTTACTATTTTAAATTATATATATAGATCAGTGAGGATACATGTCAGAAGACGCAATGTAGAGAGTTAAACATTTTGTACGAGTCTAAACTGAGACAATGCAAGATGACGATACAGCTGATCATGTGGAATGGAAATACACATTTGAACTTACAAAAGTGATAAATATGGGTGAGATGCTATTACGCTTATAAAATAAATTGTTTGGAGGTGAGGAGTCAGTGGTTTCGATTATTGGTGTGGATTCTGAAAAATTCAGGAAGGGGAATCATGTATCAGCATTGATGTGTGACTTTCCCATAGAACCTCTGGCAGCTGGGCTCAGACAAAATGCCAATAAGAATACAAGCTAAGCTATATAACATTAATTTGTATGCTGATGATAGGTCTGTTTTTTTTAAAAAAATAAAAGAATAGAGCCTCTAAAAAATTAGAAATATTGAAGGGCTATAGAGATTAAACTTAATTATGAAAAACGTAAATTATTCTGTATAAATATCACCATAGAAGAACAAAGAGAAATTCAAAGAATGTGTAAAAGATATCCTTGTTTCTTTATAGAAAGTATAAGAATATATTTAATTTTTTGAAGGGAAAAGGAAGAAATGGCTCAAATGGAACTTTTTTCTGTCAAGCGAGCATGAAATAGTCAAACTTCATGTATTGCCCAAATGCTAAGTTTTATTTCACAAATTCCCTCTGTTTCCAGATGATTTTAAAAGAACAGTCTGCAACATGGGGCGCGGGGTCGGAGGGGCGCCCCCCCCCCGCCGCTTCCCGACCAGCGCCTTCCAGAAACGCAACTGAAGGAGTCCTGCCTCCTCCCACTGAATCGCTCCGGGGGGGCGAGGACGTGGGTCCCCCAGCCCCGGGTCTCCCGCGCGCCCCTCGGGGGTCCACCAAGTCCCCCTGCAGCGCGGAGGGGGCGGCCCCGCGGACGCGCGCCCCCCATGCGGGGAGGGCCAGCCGGGGCAGAGGGGAGGGGCTGCGGGCTCCGCGGTCGTGTTGGGGCGCCGGGGGGGGGGAAGGGGGGGCCGCGCTCCGCCGGGACCCACTCACCGCGCCGCCCGTGCGCGAAGGGGCCGTAGATCTTCTCGTAGTTGTACCGGCAGAAGGAGTCCACCTCTCTCCGCTTGACCGCGAGTACCTCCTCCTGGCTGTTCCAGTACTCGGCTGCGGGCTCCCCCAGCACCGTGAGGGCCTCGTACCGGCCCAGGGCGCTGTCGAAGCGCGCGATCTCCGTCCGGTCGTAGATGTACCTGTACAGGAGGCGCACCTGCTCCCGCCCCGTCGCGTTGGAGAAGCGGCACTCGAACTTGTCCTGGGCCAGGAACCGCCGTGAGGCTGCGAGGGAAGAGGGACCACGCCGGGCTCCATTAACGAGCAGCACAGAGGGCCAAGTGCCCTCAGGACGGCGCCTGTGCCCGCCTCCCTGGACCCGCTGCCAGTCGGAAGGAAACATCCACCCCATCAGCCACGGGACCTCCGCCCAGCAGGCACAGTCTCCCCCCACCGAGTCTGCCCCCAACAGCCCTGCGAGGGAGGCTGCGCGGAGGGGCAGCGGCTGCTCACAGGCAACCAGGGAGCTCCGTGCTCAGATCAGAATGGGAACCTGGGTCGCCAGAATCCCAGCCTGGTGCTGTAACCACTGCACCACACACCCCTGCCCCCAAGCCGGGATTCGGGACAGGGCAAAGGAGGGAGTTAACCTGAGGGATTCACCTCTGCAAAAGGCAGAGGGGGCTTGAAAGGGGATCAGGTGACTTCAGGCAAGAGCAGAAGGCCATCCCAGGGTGCTAGTCCTCATGGCCCCATGCTACCCTCAGTCTGTCAGGAACACCAGCTGCCAGGGAAGATGGGTGCTGTTGCTCTCATGCAGTGCTTGTGAGTTTCCCAGGGGAGGAGACCCGGGCTCCCGGAACTCACCCATCACTCACCAGCTGATTCAACTAGTGAAAATTTCTACCACCTGCCCCAACCTTCCCAATGGGCTTATCTCTAGATCTGTTGAACTGTAATGCCTAGAATGCTCTGCCGGGCAGACGTACAGCAGGTCAAGATGCCCCCTCACTGCTGGATACCTTGCGTCCCAGTTGAACTTCTGACTGACATCATGGATGTTGGAAGGATTCTTGCCAAAGGCCTCTTGGAGGATGCGAGCCTGGGGCAAACATTCCTCCAGAGGGGCTGCAGGGGCAGGAGGGCAGGGGCAGCTTCTCCCCACTCTCACCCCCCCATCCCTGCAGCCCCCAGCTTCTTCGGGGGGCTCTCCCCCTTCAGCAGGAGCAGCTTGTCCAGCAAGGAGAGCAGAGAGGAGGGACGCTTCCCCTGCTGAACTTCCACCTGCCGCGTAGTTGCGGAGAGCCCCAGAAACAGACCTCCTCTCCCTGCATCCCATCCCTCCTCTCCTCCCCTTCAAAGCATCCGGGGAGCAGTCAATTCACCCCCTGGCAAAGCACCCCAAGCCATGGATGGGGGCCACTTTCCCAGGGTCTCTGAGCACCCATGGAATGGCAGGGGGGGCACCCCTCAGGCCCTCCCCATTCCCAAACCTCTTACCCCCGCACCAGGGACCCACAGTTTTATCCTCAGGGCAAAGGAGAGGAAGCAGGAGGAGGCGAGGAAGACGAGGGAGAGGCGCTGGGGTGCCGTGAAAGGCGCCGCAGCCTGGAACTCGGGGCTGCCACGGACAGGCCATCCTGGGGGCTTCGTTCAGGGGGTCACCAGAGGTCGGAGACACCCAAACAGCCCAAATTTTTCGTGACCCCTGGGGTGGGGGAGGACAGAGGGTCCCTCCCTCCCTCCCCCTCCAAGTGGTCCCCTCTTCACCTGGGGACTCCTGCCTCCCTCCCCCTCCGGAGACCAGCGGTGGCCCCAGCAGAAGCACCAGCGTCACTGGGAGGATCCAATCAGGCCCCATGGCTGCTGCTGCCCCACAAGTGGACGAGGGGAAACACTGCCTCAGCCCCAGAAGTGAAACTTTTTCTTCTATAAAGTGGGGGAGGGGGGTTAAGTACAACGGAGGGTGCAGAAAAGCACCAATCAGAATTTTCCCTTGTCCAGCATCACCAGTCTCCGGGTAGAGGGAGCCCGGTTTTGCCCCTACGAAGGAGATGGGTTTTGGCTGCGAGGGGAGGCAGCGCAAGCTCCGTGTTTATGGGGGGGGGGTGAAGCAAGACCCCCCCCGAGTTCCTCCTCCTGCCAGGCTGGCTGAGACCCTGTCAGAGACATGAACCCAGGGCCACTTGCATCCAAAGCCGGTGCTGGTCCCTTCCCCCTTTCTCCCCAAAGGAGAGCACGCATCTGAAGCTCCCTGAGGGGGCCAGCTTGGGCTAGGACTGTAGCCCTCCAAAACAGATGGCCGCTCGTCTGTTTGGATGCTCCTCGGGAGCAGAGGCTTCCTCCACCCAGAGGATGGAGCGGCTGCGGCGCCTCAGGAGTCTTCTCTGGTTTGCTGCTTGACCCTGACAGGTTCCCCAGGAGGATCCATTTTGTTCCGGGAAGCAGCGTGAGGCGCCATCTCGGAGGCGTTGTTGGACTTGGGCTCCCTCTCCGCCATGGCCAGCACGATGGGAGGTGCAATCCAGCGCAGTCCGGAGGGTCCCGAGGCTCCCACTCTGCCTGAGCTAGTGAGACAGCCAAGAGCGGGGCTGCACACGGGCGCAGGAACGCAGGAGTCGGGCACGGAAGTGCGCAGAGAGGCTGCTGGAGGGGAAGCCGGGGGGACCCAGAGGGGCACCGTGTGGAGGGCAGCCCCTGCTCGGAGGCCGAGGGGGCCTGGCCCCAGGGAGGCAGCCGCACGTCCTCTCACAGAAGAGTGGTGGCCACCCGCGACACCCCCGGGGCCCACGCATGCGGAGGGCCTGGCCTGGGTCGATCGGGGACCGGCTGGTTTGCCGCTCTGCCAGGCCAGGATATCCGCACAGCTCCCCTGCAGGACCTGTTGCAGAGGTTCCCCTCTTCCCCCGGCTGGTCTCCTTGTCTGCCCAGCACTCCCTCGCAGACGTGGGTATCGGGAATGCAACCGTGCGGGTGACCCTGGCCGTGTCAGGATCCTGGCCATGCAATGCTGGTGTGAGCTGCCTCAAGGCTTCGGCGAATGGGGCGGCATAGAAGCTTCCTAAATGAATAAATGATAATTAATGAATGTCTGCAGCACAGCATCCTGGCGCTCGCTGCTCTTTTCCAGTTCTCCCCTTGTGGCCTCCGAGTCTGCGTCTTCTCTGAATTTCTTGGCCGCAGCCTCCCTCTGAACTGATGACTCAGCCAAGGATGTAGAATAGTTAATTTCAGGTGTTCATTCTTGACAATGTTGTTCTTGTGGTGTTGTGTTTGTTGTTTCCTTCACATTCAGCTGCAGTTCTGCTTTTCCGCTTTCTTCTTCCATTTTCGCCAGGAGCCATTTAAGCCACTGCTGCCTCCTGTCCATAAGATGCGATCGGTGAATCAGAGAACAGGAGAGTTGGAAGGGGCCTGGAGGGCCATCAGGCCCAGCCACTGCTCCGGGCAGGACACCCAGGGAAGTGCCCCTCTCAGAGGGCTGGCCAGCCACCTCTTGTGGGCCCCAGGGTGGGAGAGCCCCCCAGATCCCGTACTGCCCTGACAGTGAGGAACCTGTCCATGCTCCATTTCATCCTGCTCTTTTCAGCCCATGCTTCAACTGATTAAGTTCCCTTTCTGTTTCTGTCTTCCAGGGAATTCCCTCCCCCTCCCCACTGGGGGTCATCCGGAAATTTGACCAGCATTCGGGATCAGGGCTGCTCTGGAGGCAGAACCAGGACACCACCGTGGTTGCCGGATCGGTCTTGGGGCCCTGCGGGAGCTCCCTGCCTCCTGATCAGCTCCATCTGGGAGCCCAGGGAAAAAGGACGCAAAGGCCGGCTCTCCCCTCCGGAACGGGCCCCCATGATGCAGAGGTCCGTTTGCAGACGTGCCTGCATCTTGTCTGAGCCACATCCTGACTCTCTGCCCTCCTGCAGGCTCTGGGACGGCCCAGCGCCTGCTCCCTGCCTGCCCTGGGCTGTGCTTGGCCCCTGCGCTCTCCCGCCTTGCCATACTGCCTCAGCCATGCAGGTCCCCTGCAGGTGCAGGACAGCATGGCCTCCTCCAGCCACCTGACTCTCCCCGTCCTCAAGGGCCTCTCAGGGATGAGACAGCGGTTCTGGGAGCCCTTCCTCCAGCTCTTCTTTGAATCTAGAATAGAGCTTCTGGGACTGGGAGATTTGGACTCCCAGGGAGTCGATCCTTGACCGCTTGCTCCAGAAGGTGTCCCGCTGGAGCCAGGGTCAGACTAGATGGCCCTGGAGAACCCTTCTGCCTCGCTCTGTGTCTATGTTTCTATGAGCAGAGCTGGCTGGAGGCGGGGTCTGACTAGATTGCCCGGGAGGACCCATCCAACTCGTACTGTTTCTGTGAGCAGAGCCGGCTGGAACTGGGGGCAGACTAGATGGCCCAGGAGGCCCCCTCTGCCTCGCTGCTTCTATGTTTGATCAGGACCCGCAGAGATCCTCCCTTCAGAGAAGACCTAGCTCAGCCAGGAACGCCGCACTTCTGCCTCTCTGTCATCCTCCGTCCTCCTTTTGCCCCCCACGCGGAGCTGCTGGACCCCCGTTCATTCCCGCTTTCCCCCAGGCCGTCTCTGCATCCTTTGCTGCCTAAATTCACGAAGATCCCAAAGCGGGGGGGGGGGGGGGGGCGCCCAAAAAGACGGCGATCCGGGGCCGGGGGTTCGGGCGGGCTGGGCGGGGGGCGGGGCGGGGGTGGACCCGCAGCGGGAGGGCGGGCGGGGGGGGGGGGGCGGGGGCCCCCCGCCCCGGAGGTGACCAGGAGGGGGCGGGTCTGGGGGGGTCGGCCCGGCGGCCTTCGGGTCCCTTGCGGGGCGCGGTGCCGCCTCTGCAGCGGCCACGAGGGGAGCGCTCAGCTCGGGCTTCCCCTGCGGCTTCGGCCACGTTCCCCCCCAACGGCCCCCCTCGCCCGCGGATGCTCGGGGGGGCAGCGGGAGGGGGAGGAGGGGAGGGGATCGGCGCCCTCCCCCCCCCCCCCCCCGTCACGTGTCCCCCCCACCCCCAGGAGCGGAAGGCCGCTCTACAATCCTCTCTCTGCGAGCCTCCCCTGACAGGGCTCCTCCCTCGACAGGCGCCCCTCTGGGACGCCCGGCACTCCGCCATCTTGGGGCCGGGCGGAAGCGGCGTCAGGCTCTCCCGGCTTTTCGGCCGCGGCGCTCCGGAGCCCGGGAGCCCTGGGGCGACGGGCGGGGTCCGGGCCGCCTCGCCAGCCGCCCTCGGACTTCCCTCCCAGGACTCCGCGCAAGCCCCGCCGCCTCGCGCCCATCGCACACGGTGGAGCCGGAGGGGACGCTTGGCGGTCCTGCGCACCTCGAAGTGCGCCCTGGGGACTAGCCGCCCGGACCGCCGCCGCCTCTGTGGTTGCGCCGTCTTCTTTCGACGGCGCGCAGACCGGCGGCAGGCATCTGCCCAGCGCAGCCACGTGGCTTCCGTGTGGCTTGAGAGGTTCCTGCCGTGAAAGGCAGCCCAGAAAGACTCTTCCCCCACCCCCCCATCGGTTCTGCCGCGCTCCAACTTCGGAAGGTCCTCATCACATCGCCCGCCTGCGGAAGCAGCAGATTGGCGCGGGAGGCTCAGCCTCTCTGACATGGCAGCGCGCGAACCGCTACGGAGCCGATGGAGGAGTCCCCATGCTGGATTTCTGAGTCCCGGGTGCCCGGGCCACGTCCGGCTTCCTGCCTCTGATGGAGGACAGCGCGGTTCAGGCTCTGCCTCCCTGGTCTGGACACGTGGGGAGGGGGGCCCCCCATCCTGACAGCCCCTCTGCTCCGTCGCAAGAGCTCGGCCAATCCCGCAGCGTCCGGCTGCGGGGCCTTTGTGACCTCACAGACCCACTCGGCCAATGGCGCGAGAGGGCTTGCTCAGCTGGGCAGCGGCCACTTCAAAGGGAAACACACATCTGTCCGGGAGGCTTCTGAACACGTGGGTCAAGAGGATGGAAGGACGGAGGGGTGGACGGGAAGGAGGAATTGGTGGCAAGCAGCACCATGGTCAGGTTAGGGCGGGCAGAGCCACACCCATCATCCCCGGGAAGGATGATGGCTCCAGCAGAGGGGATCATGCAGGGGCCACCCAGAGGATGCCAGGCTGAGATGGCACCAAAAGATGTCCTATTTGGGGGGCAGGGGTGTTTCTCAATGAAGAGGAAGCAAAGCCGAGGAGGGTCCTCCTCCTCCTTTTTGTTCTCAAGTCTCCCTGCCCCCCTCCCCCTCTTGCTCTTGCCAGCAGAACACCTGGTAGTGCAAACACTTGAGACGTTTTGCATCTATCCAAGCTGCTAGTCCCTAAGAGCAAGTGTAACCTGGAAACCCACCCCCCCAACTGGGGTCTGCCACTGGACTGAGGTAGAAGGCCCCAGGTACTTGGGGGCACCCATTTTGGGGCAAATGGACCTACCCCTCTGGTCTCTTGCCCTCCCAGAGAGGAGTTCCCAGCAAAGGAGGTGTCCGGGCAGGAGGAGGGAGGAGGCAGCCTGGTGGAACAAAGCAGATGGAGAAAAGATGCTCCAAAATTCCCCGGCGAACTCAGCCGGGCTGGTTGGTGCTTTTGTGCTGATATCCAAGGCCAGGAGCAGGCTGGGGTCTGGCCAGCGGAGCTGCAGAAATCGGCCAGCCGCAGAGGGCTGGGAGTGGCCCCCCGAGCCGTGTCCCTGGGTGGCGGCCCCTTGGGGGCGTTTGCAGGCATGCCTGTGAGGTGGGAGGGAGGTGCGGGTGCGTGCAGGGTCCAGAGGGGGCCCCCAGGCCCTGCCAGGAAGGCAGTCAGCAGAATCCGGGGCAGCCAAGGGGGACACCGTGCCGAGGGCTGCCCCCAGGGTGACGGCCGGTGAGCGCCCCGCTCCCCATTCACAATTGCCCTGCAAGGGCACCTAAACCTGCCTGGGATTCATGCGCTTGTTCTGCATCCTCTTCCTCGGCGTGGAAGTCCCCATGGCTGTGCGGGAGAGGCCTGGCTGTGGGGACTGGGCTGTCAAGCACCCCGGCGGGAGGAGCCCTCCCCGTGGGACTGGGGTTCCCCTGCTCCGCCACGTGGGATGCGCTGCTGGGCACCTCATTTCTGGCTGGCTTATGCTCTCGGGTAACCTTTTCTGCCACGACTTGGCTTATCTTCCCGTGTTGCCGTGACTGTGCTCCTGTGTTTACCTATCCCTCTGAGCAACCTTGTTTGAACTGTGTCCAGCGCTACTCATTATCAGAGGCTATTTAATACGTTAGATAAACCCTCCCTTCAGCTAAGCATTTTCCTCTTTGGATTAAGCACCTGGCCACTACAAAAATGCCCTTTGTGTTACTTTAGCCGAGGGCGCAGCACCAAGGACAGGCAGCGGAGAAGCAAAGCCAAAGTTCAACAGCAACGGCTGAAGAATCTTTCTTTCTTTGGTGGGGCGGACGTCCATGACGGCGTCATGCGAGAACAATGTTCTAAAGGGAACAAAAGAGTTGCGCAGAGTGGAAAGAAAGGCCAGAAGTGTTCTGAGCTAGGAAAAGCTTCGGTCAGCAGGCAAACTGCCAAAATGCCAAGTGTTTCACACAGAAAGGGAAAGGGATCTGGCTTGTGAAAAGCAGCTTGGTTGCAGCTCAGGCTTTCCTTATTTCCTCCCCCCCCCCTTTTTTTTTCCTTTTCATGGGTGGGGGGGGGACCTCTGGGAGCAGCCAGAGAGCTTCCCCCAGAGCTACAGTTTTAAATCACATCAAATAGTTCCTTAGTGCGGAGAAGGCCAATAACTGCTCGAACTGTGGCAAGAGCCTCAGCTGCATCCCCACCTTGATTTGTATCAAAGAATTCACAGGTGAGGAATGCCTTTGATTTATTTATTTGTTTAAGGTTTTTGTATGCCGTCCCAATTACTAAAATAAAGTCTCTGAGCGGCTTCCAGGGAGCAAAAGCACGTTCAAGTGCCTGGAAGGGTTCAGTTTCAGCTCCGACCTTAATATCAAAGAATTCACATGGGGAGACGCCCTTCAGGTGCCAGGATTGTGGGAAAATCTTCAGTTTTAGTTCTCACCTTAAGCACCCTCAAAGGATTCACAAGCCGTTAAAGTGCTCAGAATGTGGGAAAAGCTACAGAAATGCTACAAACCAGACCCTTTGTCAGAGAACTCAGGTGAGAAAACTTTCGAATGCTCCGAGTGTGGAAAGAGCTTCAATCAAATCTCCTACCTTAAAGGACACCAGATAATTCACTCAGGTGAGAAGCCCTTCAGGTGTCAGTCTTCGCTTCTACCTTGAAGAGCATCAAATCATTCTCTGGAAAGAAACCCTTCACATGCTCCCAGTGTGGAAAGAACTGTAGAAATCGCCAAAACCTTAAACTTCATCAAAGATTTCCTTCAGGTGAGAAGCCCTTCAAATGTTCAGAAAGCTCCCATCAAGCAATTCACAGAAGGGACAAGCCCTGTCGGTGCGCAGGGTGTGGAAAGCGTTTCAGTCGGTGCTCCCAGCGTAAAACACACCAGTCAAGTCACACTGGAGAAGCCCTTCAAACATTCAGTTTGCGGAAAGAGCTTCCACCAGACCTCCAACTCTGATGCACATCAGAGAATTCACGCAGGGGAGAAGCCATACTCGAAGCTTCATCCTCAAACCACATCGAAGAATGCACACAAGCGAGATGACCTCGAAATTCTTGGGAGGGAAGATGAGAGTGGCCAGAGACCAGAGATGTGGGAGAGGCTGCTGGCAGAGTGATCCCCCTTCCCAGCAGCCTCTGCTTCGGACGGCCCTCTGCGTGGTGTGGCCGGTGGGACGGTCCCCTCCCAGCCCAGCTGTTCCGGGACCCCAGGAGCCTGGGACTCAGATGCACCTGCTCTCGCAGGGGTGGAGCCGGTGCGGCACATGGAGGGGGCCGGGCTCTTGCAGCGCGCACCAGACCTGGCCTGGGAAAAGGCCCACTTGGGGCCGCAGCGGCGACCTGGGCTGGATGGGCCAGCTCTCTGGCACGGCATCAGGGCGGCTCCTGAGGGGAGGGCAGGGTGGCGGAGCAGCTTAGCGTCGGCCCCCATCTGGGGAAAGCCTGCGGAGGCAGCGGCGCTGGGGTGCGCACGAGGATGATGGGAAGGCTGGCTGGCCTGGAGCCGAGTCTTGCACCCACGTGCCGCCTGGCTGGTAAAAGGGGCTGCTGGACTCGACGGCCACATTGCAAGTGGGCACTGACAACACTGGGGATCCTTCTAGGGGATCTCATGTCCCCCCTCAGTCTTCTCTTCTCATGGCTCAACATGCCCCGTTCTCTAAGTCTCCCCTCACAGGGCAGCGTTTCCAAACTGGTGTTTCCATTTTTGTTGTCCTCCGCTGGACCCATTCTAGTTTTCCTGCATCTTTCGTGAATCTTGGTGCCCAGAAGTGGACACAAGATTCCAGGTGAAGTCAGACTAGTGAGGAGCAAAGGGAAACTATCCATCCATCCATCTAGCTAGCTAGCTATCCATCCAGCTATCTATTTAGAGAATTTGTATGCCATCCCATTGCACAGCCTTGGGACGGCTTACTTAAAATGAAATAAAACATAATACACATAAAAACTATTACTATTCCTGCATTTTCTGCAGCTGATTTTTAAAAATAACTTACTCCAAAAGTTTGCCAGTGATTGATGCCAGATGAACTGGTGCGTAGTTCCCAGCTTCATCTTTCCCCGCTTTCTGTCTGGCACGTCTCCTGTTTTCCAAGGTGTATCAAAGTTGATAGCCAGTGGTTCTGAGGGCTCCTCCACTAGCTTTTGATGCCTCTGGGATGGAGCTCATCGGGCCCTGGAGGTCTGAGCATGTTTATTCCATCTAGATATTCCTTGACCATTTGTCGGTCCATCTGCGGCTGCCAGCTCTCAGTTCCAGCTTGTACGTCCTCTTGATTGCAGAGCTCCTTGCGGGAGAAGACGGAGGCGAAGTAGGAACTGAGTGCCTCTGCCTTTTTCTTGTCAGCTGTTCTCTCTCTGCCATCCGCTTTCTCTTTCACATGTCTTTTGCTCTGCGGTATCCGAAGAAGGCTTTCTCGTTGTTTCCAGCATCACTTGCTATTCTCAGTTCATTTCCTGTTTATATTCTTCATTGGGGACCTGGCCCTGCATTCTCTTCCCATGCATGTCCTTTTTTCTTTATTTCAAGCTCCCACATAATTTTTACGGAGCCATGTGGGCTTCCTTTGTTGTCTTCTACAGTTTTCTTGTCGGAAGTGTTTGGAGTTGTGCTTGGAGAATCTCTGCTCTTATTCCCCAAGTTGGACAGACACTCGCTCTCCCGGTGCTCCCGCCTTCCCTCTCGCAGGGCTGCTGGCCTGCCCTTTGGCAGTGGGGGCCAGGCCGCCCTCAGGCAGGGGCACAAACATGGCCCAGACAGCCACAGACCCCGCGGCCCATTCCCCCCCCGCCCCCGATCCTGGCTTGCTGGCCTGTTGTAGCCACCAGGTTACCGGCACAGGCCTCAGTCACCGTGAAGGGGAGGCTGCAAAGAGGTGGGAGACTAATGGGGGGGCGGGGCAGAAGGAAGAGAAAGGAAGTTTAAAAGAATGTCAGGGACCTCCCCAGCCAAAGTCCTGTTTGCTTGCTCCCGGAGAGCGCAGCTGCCTAGAGCAGCTGGGGCAGCTTCCCCCGACCTGCTCTGCTCGGGGTAGGGAAGCAGGTCCTGGAAGCCAAATGTAGGTGCAGAGGGTCAGAGAGGAGGGTGGGTGGTCGAGGGGCCAGCCGCCGTCCTGGGCGTGCCCCCGCGGCGGAAGAGGGGCGCCGGAGGGGCGGCGGCGGCCTGGGAAACGCGGCGGCCGGGAGCAGGCTGCGCATCCCTGCGGCGGCGCATCCTCGGCCCCGCCCGGCAATTCATGCGCGGTTGCGGCGAGGCGAGGCGAGGCGAGGCGGGCAGGGAAGACGCGCTGGGCTGGGCCGGGCCGCCGCTTCCCGGGCCGCGGATGCTGCCGAGGAGGGGAGGTGAGCCCGCCCCCCGAGCGGGGCTCTCCACTGACATGGCGCTGGGGCGCTGCCGCTGACTGGGCCGCTCTCGTGGGCGGAAGGGGGGCGGGATGGGGCGCGGCGGCAGCCCGGGAGGGTCCGTCCTCCCTGAGGAAATGCCGACCCTGCGCGGGCTGCGCCAGAAGCGCGGGGAGGGGGAGGGGGAGGACGGAGAGCCCCCCCGTGGCGCCCGCGCTCAGCGAGCGGCGGCCCCGCATGGAGAGGCCTCCCGGGCCCGCCGCGGCGGAACCACCCTCCGGCTACTGGCGCAAGGGCCGGGGAGGGGCGGCCCGGAAAGCACCCTGGGCTGCCGTGCGGAAAAGGCCACGGCGCCACGGCCCGTGCGCCGCGGCTGCGGGGGGCACGCGCATGGGGGGGGTGCGGGGCATGTACGGGGGCGGGCGCCCGCCTGACCGCGCGGCTCTTCTCCGTCCCCCGCAGGTGGCCGCCCCCGCCCGCCGCGGACGCCCGCCAGCCCATGGGCCCGCGCCCCTGCCCGCGCCCGCGCCCGCGGCTGCTGGTGGCGCTGCTGGCCGGCCTGGCCGCGCTCTCGGCGCTGGCGCTGCTGGTCGGCGGGCGCCATGAGGAGCTGCTGTCGCGCTCGCTGCCGCTGCTGCTGCCGCACCGCGCCGGGCGCCCGCTGCCCGCGCCGCTGCTGCCGGCCGCCGATGCCTTCCTGCTGCTGCCGCCGGCCGGGGCGTGCGCGCCGCGGGCGCCCTCGCTGCTGGTGCTGGTGGCCAGCGCGCCGGGCCACGCACGGCGGCGGCAGGCGGTGCGCTGCACGTGGGGCGCAGCACGCCTTGCCGCCGAGCTGACGGTGCGCGTCTTCTTCGCGCTGGGGCTGCCGGCGGACCCCTCGCAGCAGGCGGCGCTGGAGCGCGAGGCGGCCGCGCAGCGCGACATCGTGCAGGGCCGCTTCCATGACTCCTACGGCAACCTGACTCTCAAGACGCTGGCGCTGCTGGGCTGGGCCGCCACGCGCTGCCCCGGGGCCCTCTTCGTGCTCAAGGCCGACGACGACATGTTCCTGAACCTGCCCGCCCTGGCCCAGTTCCTGCAGGGGGTGCACGGCCCCCCCGCCGGCCTACCTGGGCAGGATCCACTGGCACGTGCACCCTGACCGGGACCCCCACAGTCGCCACCACGTGCCCGCTGCGCTGTACCCGGAGAGCGCCTTCCCGCCCTACTGCAGCGGCACGGCCTACGTCCTCTCGGGGGATGCCGTGCCCTCCATCCTCAGCGCCGCCCGCCTGGAGCCCCTGGTGCCACTGGAGGACGTCTTCGTGGGCCTCTGCGCCCGCCGGGCTGGCATCACCCCGCAGCACCTGAGCCGCATGTCGGGCGGCGCCCACGTCCCCCCGGACCCCTGCTGCTACCAGGAGGTGCTCTTCAGTGTGCACGGTGTGGCCCCCGCCGTGATGGAGGAGCTGTGGGATAGCGCCTCCCCCCACGAGGAGGCATGCAGCCGCTTGCAGTGGGCCCTGGGACTGGTGCGGTGCAAGGCGCTGGCCTGGCTCGCGGGACTGTGAGCAGATGGCCCCCTGGGTGTGCGGGCAGGACCGGGCCCGTGCCCAGGTGCCCCCTGGGATGGGATACCCGCCAGGAGCTGGGCCACAGCCCCCCTGCAGCCTAGCCGATCAGGACCGGGGAGCACACGTCGCCCTGGTCCCCTGTGGAAGCCACCATGGCCGTGGCCATGCTGGGACCACCGGCAGAGGAGACAAATTCTGCAGCGGCTTCGCGAGCGCCTCCCCGTCCGTGGGGCACTCTGCTCCAGCGCCTGGAGTGTCCTCCAGCAGCTGCCTGTGCTCGACCTGGCACCCTCTGCAAGAGTCGGCGTGCAGGACGGAAGGAAGCCGGACGCACGGTCACCCCACGCTCCTGGACATGACGCCAGATGGAGTTCAGCACCTCTGCAGGGAACCCTCCCAGCTCCAAAATGTTTCAATGGGACGTGCAGAACAGGTTCAGCAGGAAGTTTCTGTGTGCTCCGCTCCAGTGGGTGAGACGTTCAGGCTGGCAAATTGAGGGGAGAGAGTCCCGTCCTCTGCTGGGTGTGGGGTGGGAGAGAAAACCCACCCTGGGTGAAGGCATGCAAGGGGACCCAGGGGTGAACATAGAAACAGAGCGAGTCAGAAGGGGCCTCCCAGGCCATCTAGTCTGGCCCCCGGCTCCAGCCGGCTCCACTCATGACATGCCCACCCTGTGCATGTCCAGGCTGTCCTTGAACTCCCTCACTGATGGGGCCTCAACCACCGCCCCTGGAGGCCCATTCCACACGCTCGGGGTCCTGCCTGTCAGGAAGTGCTTCCTGGCATCCAAGCTGAACCGTTGTTCCCTGAGCTTTGCTCTGTTGGAGCAGGTCCTGCCCTCCTCTGCAGGGTAGAACAGCTCTCTACCCACCTCCTTGTGACACCCCCTCACATACCTATATGTTGCCAACAACCCCCCTCTGAGTCTCCTCCTCTCCAGGCTGTAGAGGCTCAGTTCCCTCAGTCTCGCCTCATACCCCATCCCCTGCAAACCGGCCACCAACCTTGTGGCCCTGCGCTGCACCGACTCCAACCTGGCTACATCCTTCTTGTAACGAGGGGCCCAAAACTGAGCACAATACTCCAGTTCCGGGCGCACCAGAGTCGTGTAGAGTGGTAGTAATACCTCTCTCAATCTGGAAGCCACACCTCTGGCTATGCAGCCATGGGTGGCGTTCGCCCTCTTGGCCATAGCATCACACGGCTGGCTCACGTTCAGCCTGCAGTCAACCTGCACCACAAGTGCTGCTCTCCAGCCACTTGCCCCCCCAACCTGTTCTTGTGACCCCATTTCCTTTGCCCCAAGTGCAACTGAACATCATCCTGTTGTCATCCATTGCCCCCCCCCGCCGTGACCCACAGCAAAGGTGAGGCGAGGCGACTCAACTCGACTCCCAACAGATGCAGACAACCAGGGGTAAACTCCAATGTTTTAATTCAGCAGTGTGTGGGCAAAGGGGGCGGTGGCAGGAGGGAAGGGGACTGCGATGGGAGGGGGCCCAGACCTCAGGCCGGCCGACCCCTCTGAGCATGTGGACTCTGAGGCACCCCTTGCCTCCACGGGGGGCAGTCTTCTCCTCGTGCAATCTGGCGCTACTTCTGGAAGCGATCCAAGGCAGACCTCGGGCCGGTGGGAGCCACTGCCTGGGCCTTCAGCCGCCGCTGCCACTGGACTTGAGCCTGCTCAGCCAGACTCTTCTGGACCCCGGCCGGGGGGGGGGGGGGGGCGACATCAGAAGAGCACACACCCCAGCCGGGAATCCGGCCCAAAGAGGCGGCTCGGGGGGCCTCTGGCACACCGGACCTGCTCGGTGCGGCCTGCAGGGGGGTGGGGGGAGCTGCACCATCCCCATACCCCCGGCCCCTGGGGTTACTGCGCTCTCGGGTGCGGGCAGGGGTCCTTTTCCCACCCGGCTGCCCTCCAAGGCTCAGGGGTGCTTCCACAACCGCCCAGGAGCAGGTGAGTGGGGAACCCGGCTGGCTTGGCTGCAGGGACGCCTGGCCCACTCCTGGATGGGGCTGGATCCTGCCAGATTCATCCTGTCTTGTTCTTCCACTGGGAAGCCCCCGAGCTCCCTCAGCAGTGCCATGGCCACCTCGGCCCCTGCCTGCCCCAGCCAGGTCCCCTCCATGTGCTGGACTTCAACTCCCATTATCGCTGGCTAGCACACATGGGGGGCCTGGGAGGTGCATTTTGGTCCTTCTTGAAGGCCCCTAAGCGGTGGGATGCCGAAGGAACCAGCTCTGATGCGGAAGGTGGCCTGCGAGCAGCTTCCAAGCAGCACAGCGATCGATAGAAGCAGCTGGGATTCCTCGGATCTGCGGGCAACGCAAACTGGCTGGGACAGCGAACAGTGGAAGATGGAGCGAGATGCCGGGTGGCGGAAACACTGGCTGGAGGCAGGAGATTGGATGGAGCCCAGCAGGGACAAACACCACACTCCACACCGGCCAAGAGGACGAAGGCATGGGAGCCAGACAGGGGGTGCTGGGCTCCACTGCTGGACGTGGGAAGGAATTTGGGGGGTTGCAGGTCTCACACCCTGACTATGAGCCAGCAAGGTGACATGGCTGCAAGAGCGGCAAATGCTGTTTTAGGCTGCATCGATAAAAGTTTCCAAACCACACGAAGGATCAGTTTCAATTTCCTCAGCTCTGGTGAGGCCTAGTTTGGAGCGCTGCATCCAGTTCTGGGCTCCAGCGTTTAAGGAACAGGAACAGCGAGGCAGAAGGGGCCTCCAGGCCATCTAGTCTGACCCTGGCTCCAGCCAGCTCTGCTCAAAGAAACATAGAAATGGAGCGAGGCAGAAGGGGTCACCCGGGCCATCTAGTCTGACCCTGGCTCCAGCCAGCTCTGCTCAGAGAAACATAGAAACAGAGAGAGGCAGAAGGGGCCTCCTGGGCCATCTAGTGTGACCGTGGCTCCAGCTGGCTCTGCTCATAGAAACAGAGGAACAGAGCGAGTCAGAAGGGGTCTCCTGGGCCATCTAGTCTGACCCTGGCTCCAGCCGGCTCTGCTCATAGAAACACAGAAACAGCGAGGCAGAAGGGGTCACCTGGGCCATCTAGTCTGACCCCAGCTCCAGCCGGCTCTAATCAAGGAAGATGCAGAGAAGCTGGGAAGGGCTCACGGGAGGGCGAGGAGGATTATCCAGGGGCTGGAGGCAGAGCCCTGTCAGGAGTGGCTGAGAGACTTGGGCATGTTCAGCCTGGAGAAGAGGAGCGTGGGGGGGGGTGCACAAGATTCATCTGTATGTACCTCAAGGGCTGTCGCAGGATCTCCTCCATCATCCCCGAGTTCAGGACACGGACCGACAGGCGCAAGTGACAGGAAGCCGGACTGGCTGGACGTCAGGGGAAACTTCCTGACCGGGAGCAGCAGGACAAGGGAACATGTGACCCAGGTTGTTGTTGTAGGCGAGATTTTACGAACGAGACCAGAGACTGGTTGGAATTATCGAGAGAGATTTATTTTTACCTGCCGGCAGGGACCATGCACTCGTGAGAGTGTGGTAGCAGGCAGAGGGGAGACATTTGATTTTTATACTCTTTTACACTTATGCTTGAATGACAGCGAACAATAGGGGAACAGCAGAAAACAATGGGGGGACAACAGAGAAACAATAGGGGAGAGCACATTTTGCCCATTTATCATGCAAAAGCAAGCAAGCGTGGGTACAAGGGCATAATGTCTGCGGCGATACTGGTAATGCTGGAGCGAAGCCTGCTTTGTTATCAGCTTAGCATAGCGTGCACATCCGTGTTCGTGTTCTTGTTCTTCATGAGAACAGGAACACTCTGACCATGCTTCTAACTCGTGATGAGCTGTGCCCTGGCTACGTGTATGATCATGCCTGATCATGAGGGGGGTTACAACAGTTGTGGCGGGCTCTCCCCCTCCGCAGAGGCCTTCAGGCGGCAGCTGGACCGCCATCTGCAAGGGATGGTTTGGTGGGGGGTACCGAGCTGGACCGGGGCTGGACCCGATGGCCTTTCGCCTTCTCCGGTTCTGTGCTCAGAAACAGGCCGTGCTTCTTCATTTTGTGCAGACTTCCACCTCCAAGATGAGCTGTGCTGTGTATTTTTCCGTAAAGGATAAGAAAATTTATGCTACTTGCTGAATGTATGCAAACAGCCCCAGTTGTGCAGGAACGACATCCTTGCAGTGTGACTTGCTCAAACCCTGCTTGAGCCGCCAGGTTCATTTCCAACTGGCACAAATTTCATTGATTCATGGAGGAGCAGGGTCAGAAAGGGCCAAGGAGGCCATCTAGTCCACCCCCTGCTCATGCAGGACACCACATTACCCCTTCCCGTTCAGACAGCGGCCCCATTTCGCCTTGAATGCCTCCCGACTGGGAGAGCCCCCACCTCTCCAGGCAGCTGCTCCCACGGTCTTGTTGCTCTGACTGTGAGGAACCTCCTCCTGCAACTTGAGCCGAGTATTCCGTGTCCGACACTCGGGGACGGATGAGAACGGATCCTGACCTTCCTCTGCGGCAGCCCAGGGGGCATGCAGAGCGCCGCCACATCCCTCGTGGGCTTCGCTTCTCTTGTCTGAGCGTGCCCAGTTCTCCCGGCTGCTCCTTCCAGCGCCCAGATCATCTTTGTTGCCCCCGCCGGACCCTTTCGACATCACCTGCATCTTTCTCATACCTTGGTGCCCAGAGCTGAGCACATTATTCCAGGTGAGTGTCTGACTAGTGCAGAGAAAATGGGAACTAGTTCCTCTCATACTCTGGAAGTGATGCTTCTCCGGATGCAGCCCAAAAGAGCATTTGCCTTTTCTGCAGCCGTGTCACATTGTAGGCTCATGTTTAGCCTGCCGGCAACAATTCCTCCGAGATCTTTTTCTTTCTCAGTGCTGTTGAGGAAATTATTTGCATCTTGCCTTGCTGCATTTGGGCTGGTCCCCCTTGGCGAAGGACTCGGTAGGAGTCCCTTAATGCTTTAAAAGTAAAACAACCCGCAGCGCAAGGGCGGTGTGCAAGGGGAGGTGTGTGAAGGGGCTAATTGTTTTACACTAAGGCAAATGAATCCTTCCAGCACTTCTTCTGTTTGCTGCAGCAGCTCAGAGAAAGATGAGCAGCCCTCCCAAAACGCCACTGGTCACAAATAAACGTGTTTTCAGGCACGTGGGAACATTCTCCCCTCTGTTTGGCGACATCAAGCGCCTCCCCAGCCGACCGCCTGGCCTGAGCCCCATCTCAGCCACGAGGAGGCTGACTGGGGGATGCCCCTGACCCACCGGGTCCCTGTGCAGAAGGGCCAGGCTGGGAGCAAGGACCCCCGAGCCCCTGCTCTCGCTCACAGGCTTCCCGGATGCCCTGTGAGCCTAGCTGGCTGGCAAGCGGCCCCCCATCAAGGGGGAGGGCTGACGCCCATGAGGAGACCTACCCGCCGGTCCTGGGCCGCCACCGCCTTCTTCCTCTTCAACCGGCTGCCGGCCGAGTCGCGCCCCTTCAGCCGCCGCCATGGGGAGAACTTGCCCTTGTCCAGGGGGTCATAGCCCTGCAGGGAGAGGCGCAAGAGACAGGCAGCTCCAGCCCCCCAGCTCCTGCCTCGGCCGGCCTCTCACCCCCCACCCCCTGTCCAGCCTCACCCGCAGCCTGTCCCCCTCGGGGGTCCCCACTGGCCCCTTCCCCTCACCAGCCTCTCCACACGCTCCTTGTGCTGCTGCTCCAGGGAGACACTGTCCACGGCGCCCCGCTGCCCGGGATCCAGGGCAATCAGCTCAGCCGGGATCTGCGGGGAGAAAGGCAGGCCGCCTGGTGGAAGGACCAGGGCAGCTCCCCCCTCCCCCTGTGGGGGTGTCCTGACCACGCAGATGTGTCCCGGGAGACGCAGCGGTGGCCTCGGCTCGGAGGAAGGGCCAGGCCACCCACAGCTACTGGCCCCAGGGATCTCCGGATGCCTGCCTCTGCACCCAGTTGCTGGGGAACGGGGGCTGGAGATGTTGAGGATCCCAGGCCCTGCGCGGATCCCGGAAGGCCGGGCCAGGTGGACCCCCTCAGTGGAGCGAGCTTCGGGCTCCTCGGATGGTCTCATGATACGGAGTGGGGCTGCTGAGGAGGACAGCACCGTGGGCGAGGTGGAGGAATGCGAGCAAGCTGTGACCACAGCCACCCTCCGGCGTGCTCTCCCGCCCCATCTGATCCGTACCCCTGCAGCTGCCCCATGCTGGGAATGAGACCCTTGCCCCGAACGGGAAGGGCCAGTGCAGGGAAAGGACGCCAACCCCGGGGGGCAGGGGGGTCCGTGCAGCTCCACCCCTGGCTTAACGCACAGTGCCGGGGCAGGCAGCCAGTTTCCCGGGCAGCTTGTCCAGGGGCTGGAACGGGAGGTGGTTGAGGCCCCACCGGTGGGGGTGTTCAAGGACAGGCTGGACATGCACATGGCGGGCATGTTGTGAGCAGAGCTGGCTGGAGCAGGGGTCAGACTAGATGGCCCGGAGGCCTCTCTGCCTCGCCCTGTTTCTATCTTCATTGGAATCCCCGGGAGCATGTGCCACAGCAATGGCCTGCACAGCAGCTTGCTTGCAGATGCACGGGGTCCTTTCCGGTGCCACCAACATGGGCAGAAGTCCTGCAGCGACCCCACTTGCACGGCAGGGGGTAGTGGCCCTCCAGGCCCTGGTCTTCGGTTGAGCTCCGCCGATCAACCCGCTCGTGGCTCCAGAAAAAGCCTCCCGAGTCTGGGGAGGCGCTGCCGCTCAGGTGCTCAGGAAACAGGTCATGGGGCAGGCGGCCACCCCGAGCGAGACCACCCCCCGTGAGCCAAGGACGCCTGACGGCTTCTGCTGCAGGCAGATGGAGCTGCACTCAGGGAAAACCTTCCCAGTTCAAAGCCCCCCATTCCCAGCATGGGCCAAATTATCCTGTGCCCAGGAGCCTGGCAAAGACGGGCTCCCACCCCACAAAATCCACTCGGCGGACTCCTGTCGGCGTTCCAAGTTTATTGCCCATGGTGTGGCTTGCTCTGCCACTAGGGCTGGCAACGTTCAGGCGGAAACAAGAGCGGGAACAGCCGGGGCAGGGAAGGAGGGGCTGGGGGGCCGTTTCAGTGGGTGAGCAGGAGGTCCGAATCCATCCATCTCCAAAACTTCCCAACATGAGGCACAGTGATGTTGTGCGCAAACATTAAAAATAAAAAATAAAAAACTGGCCGGCATAAGCAGCTAGATCTCATTGAGGGAATCGGCTTAGATCTGGGCTGCACAAGACTGGGGAAAGTCACAATTGCGAGGTCCTGACACCAAGCTCCTTCTTTTGCAGGTGTGGGGAATTTGCCCCATCTTCCATAGTGCCCCCAGCTGAAGTGGGGCTGCCTGGAGTCACGTGCAGAGTGCTACCCGGTGGGAAGCTGAGTTTTGTGGGTCCGCTCCCCGGCCCACTGCACGCCTGCAAGCTCTCCGTGGGGGCCGATCTGGCATTTCAGCAGTGGGAATGGCGCAGCCCCCGCAGGCCATGTCCAGACAGATGCAGCGCGGAGGCGAAGCCGGAGAACCAGCCAGGTGGTCCGGAAAGCTGCCCCACGCTCTGCATTCGGCTCAGGGGCTCTGCCAACACTTCTGAGGGGCTGCCGGGGCAGAAGCAGGCACACGGTTCGGGGAGGGAGGGCTTCTCAGCTGCCCCCCCCCCCACTCACAACGGGGCATTTGCAGCCAGGCGACACACAATCAGAGATTGCCCCCAAAGAGGGAACAGGGGCTCCCCCTGAAAGCACCGCAAATGGAGGGGGGTGAAAGAGACCTTGGGGGGGCAGCAGAAGGAGCTGGCAGTGGCCAGCCTCTTCCCTCCGTCCGGGGGCTCCAAGAGACCCGACACGAGCTGCAGGCCTAGCTCACTCCAGTTTCTGGGGAGAGAAGAGAGGGTGGGGGCCTCCCGGACATGGGGAGTGGGGGTCCCGGGGGGCCGCTGGAAGGGAGCAGAACACACGGGCCGGTCGTGCAGCTGGCTGGCTGGGAGCCCTGGGGCTGGCCGGGGTCAGCAACCCGCGGGGAAGCCGTGGGGCAGGGCTTGCAGCAGGAGCCGGGGGTGCCACCACCCCCTCCTCATGACCTCAAGAGGCCGGGGCCCCCCAGAGGAGACTCTCCCCACAGCCTGGATCAGTCCTCGGGCCTGAGGGCAACCATCTGCCCCCGAAGCGATGGAGGAGCCAGCCAGCCAGCCAGCCACCCCTGTGGGGCCCTCTGGGCCCCACCACCACCTTGGGCAGGGGCCAGGAGACCTCATGAAGGGCTGGGACCTTCAGGCCCTCCGGCTTCTCACTCTCCCTCCCTCATCACAGCTACTGCGGGTTGGGGCAGATGGGAATTGCAGTCCGGCAGCATGTGCAGGCACAGAAGGTGCCCGACACTGTAGTTTCTCCTCACGTTGGGGGAGGCTTGGGGAATGCAGAGGGGTCGGGGTGCCTGTGCCAGGGCCCAGAGAGCCGGGATGCGAGGGGGGCACCCAGGTCCCAGCCGCCCCACCTTGAACGCCCTGCCAGGGCAGCCCAGCAGGCGGGATGGTGCCCCGGGGAACATGGCTGCCGCACTGTGTCCTTCGGCCCCGGCAGCCCCCATTCCTCAGTCTGCCCTGAGTGTCCTTCTGCTCAACTCTTGGAGGGGTGACTTTCTCCACTGGGCAGAGCGGAGATGGAAGGGTTGTCAGCACTGGCAAGGTGCCTTGTTGGAGAGCTTGTGGCAGAGATTGGCTGGACGGGGATGGGGAGGCATTGGAGGAATTCCCAAGGTGGAGAGCTGGAATCTTAGAAACTGTTTGAGGAAGGGATCCCGTGTGGCTTGCATGCTCTTGTGGTGGGTTCGTACCCAGTGTCAGGCTCAAACAATTTTGAGGAACTGGGGTTCAGGCTGGATGAGTCCTGGGTAAGAGAGCAGCACCCCTTTCCGTTTCTTCCCTGACTCTTGATGGGAGGAGGAAGCATTGGAGGTAGGGCTGGGATTCGTAATGCAGCTGGGGAATCCCAGCAGAGAGGTGCAGCCATGCATCAAAACCCTCCACTCAGGCACGAGTGCAGTGACCTTGCCAAGAGACGGCTGCTTGCATGGCCGGACCTGGGAATTCTTGTTGGGGGCCGTCTTCATCTCCTTGACTCTGCACAGCACATGCAGCTTCTCCTTGCCCTGAGCACGCTTGCAAGAGCAAATCTGCAGCTGCAGGAGGCAGGGACGGGGCCATGTGCCATGCACAACCATGATGGGCACACAGCAGTCTGAGAGAGACCATGCAAAGCGAGTCACATCTGCAGGGGAACTATTTCAACCATTCCTAATCTTCTCCCTCTGAAGTCTGAGCACCAATGGTGGAAAATGCCACTCTCCATGTGGGTTTGTGGTGGGGCAGTGGGTGGTCCAGGGATCTGCCCACCAGACTGCACAGCCTTTCTGGGCTTCCAGCCATAGACGTGTCTCCTAGGCTTCATCCTGGGATGTTCACCCCATGCAAGGGATGGAGTCCCTGCCAGGGTCCAACAATTTCCAGTGTGTGAATTGATTCCTGATTGCAAGGAAAAATATATGGCCACACACCCCAGTACAACTACAAATGTGCCTTCCAGGCTGTGGGCTGCCTTGACAGTGCATCTGAGGAACTTTGCTAACTTTGGAGAATGAAGGGCGCCAACAAGACATGCTTGGCAGGAAAGCACTCCATGCTGCCTCTCACACCAGAGTCATGCCCCTACCAGTACTAACACAGTTAATAACTGTACTAGTAATAGGAAAGACAACAGTAATGAATAAAATGTAAAGAGTAGAGACGGGAGCAGGAGTCCATGTGCTGTTTCTCATGCTTTCGTCAGACACAGAGCATTGCCTGAGGTGTCCAGAAGATCAGCGTCCAAACAAGGCCCGGGTTCAGTGCATCCCCAAGGTCATCACCTTCCTCTCCTATGAAGAATATTTGGGGTCCTTCCTCACTGGCATGGCCCTACTCTTCTCCATCGCCACAGTAGGCATACAGGGGATCTTCAGAAAATTCCAGGAGACTCCAATAGTCAAGGCCAACAACCGAGACCTCTCCTACATTCTGCTTGTCTCCCTCCCACTTTGCTTCTTGTCCTCTTTCCTCTTCATTGGCCAGCCAAGAAGCATCACCTGCCTCCTGCGACAAGCAGCCTTCAGCATCATCTTCTCAGTGGCCATCTCTTCTCTCCTGGCCAAAACAGTCACTGTGGTGCTGGCCTTCCTGGCCACCAAGCCAGGCAACAGGGCAAGGAACTGGATGGGGAGGAGTTTGGCCAACTCCATTGTCTGCTGCTGCTCCAGTGTCCAAGCGGTCCTCTCCACCATCTGGCTGGGGGCTGCTCCCCCATTCCCTGACTCTGACATGCACTCCCAGGCTGGACTGATCGTCCTGCAGTGCAGCGAAGGCTCTGTGGCCATGTTCTACGCTGCCCTCGGCTACATGGGCTTCCTGGCTGCCGTCTGCTTCACGGTGGCCTTCCTGGCCAGGAAGCTGCCCGGGGCCTTCAACAAGGCCAAGCTGATCACCTTCAGCAAGCAGGTCTTCTGCAGTGTCTGGGTGTCCTTCGTGCCCACCTACCTGAGCACCAGGGGCAAGTACATGGTGGCCGTGAAGGTCTTCTCCATCTTGACTTGCAGTGCTGGGCTGCATCTTCCTGCTCAAGTGCTACATCATTCTATGCAGGCCTGACCTGAATACCAAGAAGCACCTCATGATCAAAAGCAAAGTATAAAAAAAATTTTTCTTCATCAATAGCTCAAAACTCCAACTTTTCTGTACTAGCCAGTGATAAGTTTTGGGCATATGGACAGTGTCAGATTGAACCAATTGGAACAAAAATAATCCTTTGTACTTTTCATTTCTTGGGATGAATAAAAGCTCCATTTTATACCCAGGGAAGCATCATGCACGGAATCTTCCCCTGTTAATCGCCTTTGCTCAGCTTGGTGTTTCGTCTTTTTTTGTTTCTATAAATAGCTTCTGATCTCAGTCTTCGAAATTTCCATTTTATTCTTTGAAGTTTGGCAGACAAATCATGTTTTCCCAGAACTTGACAGGGAACCGCCAATGCAGCTTGGAAATCCCACCAGACACCCAAGCTGGGGGAAAGTGCCGTGTATTAAAGGGGTAAAAATAGAGGTGGGGGGCTCGTGAGCATCCTGGCTGAAAGGATGAAAGAGGGTCAAAGAGGGGAAGGGATGGGAAGGGATAGGAAGGGCAGCTTAACAGTAGCCACAGCTCAGAGTATGTGGCCAGTCAGGAACATGTGGCTCTCAGGGCTGATCAGTCCATAGGGCAGGAAGCAGGAGTCCCCCATCCCATCGTCAGCTCTCCAGAAAGAGCTTCCAGCTCTCAGGGGCTTTTCTGTAATACGTGAAATGGAGAGGTGCATCATTATTCTCCAGGCACACAGGGATGCCCCCTTCGATGCAGTGAAAAACGGAGCAACACAAAACAAAGACCCCAGCAATAGAAGCAAAGGATTCAGCCTGTGATCAAATCATCCCCATTCAACCAACATTGTAAAACCTATCATCCAAGAGAAGCCATGATATGGTCACAGAGGCAGTGTATGTGTGCGTGTGTGGGCGGGGGAAGCACAAGGAATTGAGATTAGCTTTGGACACGGGTCTGGTGTCTTTCTGTCCTTTCAAGGGACTGCTGTTGGAGGTCCCCCTGGCCAGGCAGAGAAGACACAGTGTTCAGAAAATCAAGCTCCCGTGCAGAATCCGTCATGAATCGCGTGCCTCCCTTGTTGCCACGTCAACTCACCCATAATTACTGTGCTATTATGGCCACTCCGCTCGGCAGTTTCTCATATTCACCTTACTCAAGAACAACTTACCTGCTAAAATATCCCCATTCTTACCCTCATCATCAACTCCACTCCTGTGTTCATCACTAGAAATCTAGAAATTTCTCTGTATGTGCGCTGGCAGTTTTTGGTCTGTTTGTGCTGGGTGTTTGCCATGTGGAAGAGATTGTGTGAGTTGGTGGATTGGCCAGGGATGCCCCTGGATGCTGCACGGTGGGTGAGAGCTTTGAGAGGCTTGACCGGTGTGAGTGGATATTTCGTGCACGAGGGAGAGAGAGTGAAAGAAAGAGGGAGAGGGATGCAGCCACTTAACGTTTGAAAAAGGGGGCAAAAATGAGAAGAAAGGGGGTTGCCTTGCCTGCTAGCATCCGCTGGTGATGCGAAGGAAACATGCGCTCCATCCCTTGTTTGGCCAGACTGACTCAGGGAGATGCTCTGGCAGGAAGGTATCACCTTCTTATGAACGTGCTAGTGCGCACACAGAGCAACTGAGCATGTGCAAAGCATAAAGCATCCCTGGGAGTTAGTTCCGCTCTGCTTCCAGCCACAGGTGGAGGCGGACTTGGGCGGGCACCCGAAACGAATCTTGGAGGGATTGTGCAAATGAGCACGGCAGTTGCTGGACACGGAAGGGGATCCTCTGAGACTTCATAGCTTATATTGCCTTATGGAGAAGATTTGTATGGAGGGAGGATTGATTCAAAACAAAAGTCCCTTTCAACAAGCTCAGTGAGTGGTTGGGGGAATTGCTTTTAGGGAAGGGAGCCGGTCAGGCTAGAGTTGGGGCAGGGTGTGGGCCACCATCCAGCCACCTTGGCTGAGAGTGGCCTTCCTTCCAGCATCCTGCCTCTTTTATTTGCCCGCATGCGGGCAATTCTGGCTGCACAGCTGGGCAGCGTCAGCAACTTGGGCCTCTCCCCCTCAGCTCTGTTAAAAGTGGGCTTTAGTCTGGTTCAGGTCAACATCAAACACTGAACGATAGTCATGGAGGCCACAGAGACCTGGGTAGCAGGAGTGAATGTTGTGTTAGCTAGAGGCACTGCTGCCCCACACCGTATTTTGCTCCACAGCTGATTGAGTACAGAGCAAGGTGGGCTGGGGGTTGCCCTGGTCTGAGCCAGCAGGTCTTTCTTCTCTCTCATGGTGAGTCATCTCCACCAAGTGAAAATGGACAAGTAACTCCTTCATCCACCGGTTCCACATCCATGAAAAAAAAAGAGGCTGGAGGGTGAAAGGGAGCCTCATGGCCCCATGCTACCCTCAGTCTGCCAGGACCACGAGTTGCTGGGGAACATGGGTGCTGTTGCTATCATGCAGTGCTTGTGAGTTTCCCAGGGAAACTCCAGGAACTTGCTCCTCACACACCAGCTGATCCAACAGGTGAAAATTTCTACCACCAGCCTTCCCAATGGGCTTATCTCCGGATATATTGGACTGTATTACGCAGAATGCTCTGCCAGGCAGACGTTCAGCAGGTCAATATGTCCCTCCTCACTGCTGAATACCTTGCGTCCCAGCTGAACTTCTGCCTGACATCATGATGTTGGAAGGATTCTTGCCAAAGGCCCCTTGGAGGTCGTGAGCCTGGGGCAACCATTCCTCCAGAGGGGCTGCAGGGGCAGGAGGGCAGGGGCAGCTTCTCCCCACTCTCACCCCCCCTTCCCTGCAGCCCCCGGCTTCTTTGGCGGGGCTCCTCCCCCTTCAGCTGGGTCAGCTTGTCCAGCAAGGAGAGCAGAGAGGAGGAACGCTTCCCTGGCTGAACTTCCACCTTCCACATAGCTGCGGAGAGCCCCACACACAGACCTTCTCTCCCTGCATCCCATCCCTCCTCTCCTCCCCCACAAACCATCCGGGGAGCAGCCAATTCACCCCCTGGCAGAGGACCCCAAACCATGGATAGGGGTCACATTCCAAGAATCCCTGTGCAAGGATGGAATGGTGGGGAGGGGGTCCTGGGGGTCCCACCAGTCTCTTCACTCAGGCTCACCCCTCTCCCCAAATCCCTCTTGCCCCTTTCACCCCATCAGAGACCCACAGCTTTATCCTCAGGGAAAAGGAGAACAAGCAAAAGCAGACTCCAAAAGCGGCTTCGACCTCAGAAGTGAAACTGCTTCTTGTATTAAGCTTTGGTGGGTTGGGCAAAGCCCATGAGGGAGTGCAGAAAAGCACCAATGAGGATTTCCCCTTGTGCAGCGTCTCCAGTCTCTTGATGGAAGGAGCCAGGTTTTATGTGTTGGGGTGGTGAAGCAAGACCACCCCCCCGAGTTCCTCCTCCTGCCAGGCTGGCTGAGACCTTGTCAGAGAAGTGAACCCAGGGCCACTTGCATCCATAGCAGGTGCTACTCTCTTCCCGCCTTTCTCCCCAAAGGAGAGCATGCATCTGAAGCTCCCTGAGGTGGCCAGGTTGGACTAGGACTGTAGCCCTCCAAAACAGATGACCGCTCATCTGTTTGGATGCTCCTCGGGAGCAGAGGCTTCCTCCATCTGGAGAATGGAGCGGCTGCGGTGCCTCAGGCATCTTCACTTGTGAGTGCCAGCTCAGCCCAGGCCACGTCCGGCTTCCTGCCTCTGGTGGAGGACAGGGCGATTCAGGCTCTGCCTCCCTTTTCTGGACACATGGGAGGGGGGTCCCCCATCCTGAGAGCCCCTCTGTTCCATCGCAAGAGCTCAGCCAATCCCGCAGCATCCGGCTGCGGGGCCTATGTGACCTCACAGACCCACTCGGCCAATGGCGAGAGAGCGCTTGCTCACCTGGGCAGCGGCCACTTCAAAGGGAAACACGCATCTGTCTGGGAGGTGACTGTCCATGCGGGTCAAGAGGATGGAAGGACAGAGGGGTGGACGGGAAGGAGGAATTGGTGGCAAGCAGCACCTTGGCCAGGTTAGGGCGGGTAGAGCCACACCCATCATCCCCGGGAAGGATGATGGCTCCAGCAGAGGGGATCATGCAGGGGCCACCCAGAGGATGCCAGGCTGAGATGGCCCTAAGTTTGTCTTGCTGTTCCCACAATTGTGTTGTGCTGGTTTGTTTTCAAGATTGGGTTTAAATGTGATTTTAAGTCTGGTTTTATGCAAACTGCCGAGGGATGCTTGAATATCCGTTGGCGTGCAAAGCCCTGGCAGACAGACCCTGCTCGTTCAGTGTGCACGGGTTCCTGAAGACCTAAAAACCCAGAAGAAAATTTTTGAGTATTTTTGCAGAAAAACTGAGAGTCCAGGAGTGGTGGGAGAATGGAACACAACAGATAAGTTAAGCACAGCTGTATCATCCAGAGAGAGAATGGAATGTGACGAAAGGGCAAGTGTTCAAGACAAGGACCAGCACATTCTGTGTGTCAGACCTGCTCAGAGTTTTCATTGTTCAATCCAGACAGACTATGCTGATAGAGTCAACTCTAAGGCATAAAATGACTGGGCTTTCCAGCTCCCGTGTGTGCCAGGACATGGCTGCAAGTGGTCACCCACAGTCCCGATGGATCACCGAGGGGGTCTATTGGCCTTGAGATTGAGTGTTGCAGGAATGCCAGTGTGAATGATCTTGTTGCTGGTGACTGCTGAGCTTGTATTCTTATACTACTACGTTCTTTACATCATGGAATGAATGTTACATGCATAGTGTTTAAAACCAGATCTGGCAGTCAGTCTCTCTGTGAGGAGGGCTTTCCTTGGAAAGCTGAGAGTCTCCTCTTTACTGATTCAAGGACCACTTTATTATGGTCACATAATTTGGCATCAGGAAAAGGATCATAAAAGAGACTATGTCTTCAGGAATACCAGCCTGGTGGAGAGAGGACTGAAAGAAAACCACAATGGATGTACACCTCTGGCTGAGGGGAATTCTTAGGTCTTGGCTCGAACTAAGGTTGTTGTAAAGCATACAGAACGTCCTAGGCTATTTGGATTAGAGAGCTGGTACTGAACCGAAAGACAAGTTCAATTTTGGATAAGGAAATTATGAGATGGTGCAGAATTTTGGGACCAGATAAATCTTGATACGAATAATGGCACTCTTTGGGAAAAAGAGCAAGGGAAGTGAGGATATGGTATATGGAAATCCCTTCAAGATTAAGAAGTGACAGATGATAGACTTCAAAGAACAACTATCCCAGGATTGGGGGATAGAAGGGACTGGTTGTTTAGGATGAGAGGAAAAGCAGTAACTAATACGAAGGAACAAGCTGCTTATGAAGAGGCAGACAAATACATGAACTCAGAAATAAGAAACCCTTGTGAAAATGTAACGGACTGTATGTTTAAAAGTGCAGGACTGTGTTTTGGATGAGCAAATATTAAAAATACAGTGCAACACTTAAGGATGATAATACTACTACTGCATGATAATCTGGAAGCAACATACAGAGTTTGGAAAGAAGAATGTGCCAAAGGAGAAGTTTTAGAGGAAAGGATGACTAACTTGAGAATATAAACACACAATTGCACAGAGAATTGATGCAAAAAAAAAAAAAAAAGGACAGAATGTGAGACATGGAGAAGAAATATAGAATCTTAATAGCAGAGACAGAACAGTTAGAAGAATAGATGGAGAAGATTAATGAGCTGGAGATTAAAAACCTAGCCTTACAGGAATTACTTATAAAGGGAAGCAAAAGCCAGTGAAGGTGGGAGCCCACCGTGGACTGTGGAGTCCGACAGAAGGCTGCCTCGAGCCCCAGTCTCTGGGAATGCACAAGGCAGAGATAAGGAAGGAAGGCAACAGCAATGATGTCAGGCACAGGGGGTGCCTGCTGTCTTTGCCACCCCCTCCCTCCTCCCTCTTCCCATGGCTATTGCAGGGACCCGCATGGGAGCAGTGGGATTCCCAAGCACACTGCTGCGTGTGTGTCAGAGCTTCTGCCAGGGCTCAGGAGCATAAATGCAGCAATCTGGCCACGTTCGGCACAAGATGGATTCCCTGAGCATTGTAGGGCAGGGGAGGGGGCTGCGGCTGGTGGCTTGGCCCATTTCCAAGTGAATGCCCTTTCCTCCCCCCCTTGAGGCCATTCATCTCAATGGGCCCCCTGGAGGGAGAAATGCCCCCCCCAGAGGAAATGTAGGGTACACAGCACAGCGTAGCAAGGAGCACTGCACCAATTCCAAGCTTCGGGCACACGGATGAGCCTCGAGCGGGGAAGCCCAAAGAAGGTCGTCCGATGCCCTGCTTTATTTTGAACATTGTATTCTCCTTTGTGTTCGGGTCTCAGCACCACAATGTGGCAATTTGCCGAGGAAGGTGCAGCCCAGCAGACTAGTGCCCGAGACCAAGATGGAGAAGAGCTGCACGGCCACCATGTACTTACCGCTGGTGCTCAGGTATGAGGGAGCGAAGGACACCCAGACGCTGCAGAAGACCAGCATGCTGAAGGTGATCAGCTTGGCCTTGTTGAAGGCTCCGGGCAGCTTCCTGGCCAGGAAGGCCATGTACCTGAGTTTGGGCTAGAACATAGCCATGGATCCTTCATTGCACTGCAGGACCATCTCCCCAGCCTGGGAGGCTTCAGCGAATGAGGCGGCATAGAAGCCTTCTAAAAAAATAAATACTAAATAAATTTTCGATCAAGAGCAAAACAAGGATGGCACACTCTTTACACTTTCACTGGCTCGCTTCTTGCAGTGCCTTGGCCTGGCCTGCTCTGGATCCCTTCCCTCCTGTCACTATGACAACAAGAGCCGTCACCCTGGCCAGTCGCTCCCCTATCTCCACTCTGTTTGTCCTGGCCCGCCTGCCAGCGACCGCCTCGCCAGTTCTTTTCCAACCACACATGTTTCGGCTTTCTTTCCTCTCTTCCATCTCTCTCACTCCCTCGCCCTCTGCGTCCTCCCCCCGTCTCCTTCCTCTGCCTCTCCTTTATACGCCCTCCTCCTGCACCACTCCACCCAGCCCATTTGCTCCTGCCACGTCCGCAATCATGTACAGCTGTGTGCTCCCTCGCGTCTCCTGGCTGTTGTCTTCTCACAAGTTGTTCTCCCCACACAGATTCCCAGCCTTGCTGTGCTATCTTCAGACCTGCTGTGGTAGGTCCCATGAAAAGTGGGGAGCCTGTCTGCCTCCTCACAGGGTGTGTTTTCAGTCAGATTCGTCCTGAGATTTCCTCCACCTGCGCTCAATCGTATCCCAGCCTGCTCCATGGCCTGCAACTCAGGCATATATAGCAGTGCCAAGCGGACTCTGCTGGGAGAGAGTGGTCACTTGGGAGCAATCGTGTCAATTGCCCTGGTTATCTCGCTATTCCACAAATCGAGCAGGACATCAACAGGAGTGCAAGTTTTACCTACCAGAAAATCACCCAGAGCCTTCACGATTCCACCTGAATCCATCTGGCTCCAGGTTGGACCACCTTAATAGTCCCTGCACCCTTCTGGAGGAAGAGATCAGCCCCAAGCTCAAACATCACGAGGAAGTGGTCTGACCATGACAAAGGGGTTCAGGTCAAAAGTCTCCCTTCCAGTCCACCCACTTCCTGCCCCATCGAGAAGCCAGGTCTAGCATGTGACTTCTCTCATGGGTTGGGCCACTGGCACGTTGAGGCAGTCCCAGGGCTGCCCTGGAAGCCATGAAGTCCTGTCCCGCCCTGGGCCAACAGTCTGTCCCACCCTGGGCCCTCAACACCAGCTCCAAGATGATCTCTGTCAGCTCTGGTAGGGAGTCTGCTGGGCTGGAGGGTGCCTGGTACACCAGCAGAGTCCCTAATCTGTCTGACTCACCCTACACCAGGTACAAACACTCTAGGCCTGGTCTCGAAGGAACAGGAAGCCTCGTGAGGGGATAGAGGCTTGGTAAACCAGGCTGACCCCCCTCCCCTTTCCTTTGTGTGTGGCCGGTGTTGCACGAGATACCCAGATGGGCATAATTGCGCGAGGGAGACATGTCCCCCTTCCCCTGCACAGGTTTCGGTAATGCATTCCAGGTTGGCCCCCTCATCTATGATCAAATCCTGTTTAAGGGATGTTTATTATTGACCAACCTGGCCTTTTACAGCAACACCATCAGGCCTGAAGGATGGAAGATATTTCTACCAGGAACCTGCTGGGTTAGAGAAAAAGCAGAAGAGGGAATTAATATCAAACATTGGACCCTCCCTCTCCTATACTGGTCTGTTAGATCCCCAGCACCATACCTTCCCCTGCCCATCTCCACCCCAGTGGCGGCACCTGCATGCTCCTCAGGTAAATCCACCCTGAATTAAAACCGGATCATGAAACACCGTCGCACAAGACCACCAAAAAAAATGACCAGAGCCCCTCACCCAGCCCAGCCCTGAATGGCCCCAAATGATGATGCACTTAGGCCCTCTCCTTCTGGCCACTACCCAGCAAGGAGAGGGCTCCAGTGTGGCCTGCCTCAGTCATCTCCTGCCTGTCCTGCCCAACACACCACAGCTGCAGTGGCGATCGGTGGCAAGGATGGCAGGCCCGTCCGCTTGGAGATGGTCTCGGGGCGAGGGTGAGGCAGGAGGCAAAGTCCTTGCAGCTGGACATGCTTCTCTTTCCCTGGGCCTGCCCCCCAAGTTCCTAAGCTGCACCCCAGTGCCCCCTTACCTTTTCTGCTCCTCAAGTAGACAGAGAGCCACACAGCCAAAAATATCACACCCAGCAGGCCCTCCACAACACCCATCTACACTTTGCTCCGTGCGGCAGCGTGGCCAGGTCCTGCGCTCCACACATCCCACAGGTAACACTGACATGTGAGTCAAGCCAGCATGGATGAACTAACATGGAAAAGAGTTAACACTGAGGAAGCAGATGAAATTATGAATTATTCCAATTCCAGAGGAATAAAAACAGCATCTCAATCCCACAAGAACTTAAATAGAAAACCTAATTCAAAATTTGAAAAGGAAATGCCCCAGGTTTGAGGGTTTTACAGCTCATTTCTGTAGGACATGTGAGGCTGAAGTGGTACTGCATCACTAAAAAATGTTCAGTTCAGGGGAGATGAAGCACCTGAATCTCGGAAATTAGTGAGAGGATTAGCTATTCCGAACCTAGCATTTGATTGATGGGGCACCGCCTTCCATTTATCGACCAATCAGCTTGCAAGATTGTTGTCAACTGTCATATGATTCATTTGAATAAGTGACGGTATAGGAAACTCATCTTTTTTAGCCATAAATTCAGGCACTTTAATAATGAAAATTCTAGGAGAAGAAATATGAAACAGTATGTCAATTAGATTGAGGATTGTACATGAATAATCATATCTGAGTCTATGCTGGAGAAAAATGGGAAAAAAAATGGGCACCTATTTCCCGATGTGGAGGAACTGTGAAATTATTAAGAAATTTTGGAGGCTGGTTTTTAAGAAGCTTAGCCAGAAATTGAACTTTAAAACTGAAGCAGATCCTAAAAAGCATTATTGTTAATTTTTTACAAAAAGAAATGGAAAGGAACTATAAAAAACTAATAATAAATTTGGAATCATCAGCAAAAATAATAATAGCAAAGAATAGGTAGGAGACATGGGATCTTCATTGAATGGTATAAAGAAATTTGGAATATAGCTGTTAATGCGAAGTGATGTGGGATTAGGGTGAAAAAGGCCTGAGAAAGAATCATTTAAATTGTCTATGGATTTTGTTTATTGAATTCGAACTAATGTTAGGGAAGAGTATTAAAACTTTGGCTGACTCTGCTAAGCTGCAAAAATGTGAATTTCACACCACTTCCCTGATGTATCTCGGGTATCGAATGTCTCAGAATGGGTTACAGATGGATCCTGAGAAAGTGCATACTGTACTGTCATGGCAACCGCCTCTCACGAAAACTGAGCTGCAAAATTTTGGGGTTTTGCTAACTTCTGTTGCCAATGTATAGCTCACGTCTCTCGTTTGACAGCCCCTTTGACTGACCTTTTGAAAGAGAAGAGACGGCGATTGAACTGGTCTCCTGAGGCAGCAGAGGCTTTTGCCGCCTCAAAACGCCATTTTGCTTCAGGAAACAATCTAATCCACCCCGATATGTCTGTTCCTTTTGTGCTACAAACCGACGCTTCTGACAGAGCGATAGGGGCAGTTCTTTTGCAACAAGGAAGAGGGGACCAGCAGCAACCTCAGGACTGTGGCATTTTACTCCAACAAACTCACAAGTTCAGAACTACACTATTTGGGAGTAGGAACTGTTGGCAATAAAAGCGGCCGTGGAAGAATGGAGACAATTGTTGGAAGGGCCTCTCACCCGTCCTCATTCAAACTGACTTCATTCAAATGAACTTCGTCCATTTTCCCTCTGCTAAGATCCTCAACCAAAGACAAGCACGTTGGGCATTGTTCTTCGCAAGTTTTCGTTTCCGCATATGGTAAGGGAGGCAGGTACTCTGCCTTCTGTTTACAATGGTTTATTGTTATATAACCAAGCTGCATACTTTCCATTGCCGCTTAGAGAACAAGTATTGCAACAATGCCATGATTCCCACTCTGCAGGACATTTCGGGGTTTGTAAGACTTTGCATGCGGTAAGCAGGGACTTTTGGTGGCCTTGCATGTGCACAATTTCAAGACTTACATTCTCTCATGCCCCAAACTTGCCAATGGGCCAAACGCCTGCCTGGCAGACCCTCAGGGTTGCTACAACCTCTGGGTACCCCTCCTGGCCCCTGGCACACAGTTTCCCTGGATTTCATCACGGATTTGCCCCCCTCTAGGAGCTTCATCAGCATATTGGTCGTCACAGACTTATTCACCAAAATGGCTCACGTTATTCCTTTTACAGGACTACCCAAAGCTAAAACCACGGCCTCTCTTTTTGAATCTTATATTTATAGACTACATGGGTGACCCCTTGCATTAATTTCTGACAGGGGCACTCAGTCCACCTCCTGGTTCTCGAGGAAGCTCCTTGTAGTGGCAAGCACTTGAGACATTTCATGACCTTCTTTATCCAGGCTGCTCGTCCCTAAGAACAAGTCTGTCTTGGAAAGCTTCTTTACCAACCCCCTTGTCCCACTCAGAGCAGATATCTAAGGGGTTTCTGGGGAGCTCCTTCTCTCATTCTCCCACCAAGTGAAGGACACATGCGCTCAGTTCGGTGCCCAGCCTGCTTGCCGCGGGTTCCCAAGTACCTTCCTGGCTGTTCCAAGGAGATGATGTGCAAGATCCAGGATGGCTTGCCCTGATCTCGCAGGCTCTGATCTGCAGGAAGCAACGGCCAGCAAAGCACCTGCAAGATCCAGGTCAAAGGGGGAACCACGAAGGCACCCTGCTGATCTCGCCTTCAGCCTCCCAGGCCAGCTCCTGAGCCCCCAGGCTGAGGGACGCAACCCCCATGATGGAGAGAAGGAAACCAGTCATTGTGCCCTCCCAAAGGTTTTGAATGCACCCCGGAGCATGTACAGAGTGCCCAGGATGAGTTGCCCTGCTGCTTTGAGCAAGCAGGAGTGGCATGAAGTGTCCGTGCTCTGAGCAGAGAAACAGCACAGCTGAGGGACCCATCCTGCCAGGGAGGGACCCCTCCCAGAAGGAGAGCATTCCTGCCAGGAGGAGGAGCTCTGCACCGTGGCTGGAGGGGCGCTTTGCAACACGTCGTCCAGGGTGGCGTCAGCCTGCTCACCCCCCCCTCGGTCCCCTAGGGCCGGCTCCGGCCCTCTCGCTGCGTCTGTGCGGGTCCTGGCTGAGGCGCAGAGGGGAGATGGGCTCGGGGTGCCGTGCCCAGGCAGAGCCCAGTCCAGCCTGAGCAGCAGGAGCATGAAGAGGACCGAGAGGCCTGGCTCCAGGGGACACATGTGCAGTGGGTCCCTCTGCGTGAGTCCCCTGCGGGCCCTTGCAGAGAGCCCTTGACCGACTGCCCTTCCCTGCCCCACTCCCTTGCGCAGCCTCTCCGTGGGGCGGAAGTGCCAGTATTGCTGGTGAGGGTCCCCATGCAGCCTGTTCACTGTGGGAGGGGCTGTGCTGAGGGGCTGTGATCCCTTCAGGCAAGCACCCAGGGGGCCAAGCGGATCCGCCCTTGGGGCAAGAATAGCTGCAGCACAGCAGCCGCCCTTTCCCCGCCTGGGGTGTCTGTGGGCTTGGTGCCCCCTGCCCGGCCCCACTGCACCCATCCCCCGTCTCCCCTCAGCATCCACAGCCTCTAACCCTCAGCCACCCTCACTTCTGCCTGTGAAGATTTCGGTGCTTTGCTGCCATTCTGAGGTCACACCCCGCATAATTTTGTTCGTCCAATTCCGAGTTGTGCCCCCCTCAGGGGGGAGCTCCTGGTTGCCAGGACCGCCCAATCCCACTCTGGTGCCCCCAGGGGCCATTCACGTGTCACACGGCGACGAATCCATTTGGAAAGAATGAAATGTTTCCGGGGAGACACTACCAGTCCCAAACGTCCAGGATTGGTCCCATGACCCACAGCATGTGCCTACGCCATTCGTCCAGTGCACTTTCTCAGGGCCCCACGCCCCCCGAGGGAGTTGGGGGGACTCTGGCAATGACCCCAGGTGGGACAATCGAACAAGACGTCCCTGCCAGAGTTCAGCTCCGGTTCCCCCTGCAAAACAGGCCAATCAGCCACTCAGCAGCCAGCAGTGTCTCCCCATCGGTCCAGCAGAGTGGGGCTGAGGACAATTCAGGGCAGACTGGATGATCTTACTACCCCCAGTGCCCTACCAACAGGAACGCTGCAGCACAGCTCAGCTGCAGAGGAGGGTACGGGGCAAGGGAGGCCTCACAGCTTCATCCCCTCCAGGAAGGGATTCACTTGCCACCCCAATTTCCCCAGGGGACGTGTGGGACTCCCAGATGCAGTGGGGCAGGGCCCAGTGGGGAGGACGGCAAAAGGCAAGGAGAGCGGCCTTTGGACAGCGCCAGACCCCACTCCATGCACCCCACCTGCGGCACTGACGGGCAGCCACTCCAATGGCCCCAGGCTGGGCGGGACTTTCGGCATGCCCAGCAGGGGCTCTACCGCCGTGCTACAGCCCCCCTCTGAACAGAACATCCTTCCATTGTTCAAGTCATCAAACTACTTTTCTGATCATTCTTCATTCAGGCAAGAACAGAATTTATTGGTGCGAAGTCAGCCTGCAAGTGCGAGCGAAGCTTTCAGGATTCCAAGCCCTGGAATTGCAGCAGCTCCGGGTGAAGCGGAAGCTGGCCAGGAGTGACTCAGTGCTGCCCCTTCAGAGGGCACCTGTTGGGTCCAGCGGGTGAGGAAGGGAACATGGCCTCTCTTACCCTTGATCAGGAACATGGGACTCCACAGGATGAATACCAACCAAGCCAAAAATTCTGGCTCTTGAGGCGAAATCCAGAGAAGATGGGCAGGCGTGTTCTGGGCGCCTGGCAGGATGAGTCCCACCCCTTCACCCCCCACCCACCCAAGCAAAAGCAGGCAGGAAATCAGGGAAAGCCAGGTGGTCTTTGCAGGAGCAGCTTCAGCTGCGGTTCTCCTCCTCGTGCCAATCCGCAGCTTCCAGCCCCTTCACCTTCGCGTCCCGCAAGGACAGAATCGAAAAGCTGAGCTCCAGCAGGAAGAATGGAAGTGTCTTCCTCTCCACCTGTGCCCTGGTGGACTAGCCGATAAGTGCTGCAGGGAAGTGTAGGAAAAGGAGACAGGGAAGTTGCAGAAGGAACAAAAAAATTGGGAATGAAAATGCAGCCTTGGAACATGCAGGAAGGAAAGAGGGTGGGAAGGCTGACTTGTTGGGGAAGTTTGCACCCAGCCCCCTCCCTTTGCAGCCCCTCAGGCCTCCCCTAGATTGATGGCCCTCCAGCACGGCCTGCGAATGCAGCCAGAGGAGGGGATGCTGCCCACTCACGCCCCTCCCAGGGAACTTCTCCTGCCCCCCAAAGCCGCCCTATTCCCCAGAGAGACCCCAGAGGGAGGCTCAGGAAGAGCCTCTGGGCAGGATTAAGCCTGTCCACTGAGGCCCAGTTCGGAGGGTGGGACACTCTTTCCAACCCTACCCCCAACTGCAGCCCCGCCCCCCAGAGCCAGACATGTCCCTGCAAAGGTGCAAGAAGAGCCCCAAGACACCTGGGGGCCCCTTCTGACAAGGGTCCCCCACTCTGCACAAGGATCTCAGGAGAGGCAGGATGGAAAAGGGGACCAGTGATGTGGGAGGAGGTGGGGAGGGGCCGTACCTGCAGGTGGCTGGACAGGAGACGCTGGATGGTGAGAGAGAGAGAGAGAGAGAGAGAGAGAGAGTGTAATGCATGGAGGGAGGGGCTGATTCCCGAGCACCAAAGCAACACCCTCCCCTCCTGCACCCAGAATGGCTACTCAAAGCAAAATCTGAAGAAGCCTTTCCATGGCTCAGAAAAATCTCCCATTTTTGCAAAAGACAAACTGCCTTCCCAGGAAAGCTGCTGCACTGAGACGGCCAGTGATTTGGAGGGAAGATTTAAGCCAAGCCCCTCACGGAGGCCTCCTGGTCTACAGGGTAACAGTCTGGTCTACAGTGGGGACCCCCATCCTGTGTCCCTCGATACCCAAAAGAACTGGTGTAGGAGCCCCGCTTCCATAGAAAGGGACAGCACTGAATCCCGGCATCTCTGAGGGGGCTGGAAACACTTCTCTTCCCCTGGACCTACCCCCCCAAGTCCTAAATGACCCTCCAATTCCCCCTTACCTTTCTTGCTCCTCAGGTAGAGGGAGAGCCCCACGGCCAGGTAGACCACGCCCAGCAGGGCCCCCACGACCCCCGTCCACACTTTGCTCCTGGCCGACTCAGAAGTCCGTGGCTCTGGGGAAAGAGAAGGGGGGTCTCACATGGGAGCAGGATCGGGGCCAGGCTGGGCCTCTCATCCCCAGGGACTGACCGGGGGCCAAGTCCATGCGCAGCAGAGGGGGATGGGGAATTTCCGGGCCCACAGCTGATATCTAGGGTGCTGGCTCAGTCTGCGAGGTCTGCATGGCTGCGCTTCAGTCCCTCATGGGGAGGGCAGCCCCAGACGGGAGTACTGTGAGGGGGGAAGTGGGGGGCTGGACGCAGCTCCAGAGGGAACAAAAAGGGGGAAGTGGGGCTGCCAACATCGCTTCCTGGGGAGAGACTTTCAGCCACCCACATCACTGCTGCTCCCTTCAAAGAGGCCACCCTTCCCCCACCCACCTTAGGCCCCTACTTTCCTTCCCCCAATCCACCCACAGAACCACCCAGTGCCCAGGAGCGCCCCACAGAGGGAAGGGGAGGAGGGCCGTACCCCACTGCACGGTGATGGGCGTCTCCAGGCTGGCGTGCTCCACCTGGCAGGCGTAGACGTCTCTGCGCTGGGGGGTGTCCTCCAGCATCACCTGGGTCTGGTACGTCCAGTCCCCATTGTGCAGCTCCTCCCCGTAGAAGACCCCCTCCGTCGCCCGTCGCCCGTTCTTCAGCCAGCGGACCTCGATCTCCCGGGGGTAGAAGCTGGCCGCAGTGCAGAGCAGCAGGGTGCGGGGGGAGAGGGGGTCGTCCTTGGTGGGGGAGATGGTGACCGCGGGCTGGACTGGAGGAGAGGAGGGGGAGGTGTGAGCGGCTTGAGGAGAGTGGGGAGGGAAGAGGAAGAGTAGAGAGGGATAGGGAAGAGGAGGGGGACCCCCGGGGTAGAGCGAGGGGTGGAGAAGGGGGAGGGGGAGTCATCTCCCTCTCCCAAAACAGTGTATTCCCAGGAAGCTGATGGGGGCAGTCGTGGGAGGGGGAACCAGAAAATGCTGAGCCCCAAAACAGGGAGCCAGCCTAGAAACAAGCGATGTTTGGTTGAACTAACACGATGGAGGCAGAAAGAGGCCGGAGGAAAACCCAAGTCTGAATGCCTTTGCGGAAGCAGATAAATCTATTATCATGTATTCCAATTCCAGAGGAACGAAAACAGCATCTGAATTACACAAGAACTGAAACAGAAACCCTGATTCAGAATTTTAAAAGGAAAAGCCCCAGGGTATGAGGGTTTTGCAGTGCATCTCTGCTGGACATGTGAGGCTGAAGTGGCTCCGCATCACTAAAAAATGTTCAATTAAGGGGAGATGAAGCAACTGCACCTCGGAAATTAGTGAGAGGAGTAGCTATTCCAAAATCACGGTTTGATTGATGGGTCACCACCTTCCATGAATCAACCAATCAGATTGCAAGATTGTTGACCACTGTCCTGCGATTCATTTTAATATATGATAGTTATGAAAATTCATGTATTTTAGCCCAAAGATTGGGCACTTTTACAATGAAAGACAGGCGAAAATATGAAAGCTTATGTCAGTTAGAAAAAGTGGAAACCTATTTCCCTATGTGGAGCAATTATGAAAATATGAAGAAATTTTGGAGAAGGGTTTTTAAGACGACTAGCAAGAAATTGAACTTTAAAACTGAAGCAGGTCCTAAAATTCATTGTTGTTAATATTTTACAAATAGAAATCGAAATAGACCATCAAATATTAATAATAAATTTAGCAACATCAGCAAAAATTATAACAGCAAAGAACAGGACGGAGAAACTATACCATTCCGTAAATGGTATAAAAAAATTTGGGGTATAGCTGTTAATGCTAAGATGAAATAGGATTTTGCTGAGAAACAGGACTGAGAGAGAATGATTTTAATGCTCTATGGATTTTGTTTACTGAATACGTATTAATGCAAGGGAAGGGTATTAAACCTTCGGCTGATTCAGTGAATGCAGTTCTGGATGGAAGGGGGGATTCCTGAAGGGGCAGAGAGTGAAAGCTACAAGCGAAGAAGAGGAAAGAGACAGAGGCACAAATATTCTGCAGCCACGGTCCCGGGGGCAGGATGCACAGCTTGTGCTTTGTTCTTAATATAATGGGGGGGGGGGGGG
>NW_025335566.1:22447-23400 GCF_004798865.1 Varanus komodoensis | reverse complement strand
GGGGGGGGGGGGCTATAATTTCTGTTGTTTTTTTTTCCCTTTCAATTTTATGATGTATTTTATATTTATACACTCCTTCATGGATCACGGCCTTGTCGTGGCGAAGGGGCCTGCGTAGCTCAATGAAGCTGTGAGCCGTGCCACGCAGGGCCACCCAAGACGGACAGGTCACAGCAAGGAGCTTTGACAAAGCGTGATCCACTGGAGAAGGAAATGGCAACCCACTCCAGTATCTTGCCATGAAAACCCCACGGACAGCACCAAAGGGCGAAAAGATATGACGCCGGAAGATGAGCCCCTCAGGTCGGAAGGTGATACAATCTCCAAAATGACAGAATGATCTCAGTTCGAATCCAAGGCAAACCAGTCAACATCACCATAGTCCAAGGCTATGCCCCACCTCTTGTGCTGAAGAGGCTGAAGCTGACTGGTGCTACGGAGGCCTACAACACCTTCCAGAATTAACTCCCAAAAATGATGTCCTATTCATCATGGGGGATTGGAATACTAAAGTAGGAAGCCAAAAGATAACTGGAACAACAGGCAAGTTTGGCCTTGGAGTACAAAATGAAGCAGGGCACAGACAGGTAGGATTTTGTCAAGAGAATACGATGGTCATAGCAAACACTCTTTTCCAACAACCCAAGAGACGACTCTACACATGGACATCACCAGACGGTCAACACAGAAATCAGATTGACTATGTGCTCTGCAGCCAAAGATGGAGAAGCTCTATTCAGTCAGGAAAAACTAGACCAGGAGCTGACTGTGGCTCAGATCATGAGCTTCCGGTTGCGAAATTTAGGCTCAATTTGAAGAAGGTTGGGAAAAGCACTAGGCCACTCAGGTATGACCTAAATCATCCCTGAGGAATATACAGTAGAGGTGAAAAATAGATTTAAGATGTAGATCTGATAGACAGAGTCCCTGGAGAACTATGGACGGAGGTTCGC
>NW_025335566.1:19214-20638 GCF_004798865.1 Varanus komodoensis | reverse complement strand
AGTTAACCTGAGGGATTCACTTCCGCAACAGGCAGAGGGGGCTTGAAAGGGGATCAGGCGAGTTCAGGCAAGAGCAGATGGCCATCCCAGGGTGCTGGTCCTCATGGCCACATGCTACCCTCAGAGCATCAGGAACACCAGCTGCCGGGGAAGATGGGTGCTGTTGCACTCCTGCAGTGCTTGTGAGTTCCTCAGGGGAGCAGACCAGGTCTCCAGGACTCGCCCGTCACACACCAGCTGATCCGACTTGTGAAAAGTTCTACCACCAGCCTTCCCAATGGGCTTCCCTCCGGATCTCTTGGCCTGTAACCCCCACCATGCTATGCCTGGCAGGACTTCAACAGGTCAAGATGCCCCTCCGCACTGGAGGGATAAATACCTTGCGTCCCAGTTGAACTTCTGCCTGACATCATGGATGTTGGAAGGATTCTTGCCAAAGAACTCTTGGAGGACGCGAGCCTGGGGCAAACATTCCTCCAGAGGGGCTGCAGGGGAAGGAGGGCAGGGGCAGCTTCTCCCCACTCTCACCCCCCCATCACTCCAGCCACAAGCTTCTTTGGGGGGCTCCTTCCCCTTCAGCAGTAGCATCTTGTCCAGCAAGGAGATCAGGGAGGAGGAACGCTTCCCCTGTTGAACTTCCACCTGCCGCGTAGCTGCGGAAGCCCCAGACACAGACGTCCTCTCCCTGCATCCCATCCCTCCTCTCCTCCCCGTCAAAGCATCCGGGGAGCAGCCAATTCACCCCCTGGGAAAGCACCCCAAGGCCTGGATGGGGGCCACCTTCCCAGGCTCTCTGAGCACCCATGGAATGGCAAAGGGGGCACCCCTCAGGTCCACCCCACTCCCAAAACCCTTGCCCCCCTACCAGGGACCCACAGTTTCATCCTCAGGGCAAAGGAGGGGAAGCAGGAGGCAGCGAGGGAGACAAGGGAGAGGCGCAGGGACGCCGCGAAAGGCACCGCAGGCTGGAATTCGGGGCTGCCACGGACCGGCCATCCTGGGGGCTTCGTTCAGGGGGTCACCAGAGGTCGGAGACACCCAAACAGCCCATATTTTCGGGGAGGACAGAGAGGGTCCCTCCCTCCCCTACAAGCAGCCCCCTCCTCACCTGGGGGCTCCTGCCTCCCTCCCACTCCAGGGACCAGGGGTGGCCCCAGCAGAAGCACCAGCATCGCTGGAAGGATCCAGGCAGGCCCCATGGCTGCTGCTGCCCCACAAGTGGACGATGGGAAATGCTGCCTGAGCCCCAGAAGTGACTTTTTCTTTTAATTAGTGGGGGGGGGGCAAAGTCCATGGGAAGGTGCAGAAAAGCACCAATGAGAATTTTCCCTTGTCCAGCATCACCAGTCTCCGGGCAGAGGGAGCCCAGATGTGCCCCTGTGAAGGAGATTGGTTTTGGCTGCGAAGGAGGCAGCGCAAGCCCC
>NW_025335566.1:15937-18635 GCF_004798865.1 Varanus komodoensis | reverse complement strand
GTCTTCCTGGGATGGATCCAGACTGTGGTGCACCAAGGAGGCCAAACTCTTGGGGCTGGGTGCACACGGAAAGGGCAGCCACGCTGCTCCGTGAGGCCGAGTCCCTCCGTGGGTCGGGTGGGGTGCCGTGGCAGGGGAGGGGCTCAGACTGGGGGGACGCACGCCAGGAGACCCCAGAGCCCACCGGCTCCCATGTCTTGCCTCTCCCATGGGAAAGGGGGATTCCCTGCATTCCTGCCTGGCCAGACCGAGGGCTGCACCTGCCGGAAACCGGCATTTGGCAACGGGCTCTCCGAGGTCTGGCTTCAAACGTTCAATGTCCGCAATTCCACAATTAGCCTTCATTTTCCAGACTTGAGCTGGAAGAGAAAAAGCCAAGACGGCCGGCGGGAATAGAGGGGCCCTGCGTCCTCTGAGGTCCCCGTTTCACAGAGCGGCAGCCTCCTCCCTGAAGTGCTAGATGTCCACTTGCAGGGAGTTAACTGGCTCTGGCGCAGGTGCAGAGCCCGCCTGCGGTGAAGGGGGCCCCCTGGACTCAGGGTGGGGAAGAGTACGGGGGTCTTTGCAATTGCCCCTGCTCCCCCCGCCCCACAGGCATGCTTGTCTCCCACAAATGCCCCCCCCATCCCTGCATTCCCAGCCTTCTCCCTGCAGGGCAGGACCGCTGGGCCCAGAGGCTCCACTCCGCTGGCAGCAGGGGGAACGCAGCCGGGCGCTCGGGTTTCGCTTCCTCACGCAGGAGCCAGAGTCGGCGTTTGGGGAAGCGCAACGGAGGACTGGCCAGAGCCGGGGGGGGGGGGGCGGCAAAGCCCAGGAGGGGGTGCAGAAAAGCACCAATCAGGATTTTCCCTTGTGCAGCGTCACCAGTCTCCAGGCAGAGGGAGCCCGGATTTGCCCCTACGATGGAGATGGGTTTTGGCTGCGAAGGGGAAAGCCCAAGCTCCGTGTTTATGGGGGGGGGGGGGGGGTGAAGCAAGACCCCCGCCGCCGAGCTCCTCCCCCTGCCGGGCTGGCTGGGACCTTGTCAGAGACGTGAACCCAGGGCCACTTGCATCCATGGCAGGTGCTGGTCCCTTCCCCCTTTCTCCCCAAAAGAGGGCACCCATCTGAAGCTCCGTGGGGGGCCAGTTTGAGCTAGGACTGTAGCCCTCCAAAACAGATGGCAGCTCGTCTGTTTGGATGCTCCTCGGGAGCAGAGGCTTCCTCCACCCGGAGGATGGAGCGGCTGCAGCGCCTCAGGCGTCTTCTCTGGTTTGCTGCTTGACCCTGACAGGTTCCCCAGGAGGATCCATTTTGTTCCGGGAAGCAGCATGAGGCGCCATCTTGGAGGCGTTCTTGGACTTGGGCTCCCTCTCCACCATGGCCAGCACGATGGGAGGTGCAATCCAGCGCAGTCCAGGGGGTCCCGAGTCTCCCACTCGACCTGAGCTAGCGAGACAGCCAAGAGCTGGCTGCACATGGGCGCAGGAACACAGCTGAGTCGGGCACACAGGTACGCAAGGAGGATGTTGGAGGGGAAGCCAGGGGGACCCAGAGGGGCACCGTGTGGAGGGCAGCCCCTGCTCAGAGGCCGAGGGGGCCTGGCCCCAGGGAGGCGGCCGCACGTCCTCTCACAGATGGGTGGTGGCCACCCGCGACAACCCCCGGGGCCGGCACATGCGGAGGCCCTGGCCTGGGTCAATCGGGGACCAACTGGTTTGCCTCTCTGCCAGGCCAGGATGTCCGCACAGCTCCCCACCAGCACCTGTTGCTGAGGCACCCCTCTTCCCCCGGCTGGTTTCCTTCTCTGCCCAGCACTCCCTCCCAGACGTGGGTATCGGGAATGCAACCGTGCGGGTGCTCCTGGCCGTCTCTCCAGCAATGCATCATGATGCTCTGTGGTCTTTTCTAGTTCTCCCCTTGCGGCCTTCCGAGACTCCATCTTCTTCGAATTTCTTGGCCTCAGCCTCCCTCTGAACTGATGACTCAGCCAAGGAAGTGGAATCTTTAATTTCAGGTGTTCGTTGTTGACATTAATGTTGTTCCTGTGTTCAATTTTGGATATAATATTTAGAAAAGTGGCAAAAGCTGTGGGAAAGAAATATCAAGGTAACATTAGCAAATTCGTATAAAGAAAACTTGTATAAAATGTTTTATGGATGGTATCTGTCTCCAAACAGATTAGCTGTTTCCAAATATGTCAAAAGGATGTTGGAAATGTAAACATAAATTGGGTACTTTTTATCGTATGTGGTGGACTTGTGATAATGTGAAAAAGTACTGGATTAAAATACATTAATGGCTCGAGGAAATGTTACAAAACTCCTTAGCTTTTAAACCTGAAGTTTTTTTATTAGGCATTATACCGGAGGACATTAGTAAACAAGAAATATTTTTGATTTTACATGTAATCACTGCTCGGGGATTGCATTCGCTCAACACTGGAAAAGTGAAGAACTGCCCACCGATGCACTGATGGGAGAGCCCCCCAGATCCCCGGGGAGTTGGTTCCCCTGTCACACTGCCTGACCCTGAGGCAACCTGTCCCTGCTGCATTTCATCCTGCTGCGCTCAGCCCGGGCTTCAACCCAGACAGTTCTTTTCGCTTCTGTCTTCCGGGGAACTAGCTCCCCCTCCCCATTTGGGGTCACTGGGAAATTTGAGCAGCATTTGGATCAGGGCTGCTCTGGAGGCGGAACCAGGACACCGCCGTGGTCGC
>NW_025335566.1:0-15750 GCF_004798865.1 Varanus komodoensis | reverse complement strand
GAGGGGCGGCCCAGCACCTGCTCCCCGCCTGCCCCTGGCTGCGCTTGGCCCCTGCGCTCTCCTGGCTTGCCGCGCTGCCTCCGCCAGGCAGGTCCCCTGCAGACCGTGGCTCAGCTCCTGCGCCTTGCCGGCCCCTTCCATGGACCCTGCCTCAGCGTTCCTGCACTTCCACCTGCCTTCCTCTGCTTGGCCCTCTGAGCATACGCAGAAGGAGCATCATTTCGCTACCCCGGAGATCTGGCAAAAGCAGGAAAGGACAAGTCTGTTTGCCAGAGTTTCACTGCCATGCATTGCAAAGGGGAAAACCACAGCCTTGACTATACACACTTTTGTTGGCAGGGTGATGTCTCCGCTTTTTAGTATGCTGTCTAGATTTGCCATAGCTTTCCTTCCCAGGAGCAAGCTTCTTTTAATTTCTTGGATGCAGTCCCCATCTGCGGTGATCTTGGAGCCCAGGAAAATTAAATCTGTCACTACCTCCATTTCTTCCCCATCTGTTTGCCAGGAAGTGAAAGGACTGGATGCCATGATCTTAGTTTTCTAGAAGGTGGTGCTTGGGAATTATTGGTTGGCTTCTCAGTTTATCCACATGGCTTTGGTTTTGTCCCCTGTGGTATTCACCATCCAATAGTTCCCCTCCCTCTCTGGTAGTTCTCTGTCCACATGCTGCTGGAGCCCAGCTTGTAGGATTTTGAGCATAACTTTGCTAGTGTGTGAAATGAGTGCAATGGTGCGTTAGTTTGAACATTCTTTGGCATTGCCCTTCATTGGGATCGGAATGCAAACTGACCTTTTCCAATCCTGTGGCCACTGTGGAGTTTTCCAAATTTGCTGGCATATTCAGCATAGCACTTTTACTTGCATCTTTTAGAATTTTGAATATTGTTGCCTCCACCTGTTTTGTTGTTGCTCAGACTTTCTAAGTCCCATTTGACTTCACATTCCAGGACGTCTGGCTCGAGCTCTGTGACCACCCCATCGTGGTTATCAGGGATGTTAAGCTCTTTCTTGTATAGTTCTTCTGTGTAATCTTGCCACCTCTTCTTAATCTCTTCCGCCTCTGTTAGATCCCTGCCATTTTGGTCCTTTATCATGCCCATCTTTACATGAATCCTTCCCTTCATATATCCAATTTTCTTGAAGAGATCACTGGTCCTCCCTATTCTATTGTTTTCTTCTATTTCTTTGCACTGTTCATTGAAGAAGGCATTCTTATCTCTTCAAGCTATTCTCTGGAATTCTGCAGTCAATTGGGTGTATCTTTCCTTTTCTCTCTTGCCTTTCGCTTCCCTTCTTTCCTCAGCTATTTGTAAAGCTTCCTCAGACAGCCATTTTGCTTTCTTGCATTTCTTTTTCTTTGGGATGGTTTTAGATGCTCCCTCTTGTACAATGCTGCGAACCTCCGTCCATAGTTCTTCAGGCACTCTGTGTATCAGATCTAATTCCTTAAACCTATTAGTCACCTCTACAGTATATTCATCAGGGGTATGATTTAGGTTATACCTGAGTGGCCTAGTGCTTTTCCCTACTTTCTTCAATTTAAGCCTAAATTTTGCGACAAGAAGCTCATGATCTGAGCCACAGTCAGCCCCTGGTCTAGTTTTCACTGACTGTATAGAGCTTCTCCATCTTTGGCTGCTGAGCACATAGTCAATCTGATTTCTGGGTTGACCGTCTGGTGATGTCCATGTGTAGAGTCATCTCTTGGGTTGTTGGAAAAGAGCCTTTGCTATGACCAGCGTGTCCTCTTGGTAAAATTCTGCAAGCCTGTGCCCTTCTTCATTTTGTACTCCAAGCCCAAACATGCCTGTTATTCCGGTTACCTTTTGGCTTCCTACTTTAGCATTCCAATCCCCCATAATGATAAGGACATCATTTTTTGGAGTTAATTCTAGAAGGTGTTGTAGGCCTTCATAGAACCGGTCAACTTCAGCCTCTTCAGCACCAGTGGTTGGGGCATAGACTTGGACTACTGTGATGCTGAATGGTTTGCCTTGGATTCAAACTGTGATCATTCTGTCATTTTGGAGATTGCATCCCAGTACTGCTTTTCCTACTCTTTTATTGACTATGAAGGCTACTCCATTTCTTGTGAGGGATTCTTGCCCACAGTAGTATACCTGATGGTCATCTGAATTCAATTCACCCCTTCCTGTCCATTTAAGTTCACTGATTCTTGCTCGTCTGGCCCTTTTCTGCTAGTTTTCCCACCGGGAGACCATGGGACACTTTGCCAGCAGCCCTGCTGGTCGGGATGGACTGGGACCGCACCGTTCCCACCGTCCACCAGGGAGGCCAGCACTCTCATCGGGCTGACTGGTCTGCCTCATGGAACTCCCATCAGGCTGACTGGTCTGCGGTTCCCAGGCACACCTTCTCCCTTCTTGAGGATGGGGACAGCACTGGCCTCCTCCAGCCACCTGGCTCTCCCCGTCCTCCAGGACCTCTCAGGGACGAGAGACAGCGGTTCTGGGAGCCCTGCCTCCAGCTCCTTTGTGAGTCTGGGATGGAGCCCGGGAGATTTGGACTCGTTCAGCCCAGGGAGACGATCCTGGACAACTTGCCCCCAATCCTGAGGGGCCGTCCTGCTCCCTCAGCTGGAGCTTCCCCTTCTCCAGGAAGGGCAAAGATCCTCTTCAGAGAAGACTGAGCTCGATTAGGAAAGCTGCTCTTCTGCCTTTTCGTGGCCTCTGTCCTTGTTTCGCCCTCCACATGGAGCTGCTGGACCACCCTTTCTTTCCGCTTTTACTATGGACGGGGATGTGGGAAGGGCTTGCATTTGGGACACCAGAACAGGTGCCACAGGTACAGGATGGGGGTTGAGCAGCTGGAGAGCGGTGCTTGTGAAGGGGATCCCACGGTCCTCGTGAACAGCAGGCTGAGCGTGAGCCAGCAGTGTGCCATGGCTGTTACGGGGGTGAAAGTCCCCTTGGATGCACAGCCAGAGGCGTGGCATCCAGATGCAGGGAGCTGTTGATGCCGCTGAACACGACTCGGGTGCACCCACACTTGGAGTGCTGCGTCCAGTTCTGGGCTCCACATTACAGCAGAGAAATAGCCGGGAGAGCATCGGTTCAGTGCAGGGCCACAAGGACGGAAGCTGAGCTTGGAGGGGTGTCTTATGAGGGGAGATGGAGGGAACGGCGTCTGTTCAGCCTGAAGAGGGGATCTTTGAGCGACTTGCAAGTTGATGAGGGGATGTCATGTGGAGCAGGGTCAGGATCAGATCACACGCCGGACTTTGGGCAATGAATTGAGGTGGCTGACCTTCGCTGCCAGACAGTGAGGCAACTTCCCGGACAGTGGGCCAGTATTTATTGCCGGGCAGTGTGGCAGGCTGGCAACATTCATTTGTCCAAGTACCTCTTTCCCCCCTTTTTGCCATCCTGCCCAACTGCCGGGTGTAACATGACATTGCACGTATCAGAGACACACAGTCAGGTTCACAGGCAGGGGAAAGACTGTGACTCGGCCCACTGCAGACCCATGGCGTGGGGGGTCTGCAGGGGTGGCCATCACATGAGTACTCGGCATGATTGGTTGGATGAGACGCATGAGGCCTGGGATATAGCGAGGCAGGAGGAGGATGTGCAGGACAAACAGCCTCCTTTTCCAGCAGGCCCACCAAAAAGGCTACCCCATCAGGGCGTGCGTAGAACTGTGGCGCTTTTACTAACTCATCTCCATCTGGCCAATTACTTTTGGGGTGTTTTGGGGTGCTGCAATTGGCAACAGTTTTTATCAAAGATGGATTTCTCTTGATGGGAGACGGGTTACTAAGCCTTCGCAGCTTTGCCTCGAGGGCGCAGACTGCAGGTGCAGGGGAGGGCCATTTGAGTAGAGAAACATAGAAGCAGAGAAGCAGAGCGAGCCAGAAGGGGCCTCCTGGGCCAGCCAGTCTGACCCCCGGCTCCAGCTGGCTCCGCTCACGACACGCCTACATGTGCATGTCCAATCAAGACTAGACTGAATAATACTGAAGAGTCCCAGGCCCACACTCCGAGCCATGACACCAGCCTCAGTCAGTTTCCAGCCGTTACTTGACTTAAGGCACTGAGACTTCTGGGACCTTCCTCTGCCAAATGCCCCGACCTCCAGGGGTGCAGCCCCCTGCCACAAATGGGCCAAGGGGAACCGCACCTCACTCCAGATGCCTCATTCTCACTTGTCCAGGAAGGGGGAGAAGAGCTGCCCCTCCAACTAGGGCAGAACGGCCTCTCCAGCCATCGGCGCCATGGCCTCCCCTCGGCACATCCCAGCTGCTCGACCGCATGTGCCTGGGTGCCGCCAGATCTTCCCTGCGGCATCCCAGAGCCTCTTTGCTGAGAGTTTTCCCACTGCAGGCAAAAGATGCTTTTCCTCCTGGAACCAGCTCAGCCCTTGCAAGCACCTCACGGTCTGGTTCACGGGCTCTGCTCGGAATCCTCCTTGCTTTGCATTTTTATAGGTTTGTGAGAGCACGATGTGAGCAGGAAAAACTCCTTAATTGGATGCATGGTAATGAATGGAGGAAACGGGATTGCTCCCCACTCCTCCCATGCACCCCCGTTGACATAGATCCCTAAAGATACTCATTGACACGCTTCTCAGGCCTCCTCATATTTGCCAGTTAGAGGAAATGTGCAGCACTCAGAGTTCAGGATGGCCAGAAGCGGGCGTCATGGCCGAAAGGGACATGCTGTGTGTAGACCGTGTGTGTCCGGGACCCCCACTGCTTCTGGACCCTTCAGGGAACGGCATCGGCCCTGTTGCCACCCCAACCATCAGGTCGTGTGGTGTGGCAAGGGGTCAGACAGGATCCTCCCTGAGGCTCAGAATGAACCATTCCCCTTCCAGGCAGAGCTCTGTGAAGCTCCCCATCTTGTGCCGGGTGCCAGGTCGGCCTGGGCCACGTCCAGCCTCCTGCTTCTGGTGGAGGACAGCACGGTTCAGGCTCTGCCTCCCTGGTCTGACCATTTGGGGAGGGTCCGTCCTCCATCCTGAGAGCCCCTCTGCTCTATCACAAGAGCTTGTCCAATCCCACAGGATCCGACTGCGGGGCGTTTGTGACCTCACAGACCTGCTCAGCCAATGGCGCAACAGGGCTTGCTCACATGGGCCATGGCCACTTCTAAGGGAAACAGCCAACTGTCCAGGAGGAAACTGATCACACGGGTCAAGAGGTTCGAGGACGGAGGGATGGACAGGAAAAAGGAATTTTTGAAATGCAGCAGCTAGGCCAGGTTTGGGTGGGACAGACTCACATCAATCGTTCCCGGGAAGGAGGATGACTCCAGCAGAAGGGACCGTCCAGGGGCCATGCAGAGGATGCAAGGCTGAGATAGCACCAAAAGATGTCCTATTTGGGGGGGGGGGGGTTCTCAGCCTAAAGGAAGCAAAGCCGAGGACGGTCCCCTTCCTCCTTTTTGTCCTCGAGTCTCCCTGCCCCCCTCCCCTTCTTGATCCTGCCATAAGAACACCTTGTAGAACCAAATACATAAGAAATTTCATGTCAACCTTTATCCAAGCACCTAGTCCCTAGGAAAAAGTCTGTCTTGGGAACCCTATTTACCATCCCCTTGTGCCACTCGGGACAGATATCTGGCGTCCTTCATGTGGGTCACAAGAACCCGCCTGTCCGCTCAGAAATCCCTGAGTATTCTGGCATGTCGCTGAGTGTGTAAGGATATTATGTGTAGCTGCTCCCACAATTGTGTTGTGCTGGTTTTGTTTCAAGATTGGGTTTAAATGTGATTTTAAGTATGGTAGGAGAATGGAACACAACAGATAAGGTAAGCCCACGCTGTACCATCCAGGGAGAGAATGGAATGGGATGAGAGGGCAAGTGTCCATGAAAAGGACCAGCACGATCTGGGTGCCAGCCCTGCCCAGAGGAGTTCACTGTTCAATCCAGACAGACTACGCTGATAGAGTCAACTCTAAGGTGTAAATGACTGGGATTTCCAGCCCCCGTCTGTGACAGGGCAGCGCTGCAACTGGCCACCCACAGTCCCGATGGATCACCGAGAGGGTCTATTGTCTGTGAGTATGAGTGTTGCATGAATGTGAGCGTGAATGAGGACGCATGATATTGTTGCTGACGATTGCTGAACTTGTATTCTTATACTTCTCTATTCTTTATATTATAGAATTAATGCTACATGCATAGTGTCTAAAACCAGATCTGGCGTTCAGTCTCTCTGTGAGAAGGGCTTTCCTTGGAAAGCTGATAGTCTCCCCTTTACTGAATCAAGAACCGCTTTATTACGGTCAGATACATTGGCTTCACGAACAGGATCATAAAAGAGACTTTGTCTTCAGGAATACCAGCCTGTGGAAGAGACGACTGAACGAAAACCAAAATGGAGGGACGCCTTCAGCTGACGGGAATTTTTCGATCTTGCCTCTAACTAAGGTAGTTGTAAAACATAGCGAATGTCCTAGGCTATTAGGAATAAAAAGTTTGGACTGAACAGAAAGACATTTTTGAATTTTGGATAAGGAAATTAAGAGATTATTCAGAATTTTGGGACCATTTTGGATCTTGATACGAATAATGGCACACTTTGACAAAGAGCAAGGAAAGTTAGGATATGGCAGACAAACCTCCCTTCCAGATTAAGAAGGGACAGGTGATAGACTTCAAAGAACAACTATCCCAGGATTTGGGGATAGAAGCCAGGGACTGGCTGGTTGGAATGAGAGGAAAAGCAGTGACTAATGCTAAGTAACGAGCTGCTTATGCAGTGGCAGACAAATACATGATCTCGGAACTAAGAAACCCATGTGAAAGGGTAAAGGAGGGTATGTTTGAAAGTGCAGGACTGTGTTTTGGGGGAGCAAATATTGAAGATACAGTGAAAAAGTCAAGGATGATAATTCTGCTACTGCATGGTATTCTAGAAGCAACATAGAGAGTTTGGAAGGAAGAATGTGCCAAAGGAGAAAGGATGAATGACTTGGGAATGAAAATACATGATTGCACAGAGAATGGATGCAAATAAAGGACAGATTGTGAGACATGAAGAACAATAGGATCTTAATAGAAGAGACAGAACACTTAGAAGAATACATGGAGCAGATTAATGAGCTGGAGATTAAAAACCAAGCCTTACAGGAAGTATGTATAAGAGGGAAGCCAAAACCAGTGAAGGTGGGAGCCCACCATGGACCTGTGGAGTCCGACAGAAGGCTGCCTCGAGCCCCAGTCTCTGGAAATGCGCAAGGCAGAGATACTGAAGGAAGATGACAAGAATGATGGTGGGCACAGGGGGGTGCCAGGTGTCTTTGCCTCCCCCTCCCTCCCCCATCCTCCCATGGCTATTGTAGGGACACGCACAGGAGCAGCGGGATTCCCAAGCACACTGCTGCGTGTGTGTTGGAGCTTCTGCCAGAGCCCGGGAGCCAAGATGCAGCAATCTGTCCACGTTTGGCACAAGATGGATTCCCTGAGCATTGTAGGGCAGGGGAGGGGGGTGCAGCTGGTGGCTTGGCCCATTTCCCAGCGAACGCCCTTTCCTCCCCCATGTGGCCATTCATCTCCATGGCCCCCCCCAGAGGAAGAAATGGCCCTCTGGAGGAAATGCAGGGCACACAGCAAAGCCTGGCAAGGATCGCTGCACAAATTCCAAGCTTCGGGCACATGGAGGTGCCTCGAGTGGGGAAGCCCAAAGAAGGTCGTCCGATGCCCTGCTTGGTTGGGATCAGTATATTCTCCTTCGTGTTCAAGTCTCAACACAACAATGTGGCATTTTGAGGAGGAAGGTGCAGCCCAGGAAACCAGGGCCGGAGACCAAGATGGAGAAGAGCTGCACGGCCACCATGTACTTGCCGCTCGTGCTCAGGAATGTGGGCGTGAAGGACACCCAGACGCTGCAGAAGACCAGCATGCTGAAGGTGATCAGCTTGGCCTTGTTGAAGGCTCCGCGCAGCTCCCTGGCTAGGAAGGCCACCATGAAGCAGACGGCCTCCAAGAAGCCCATGTAGCTGAGGGTGGCCGAGAACAAGACCAGAGAGCCTTCGTTGCACTGCAGCACCATCCTCCAAGCCTGGGAGTGCATGTTGGAGTCCAGGAAGTGGGGAGAAGTGGGGAAGTACTGCCTCCTCTCTGCCCTCACCGCCACAGCTTAAGCTTGATCATGAGTGTGTGTAACTTGTCAGGAGAGGGGTGCCGGCTAAAGCTGCCTCTTCCTTGATGTTCCATCGAGAGCAAAACAAGAAGGATGGTGCACTCTTTACACCTGCACCCGCTCGCTTCCTGCAGCGCCTTGGCCAGACCTGCTCTGGATCCCTCTTGTCACTATGGCAACAAACAGCATCGCCCCAGCCAGTTGCTCCCGTCTCCGCTCTCCATTTGCACTGGCCCGCCTGCCAGCGACTGCCTCGCCAGCTTTCCTCCAAACACATGTGTTTCGGCGTTCTTTCCTCTCTTCCATCCTTCTCACTCCCTCACCCTCTCCCTCCTCCTCCCCGTCTCCTTCCTCTGCCTCTCCTTTATACGCCCTCCTCCTGCACCACTACACCCAGCCCAGTTGCTCCTGCCTCCGTCCACAATCCCGTACAGCTGTGTGCTCCCTCGCGTCTCCTGGCTGTTGTCTTCTCACACGTTGCTCTCCCCACACAGATTCCCAGCCTTGCTGTGCTATCTTCAGCCCTGCTGTGGAAGGCCCCAGGAAAAGGGGTGAGCCCGTCTGCCTCCTCACAGGGTGTAAGTGTGTTCAGTCAGATTCGTCCGGAGATTTCCTCCACCTGTGCTCTAATCGTCTCCCAGCCTGCTCCATCACCTGCAACTCAGGTGTATACCAACATCCTGGGTCTCCTGAACACCAGGTTCAAGAAGATCTCTGTCAGCTCAGGAAGGGACTCTGCTGGGCAGGAGTGTGCGCGCCACACCAGCAAAGCCCCTAATCTTTCTCAACTGCCCAACACAAGATGCAAATACTCTAGGCCGGGTCTTGAAGTAAGAGGAAGCCTTGTGAGGGGATAGAGGCTTGGTAAACCAGGGCGACCCCCCTCCCCTTCCCTCTGGGTGTGGCCGGTGTTGCATGAGGTACCCAGATGGCATAATTGTGAGAGGGGAACATATCCTCCTTCTCCCACCCAGGTCTTGGTAATATATGCCAGGTCAGCCCCCTCGTCTAGGGTCGGGGCAGCAAGGAGTGCCAGGCAGAGCTCAGCTCTGGTTTCCCTCATAAAGATTGGCCATTTCATTGACATGTTTTCCTTCTGCTGATCAGCATCTCCCCCACAGGTCCTGTGCGGAAGGTGAGGATAATTTGGGGCAGGCTTGATGACCTCTGCAGCCCCATTTCCCTCCCAAGGGGAACACTCCTGCTGGGCTCAGCTGAAGAGGAGGGTGCGGGGCAAGGGAGGCCCTCACAGCTTCATCCTCTCCAGGAAGGGATTCACTTGTCACTTGTCAATTTCCATGGGCACCCCAATTTCCCCAGAGGACATGCAGGACTCCCAGATGCAGTGGGGGGGGGGGCAGTGCGGAAGGATGCAAAAGACAAGCAGAGCGGCCTTTGGACAGCGCCAGACCCCACTCCATGCGCTCCACCTGCAGCACTGACCAGCAGCCTCTCCACGTGGTCCCAGGCTGGAGAGGACATATGGCATGCCCAGCAGGGGCTCCACCACCATGGTGCAGCCCCTCTCTGAACAGAACATCCTTCATTTCATCATGTCATCAAAGTGTATTTTCTGATCATTCTCCATTCAAACAAAAGTGGAAATTATTGATGCCAAGACAGCCTGCAGGTGTGAGCAAAGATTTCAGGACTCCAAGCCCCAAAATTGCACCAGCTCTGGGAGAAGCAGAAGCTGGCCTGGAGCGACTCACAGCGCCGTTCATTCAGGGGACAACTGTTGGGTCCAGTGGGTGAGGAAGGGAATGTGGCCTCTCTTACACTTAATCAGGAACCTGGGACTCCGCAGCATGAATCCCAACCAAGCCAAAAAGTCTGGCTCTTTGGCGAAATCCATTGAAAATGGGCAGGTGTGTTGTGAGCGCCTGACAGGATCAGTCCACCCCATCACCCCCCTCCCACCCAAGCAAGAGCAGGCAGAAAATCAGGGAATGTCCAGCTGGTCTTTGCGGGAGCGGTTCCAGCTGCGGTTCTCCTCCTCGTGCCGATCCGCAGCTTTCCAGCCCCTTCACCTTCGCATCTCCCAAGGACAGAATCGACAAGCTGAGTTCCAGCAGGAAGAATGGAAGTATCTTCCTTTACCCCGTGCCCTGGTGGACTAGCCGACGAGTGCTGCAGGGAAGGGGTGGGAAAGGAGGCAAGGAAATTGCAAAGGAATGAAAAAGCGGAGAAGGAGAATGCATGCTTGGAACATGCGGGAAGGAGAGAGGGTGGGGCGGTTGACTTTCTACAGCTCTCCTTACAGCTCTCAGGCCACCCCAAGGAACCTTCTGCTGCCCCCCAGGGCCAGACATACCTCTGCCAAGGTGCAGAAAGCGCCCCAAGACACCAGGGGCCTCCCTTCAGACACGGTTCCCCCACTCTGGACAAGGATCATTGGAAAGGCAGGAAAGAAATGGGGAGGAGCAACTGGGGAGGACACAGGGAGAGGCCATGCCTGCAGATTACTGGACGGGAGACGCTGGGGAGAGGGAGAGAGAAAGAGAGAGAGACAGTGTTAAAGGCACGGAGGGAGGGGCTGATTCCTGAGCACCAAAGCAACACCCTCCCCTCCTGGACCCGGAACGGCTCCTCAAAAAAAAGTTGCCAAACTCTTTCCTTGGCTCAGCAAAATTCCCCATTTTTGCAAAATACAAACTGCCTTCCCAGGAAAGCTTCTGGACTGAGATGACCACGGATTTGCAGGGACGATTAAGCCAAGCCCCAAATGGAGTCCTTCTGGTCTACAGGGTAACAGGTCTGGCCTTCAGTGAACATGGGGACCCCCATCCTGTGTCTCTCGATGCCTCCAAGAACTGGTGTGGGATCTCTGCACGGCCCAATTTAGATTTGGGGAGGGACCATTGGAGCCTCCCTTCCATAGAAACAGAAAACACTGAATCCCAGCATCCCAGAAGCAGCATCTCTGAGGGGTATGGAAATGCATCTCATTCCCTGATCCTGCCCCCCAAATACTCTAATGCCCCCTTTACCTTGCTTACTCCGCAGGTAGCGGGAGAGCCCCACGGCCACAAAGACCACGCCCAGCAGGGCGCCCACGACCCCCCGTCCACACTTTGCTCCGGGCAGACTCGGACGTCCGTGGCTCTGGGGAAAGAGGGGGCGAACTCATGCAAGAGCCGGACCAGGGCCAGGTGAAGCCTCTCAGCCACAAAAATTGACACGAGGGGGCCATTCTGTGCACAACACATGCGTAGGGTGACCTTCTGGCACCACAGCGGATCGCTCAGGCCCCAGCCCCATCACTAAGGTCTGCAGGGCTGAGTTCATGTTTCCATCCCTCATGGGCCGGACAGTCACAGACTGGAACATATGGAGGAGTCACTTGGGGGGCTGGACTCAGCTCCAGAGGGAACCAAAATGGGGGAAGTAGGGCTGCCAACATCTCTTCCTTGGGGGAGAGCTTCTGCCACCCCCAATCTCTGCTGCTCCCTCCAAAAAGAGGCCACCCTTCCCCTGCCCACCTGAGGCCCCTCCTTTCCTTCCCCCAGCCCACCCACAGACTGACCCAGTGCCCAGGAGTGCCCCACAAAGGGAAAGGGGGAGGAGGGCCGTACCCCACTGCACGGTGATGGGCGTCTGCAGGCTGGCGTGCTCCACCTGGCAGGCGTAGACGTCTCCGCGCTGGGGGGTGTCCTCCAGCATCACCTGGGTCTGGTAGGTCCAGTCCCCGTTGTGCAGCTGCTCCCCGTAGAAGACCCCCTCCGTCGCCCGTCGCCCGTTCTTCAGCCAGCGGACCTCGATCTCCCGGGGGTAGAAGCTGGCCGCGGTGCAGAGCAGCAGGGTGCGGGGGGAGAGGGGGTCGTCCTTGGTGGGGGAGATGGTGACCGCGGGCTGGACTGGGGGAGAGGAGGGGGTGGTGTGAGACATGAGAGGAAAGCAGGTGGCGAGGGAAGAGGAAGAGCAGAGAGCGATGGGTAACGGGAGGGGGACCCCCGGGGCAGAGCGACGGGTGGAGAATGGGGAGGGGGAGTAAATTATCTCCCTCTTCCAAAGCAGGGTCTTCCCATGAAGCTGATGGGGGCAGTCGTAGGGGCTGTGGGGAGTTGTAGTGAAGGGAGGAGGCCTGATCTGCCCTTGTTGAGGGAGGGGCACCAGAAAATGCTAAGCACCAAAAGGGGGAGCGGAAGAGAAAGGCCCCTATCTCCCCTCCCCAATTCCCATGTTTCTCCCCAAGGCAACCCCTCCTCCCTCCGTCCTGCCCCCAGTTTGGTCTCTTGTGTGGTTTGGGGGCTTTCTGTATGCTCTGACCCTCCCATTTACGGGGCACCTTAATTTCCCCCTAATCTGTTCAAGAGAATTTCTGCCAAGCAGCCCCTCCACGAGGGTCCCAACCTGTGCTGCTCATCCCTTCATCCAGCAGAAAGCGGGGAAGGAACAGGCGGGACGGCTCTCCTGGGCTTGGGACTAACCAGCAGGGAAGGCCCAGTGGGCAAACTGGCCGCTATGGGAATTCTGGGGGGGAAGTGACCGTGTCACACCTGGACTCCTGATTCTAAAGGAGTAAAAGACACGTGTAGCCAAACGCGTACCCTGGGCTTACAGGAAGATGATTTCATCAAACTCTGAGCAATGCTAAGTCCAGTCTCATGACAAGCAACTGTACAGGGGAATGACGTCCAAGATGAGTGAGAATTTAAAAAAGGAAATTCCAGAGGCACAATCACAAGCAATTCTGACCAAAAAAAGGGTAGCATTAAAAAGAAGGCCATGTGGGCTTATGGATGATCTCAAAAAAAAAAAAAAAAAACCCGACATGCACCGGAAGTGGAGGAAGGAGAAATCATGGAGGAGCGGAAGGGCCCGAACATGAAGCAAGGATTTCCTGGGGGGGACGCGGCTTGCTGGGGGAGAGAGGGCAGCGTGGCCAGATCCTGCACCCCACACATCCCACAGCTAATGCTGACATGAGAGTCAAGCCCACATAGAAACAAGCAATGTTTGGATGAACGAAAACGATGGAGGCAGAAAGAGGCTGGAGGAAAAGCCAGGTCTGGACGCCTTTGCGGAAGCAGAGAAATCCATTATCATTTATTCCAATTCCAGAGGAACAGAAACAGCATCTCAGTTCCACGAGAACTGAAAGGCAAACCCTGATGCAGATTTTAAAAGGAAAAGCCCCAGGATTTGAGGGTTTTACTGTAAGGCATGTGAGGCTGAAGTGGTTCTGCATCACTCAAAAATGTTCAATTAAAGGGAGATGAAGCACCTGCTTCTCGGAAATTAGTGAGAAGATTACCTATTCTGGACTCAGAGTTTCATTGGTGGGGCACCGCCTTCCCTGTATCGACCAATCAGCTTGCCATATTGTTGTCAACTGTCATGCGATTTATTTTGATATATCATGGTAATGAAAATTACTGTATTTTAGCCCAAAGATTGGGCACTTTCATAATGAAATACAGGTAAACATTGGAAAAATTATGTCAGTTAGAATTATGGAAACTTTTACACATGAGTGTGGCATTGGTATCCAATGCCAGTCAAATTATTTTGTATGGATAATCAATATCTGAGTTCATGTTGGAGATGTGGGGAAAAAATGGGCACTTATTTCCCTAAGTGGTGGGATTGTGGAAATATTAAGAAATTTTGGAGAAAGGTTTTTAAGATTAGCAACCTATTGAACTTGACAATTGAAGCAGATCCTAAAAAGCAGTATTGCTAATATTTTACAAATAGAAATGCAAACAGAATAATAAAAAATAATAATAAAATTGGCAACGTAAGCAAAAATGATAACAAAAAAATAGGAAGGAGAAACCAGATCTTCATTGAATGGAATAAAGAAATCTGGAATATGGCTGTTAATGCAAAGATGAAATGGGATTAGGGTGAAAAACAGGACTGAGAAAGAATGATTTTAATGCTCTGTGGATTTTGTGTATTGAATACGTACTAATGCAAGGGAAGGGTATTAAACCTTTGGCTGATTCAGTGAATGCAGTTCTGGGTGGAAGGGGGTATTCCGGAAAGGACAGAGAGTGAAAGCTACAAGCAAAGAAGAGGAAGGAAGTGAAGGTATAAATATTAAACAGCCACGGTCCAATGGCAGGATGCACAGGTTGTGTTTTGTTCTTTATATACGGGGGGGGGGGGTAATTTCTGTTGGTTTTTTTCCTTTCAATGTTATGATGTATTTTATATTTTTATTGCTTTCTAGCAGCTTATTATAAATAATTATTTTTATTTTAAATTATATATATAAATTCATGAGAATATAGTCAGAAGCCATAATGTAGAGAGTTAAACATTTTGTTTGAGTCTAAACAGAAAATGTAAGAGGATGATACAGCTGATCGTTTGGAATGGAAATACACAGTTGAACTTATGAAAGTGATAAATATGGGTGAGATGCTTATTAAGCTCATAAAATATATTGTTTGGAGATGTGTAGTCAGTATTAACGATTACTGGAGTGGATTCTGAAAAATTCAGGAAGGGCAATCATGTGTCAGCATTGATATGTGACTTTCCCATAGAACCTCTGGCAGATGGGCTCAGAAAAATGCTAATACAGATAAAAGCTAAACAACATAACATTAATTTGTACAGAGATGATAGGCTTGTTTTTTTGAAAGAAATAAAAAGAAAAGACTAGAGCCTCTAAAAAACTTAGAAATATTGAGGGGCTATAGAGATTAAACTTAATTATGAAAAATGTAAATTATAGTGTATAAATATCTCTACAGAAGAACAAAAAGGAATTCAAGTAAGGTATAATACATACCCTTGTTCGTTTACAAAAAATACAAGAATACATTTAAGTTTGTGAAGGGAAAAGGAAGAAATGGCTCAACTGGAACTCATTTCCGTCAAGCAAGCATGAAATATTCAAACTTCATATATTGCCAAAACTGCATAGTTTTATTTCTCAAATTTCCTCTGTTTCCAGATGATTTTAAAAACATCGTGTGCAAAATGGGAAAGGTTCCATTTCCGAGCAGTCATCGTTCCAAATTCGAGAAGACTCAGCCCTCCCACCGGACGGGGCGGCCGCCGGGCGTGGAGGCTCCAGCGGTGCCCGCGCGGCCTGGGAGGCGAGGTCGGAGGGGCGCCCTCCCCGCCGCTTCCCCACCAGCATCTTCCAGAAACGCCACCGAAGGCGTCCCGCCCCCTTGCAGTGAAGCGCTCCAAAGGGGGCGAGGACGTGGGTCCCCCCGCCCCCGGTCCCCCGCGTGCCCCTTCGGGGGCCCCCAGGTGCGCCTGCCGGAGGGACACGCGCCCCCCTGCCAGAGGGCGGCCCGCGCAGACACGGCACAGGCGCCCCCGCAGGGCTGCGGGCCCCGCACTCGCACTGGGGCGCCTTGGGGGAGGAAGGGACGTCGCGCTCCGCCGGGACCCACTCACCGCGCCGCCCGTGCGCGAAGGGACCGTAGATCTCGTAGTTGTGCCGGCAGAAGCGCTGCACGGAGGCCCGGTAGTAGTCGAGCACCTCCTTGCGGCTGTTCCAGGACTGGACGTCGGGCTCCCCCAGCGGCGTCACGGCCACGAACCGGCCCACGTCGCTGTCGAAGTGGTCGATCTCCTGCCCGCCATAGAAGTCCCTCTGCAGGAAGCGCACCTGCGCCCGCCCCGTCGCGTTGGAGAAGCGGCACTCGAACTTCCACTGGGCCAGGAACCG
>NW_025335565.1:137227-150767 GCF_004798865.1 Varanus komodoensis | reverse complement strand
CGCCGCTTGCCGAGGTTGACTGGCTGGCCCAGCCAACCCGCCACAAGGAGGGACTCCCTGGAGAAGAGCCTAATGCTGGGAACGATAGATGGCAAAAGAAGAAGGGGACGGCAGAGGATGAGGTGGATAGATGGAGTCACTGAAGCAGTTGGTGTGAGCTTAAGTGGACTCTGGGAGATGGTGGATGATAAGAAGGCCTGGAGGAATGTTGTCCATGGGGTCCCGATGGGTCGGACATGACTTCGCAACTAACAACAATCTTCTAAGCCAATCAGAAATAATTTTAACAATAATATAGAAAATATCACTAATTGCTTTACTGATATGTCAATTTAGTAAATTCTTGATAGTTCAGGTCAGCAGGTTTGTCTGTTTAAACATGCAAATGTGTCTGATGGAGGAACCATTCAGGAAAACCAGTTTGACAACTACACTGCAGCAACTCAGTTGAGCTAGAAGATGATTAAATTCTTTCAGAAACAGAAGAATGTCTTTGCCTCAGCAGTTTGAACACTGGCATTAGCCCTAAAGCAGCTTCTAAGTCCAGCGACGAATCCCATCTTCTTGAGGGAACAGCAGTGCTAAACAGGGACCTGGCTTGGGATTCTGCTTTCTGATAAAGAGGCACAGGTTTGATTTTATAACACAAAGGCACATATAAACAACTTTTTCCTCCCAGGATTTATCTAAATATTCCCAGCAGCTCTTGAGATGGATGCGCTCCATGCTTGGCTTTTAGTTTGGCAGACCCCCCCGCCCCATGCAAAAGCAGCGGAAATGCAGAGCATCCAGCTGCGCTTCAGGATCCGGCTTTTCCTGCCTTCCGAAGGCCTCAGTTTCCAAGGGGGTGGGTGGGGGAGGGGGCGCTTCTCCCCTCTGGAGAGGCAGGAAAGGGAGGAGGGGGCCCCTCTGGTGCTCCTGGAAGAGAGATCGTCCTGGTGGCATCTGGGCTCAGTGGGAAGGTGGGCTGATGGGAGGGGGTGAGGGGAGGGGTGGGGAAGATGCCCTGGGGGAGAAGGAGGCTGGAAATGAGAGGGGTTGTGCGGGGGGGGGGGGGGAAGAGGGGAGATCCCACAATCTCCCCTTGGCCTTGCAGTGGGGAGAGCACCCAGCTTTGATCCCAGCTCCCTGGGTGCAAAGTGGCACAGGGTTTGCACTGCTGATCCTTCCCTCTTCGAATGGACCTCAGCTACGGGGTGTTGCAGGGCAGTGGGGCCAGGGACAGCGGGGCGATCCATGCTCAGGGCAGGAAGAGCTTGGAGTTCCTTCCACCCTGCACCACAAAAGTAAAAGCCATGCCTCAGGACCATCGGACAGGCTCTGGAGTGTGGGGTGGTGTGAAGGTGTGATTGCTGCCCATCTTCCCGCCCCACCCCATAGCTGCCAAATTGGACTGAATGGATGTGCTTCAATGTCACATTACCTACTTGATCAGAATTATTTCATTGCGCAGTTGGCTGTGCCCGATGCTGCGTATCTTCAGGAAAGCAGGACACAATGTTTTCACAACCAGGAAAGGAACACGTGAGTCACGCAGCCGGTCCCGGCTTGTGGCGCCATGCCTTGAAGCAGGGTCCGCTTTCTCCCTTTCCCATGCGGCAGGCAGGGGGGCTCACCTCAGCCCCATGTCCTGGAGGGCTCACCAGGGGATGCTCGCTGCCAAGAGATGCAGGAAAAGAGTGAAAGGGGAGGGGCAGCTGAACACACTGGACCTGCTGAGCACAGAGCAAAACTGACCCAAGAGGGGAGAATCCAGGGCAGGGCGGGAAGGCAGAACTGGGGCGACAGCGGGAAGGGGTGGGCAGGAAGCCAGGGGGAGGCAGAAGCAGGAAGAGATGTGGGGTGGGTGGTTTTTTAAGTCACTTTATCAGAAGATCATGAATGTCGGTGTGGGAAAAGTTAAAGCTAAAATTGTATAATAAACTACCAAGATGGCTTTCACCAATGGAAGCCTTTGTGTATCCAAATGTATTGAATTTTGAAAGGATCATAAGATATGATGATATTTTGGACAAGGATGGAGGCCTGAAACTAGATCAAGAAATGCAAGAACAGGGACTCAATATCTCTTGGTGGTATAAGGTGCAGATGCAATCAGGATATGCTAAAGATTGTAAAATATGGGCGTTTTAAAAAGGTTTAACAGCCTTTGATCAAGTGATGCTAAAAACAGATGAGAAAATGATTAAAAGATTATATGACTTCTTTTTGGATATAATATTGAATTAGAAAAGTGGTAAAAGCTGTGGGAGAGAAATATCAAGGTAACATTAGCAACTTCGTATAAAGAAAACTTGTATAAAATGTTTTATAGATGATCTTTGTCACCAAATAGATTAGCTAAGATGTTTCCATCCATTCAAATGGATGTTGGAAATGTAAACATAAATTGGGTACTTTTTATCTTATGTTGTGGACTTGCGATAATGTGGAAAAGTATTGGATTAAAATACATAAATGGCTTGAGAAAATGTTACAAAAATCCTGAGCTTCTAATCCTGAAGTTTTTTTTATTAGGCATTATACTGGAGGACATTAGTAAACAAGAAATGTATTTGATTTTACATGTGATCACTGCAGTGAGAATTGCATTCGCTCAACACTGGAAAAGTGAGGAACTGCCCACAGATGAACTGATTCTAAAAAAGATCCTGGACTGTGCGGAAATGGATAGATTGACTTTATCACTGAAGGAGAAAGAAGATACTGACTTCCATCAAACTTGGGATTTTTTGTATTATTGGCTGGAGAAACAGGACTTGGCTTAGATTTAAAGATGTCTTTAAGTTATTATAAATGGATTTGAATATGACTATAGAATGTGAAAGGATATGTATTAGGGGGCTGACCCAGTATGTCCGATGTATTTGATGACTGATGTTTGCAGTATTAGTTTAAAATCTTAATAAAATCTTTAAAAAAGAGAGAGATGTGGGGGGGTGGGAGGGAGAGGAGAGGAGAGGGAGAGGCCCTCCACCTTCCGTTGCACCGGGAGTGTGCCTGGGACTTGGCCCGGCTCCCCGGGTGCGAAGCGTCGCGGCGTTTTCTCGGCACAATCCCGCTCTTCTCTCAGGGAGGCGCACCTGGCCCTGAGCTGGAGCGAGGCCTGTCGAGGCCCGGGCGGAGGATGCCAAATTCAGCTCCGAGCTGCCTGGATAGGAGCGGTCGCGGATTGGAGGGAGGCTGAGGACACATCAAAGCAAGCGTTTTTCCACAACGCGTCTGGAACTGGAATTGGCTGCCTCGGAAGCGGTGCTGCCCCCCTCTCCCCCGATTTGCATGGCTTTCGGGGGGAATGAAGAGATCCAATGGGGAGGAGGCTCGGCCAGTTCCGAGGCTTGGGCGGGGACGGGGGTCCTGCGCCCGCCCTTCGTGGGGATCCCGTGGGCTGCTTTGCCCCCGTGTGGCCGGAAGGATGGACTGCGCCGGCCTCTGGTCCGATCCAGCAGGACCTCTTGCTCTGTGCCTGGCGTGGCGCAGCGCTTGGGCTGCTGGTCTTTGGCCCCTTCCTCTGGTTCTCTGCATCCCCGTTGGCACCAGGCGCAGAGGAATCTGCGGACCGTGGGGTTTTGAGGCTCCGTTACTGCAGGCAGATGCGCTCTGAGCTTTGGTTGCAGTTCGGAAGACCTCCCCGCGCAAAAGCGGAGGAAATGCGGCGCATTCTGCTGCGAATCCCGGATCCGGCTTTTCCTACCCTCCCCGAGGCAGTAGTTCCGGGGGGGGGGTGCAGGAGGGGCTGGAAACGGGCTATCGGGAGACCGCAAAGTCGAGCCTGCCCCCGTGGTGGCTGGAGCGGGACCGGCTTCATGGGATCCGCGAGGCGGCAGGAAGGTGGGCTCGTGGGGGGAGGGAGGGGAAGGCTCCAGAGTGGAGTGGAGGCGGAGCATTGGAGGGGGTGGCGGGAGGGAAAGACGAGAGGAGAGCCCCCCTTTCGGTGTTGCACCAAGCAGAGCGCCCGGCTCTGATTGCGACTTCACGGGTGCAAAGCGCCAGAGCTCCTGCCTTGCACGATGTTCCCCGCTCGGGAGCCCTTCCCGGAGAGGCCTCGAGTCCCGGGATGTTCTGGGGCAGCGGGGGGTGGGCCTTGCATGGGGCAGGGGGCGGGATGGGGGCGGGGCTGCTTCGCTCCCCAGAGCTGCAGCGAGCCGAGGGTCCTTTCCTGGCCTTCAGCTTCGGAGGCGCTTCTCCTGGCGGAGCGGAGGATGGGGGGGGGGCGAGGGGGGCGCGGCGGGAATCGGGCGGGCGCAGCTTTGCTGGGGGCGGGGCGGGGATCCCGCCTCGCCTCTCTCTCCCCGCGCCCCCTCGGCTTCACTCCCGGATCAGCCTGGCTCCCCAGTCGCCGCCGCCCCGCTCAGGGCAGCAGCGGGTAGTGCAGGCCGGAGACTTGGGGCTGGGTGGGAGAGGAGAGGATAGGAGGACCGGAGAAACCTTTCTCCTCCTTTTCTGGGGGTCTCGACAGGGCCCAGAAGGAGGCCTGCGAAACCCCTCGCTCACCTGCAGCCCTCCCTGGTGCATACAATGCGAGTAATCCACACCCATCCCCTGTATTGCAAAGGAGAGACGCAGACGATTTCCCTGCAGGCTTCCGAGGAAAAGAGGCTCTTGCATGTGGGTCGGGACCATCCCTCGCCTGGGATCTGGGGGGCCTTGGAGAGTTACGCTCGGCTGTGTGCTGTCCGGCTTATGCAGCCCCAGAGGTACACTGGCCCCCTTTCTCCTATGCACCTTCCTTACATCTCCCTGCCCAGAAATCTGCACTGCAGGTGGGGGGGGGGCAGCTGTGGGCTACCTGGCAGATAGAGCACTTCCCCGTGGCCTGTTCTTCCCCCTCCACTGCTCCTGCCATGGATATTGCTGGGGAGGGGCAAGCATGGAAGGGCTTCCCCCTGCCGTGAGGGCCTGCACTTTCACATTTGCTGTGGCTTCCCTGCCTCCTGACATCTCTTTGCCCCCATAATGCAAACCCAGGTGCCTTTCCACTGGGTGAAAAGCGGATCTCCGGGAGCTGCCTGGAGAGAACAGCCAGCCCTGGGTCCAGTATTCCCAGGATTGCTCCGTTCTTTTAGCCCAGAGAATGTAGCCATCCCTGGAGGGGCTTTCAAACCCTGGGGTCCCAGGAGCAAAAAAGCCAAGGAGCTGGGGATTTATTTTATTTTATTATTTATTTATTTTTCGATTTATACCCTGCCTTTTTCCTACAAAGGGCTCAAGGCAGCTTACATCTCCTCCTCCATCTTATCCCCACAACAACAACGCTGTGAGGTAGGTTGGGCTGATAGTTTGTGACTGGCCCAAAGTCACCCAGTTGGCTCCATGGCTGAGCGGGGACTAAAACCCAGATCGCCTGAGTCCCAGTCCCACGCTCTTCACCACTGCACCACACTGGCTCTGATAATGGGTTATCAGATGGAAAACACTGGGATGGAACACTTCTTGGAAACTCAGGGAAGCCGGTCTCTCTGCAATTTGAGTTCCAGCTCACACAAGTTCAGCTCCCCATGAGCATGACTATTCAGCGTCTTTACTGTGCCAGACAGAGTGTGGCTTTTCACTGTGATGTTTTACCCTCAGGAGAACAAACCATGAAAACTACTTCTGCTTCTCCCCCACTCCCCTCTCCGCATCCTGTGGAATTGACTGTCTCAGCCTGACAACATCTTCATTTTTCTTTTATTCATAAGACTGGTAGGACAGGCAGAGTTGTGGGCATTGGTCTGTCCTTTCGATCAAAGAAGGGTGTTTGAGGTGAGGAGAGAGACCTCCCAACACCACAGGGAATGGAGGAAGCAGTCCAGGTTAAGGAAAAGAGGGAAAACAGCCCGAGAAGGGGAAAGGGCTCATTGTGGGGTCAAATCGAACAATTCATCTGCACCTCTTGTTTAGATTAGTCATCCAGCCAACAATGAACATTTCAGCAGGGAATCAGTAGGCATTACAAAGCCCAGGGAGGGGAAAAGCCATATAAAAAGAGCCCCCATGGAAAGAAGTTCAGAGCAAGTGGGAGCCTATTTCCGAATGAGAGACCCCAAATGCTGTTGATGCCATAAATGCAGGAAGAACTTTGGCTTGAACAACTGTCCTCAATGCCATGGAAGAACCTACATGGATAAGAAGCCATAGGACTCCCGGGACTGCCTCTTTTTCCCTTCTCCTGTGCAAGGGTGGGGGACGGGGTGAGGGAGACCTGGGCAGCATCCAACCAGGCTCATCTTTGGCCCCAAGCATGAGGCTGGGCCTGCTACTACTCCGAGCAAAGGTGTCTTTAACTCCAGGAACCATGGAGAAGGTCTGTCTGGACTTTCTCTGCTCAAGCTTGACTCACCCTTCCCTTGCAGGGTTAGCAGCAGAATGCTGGTGTGTGTTTCTCCTTTTGGACCAGCCGTGCTCTGGCCTCCCTCACAACTCAGAGCATGCCCAGTTCTCTCAGTCTCTCCTCATAGGGCAGTGTTTCCAAGCGCTGGACAATTTGGTTGCCTTCCTCTGGACCCTTTCTGCTCTTTTTGCATCTTTCTTAAATCTTGGTGCCCAGACCTGGTCACAGTATTCTAGAAGGGGTCTGACTAGTGAGGAGTGTTGGGAAATACTGCTTCTCATGATTTGTAAGTAATTCCTCTACTAGTGCATTCCTTCCACTCTATACGACTCTGGTGCACCTGCAACTGGAATATTGGGCTCAGTTTTGGGCTCCTCATTACAGGAAGGATATAGCCAGGTTGGAGACAGTGCAGCGCAGGGCCACAAGGTTGGTGGCTGGTTTGCAGGGGATGCCGTATGAGGCGAGACTGAGGGAACTGGGTCTTTTCAGCCTGGAGAAGAGGCGACTCAGAGGGGATCTGTTGGTGACATACAGGTACGTGAGGTGTGTCACATGGAAATGGGTAGAGATATGTTCTCCCCTGCAGAGGAAGGCAGGACATGCTCCAATGGAGCAAAGCTCAGGGAACCAAGCTTCAATTTGGATGCCCGGAAGTACTTCCTGACAGTTAGGACCCCGAGGGTTTGGAATGCGCTTCCACGAGAGGTCGTTGAGGCCCCATCGGTGAGGGTATCCAAGGATAGGCTGGACGTCCACATGCTGGGCATGTTGTGAGCAGAGTCGGCTGGAGCCAGGGGTCAGACTAGATGGCCCGGGAAGCCCCTTCTGACTCGCTCTGTTTCTATGTTTCTATGCATCCCAAAATAGCATTTGCCCTTTTTGTAGCTGCATAGCAATGTTGGCTCTTATTTAGCCTGTTGTCCACAAGAGCTCCACAGTCTTTTTCTCATTCAGTTCTGTTGAGCCACATATTCCTACCTTGTATCAATGAATTCAATTTCTTTTTCCTTATTGGCACTTGTCCTTATTGAATCTCATTCTGATGCTTTCAGCCCAGCATTCAAGATTATCAAGATCGCCCTGGATCTTCATTCTGTCCTATAGGGTGTACATTATTCTAGCCAATTTTGTTTTGTCTGCAAATGTGATCATCTGGATCTCTCTCTCATTCTCTCTCTCTTTTATACCACTGAATAGCCAAACCTGTTAACTTAGAAGGTGAGAGTGATAAATCAGTTCCAGCCACAACACTGTGTAATTTGTTCTGAAAAATAACCCAGCTCTACTAGGTCCAGATCTCTTATAGGAGGGGATTTTGGAGTATCTATATGTTTTGATATCTATATATGTAACCCCCCACCACAAAACAGTTAAACCCCCATGCCCAAAATTACACCTTTGGTGTCCTTCCCGATCCTCCCATTTGTTTCCTTTCCGGGAAAATGAAGGGGGTGGGCTCTGTATTATTCCCCCCCCCCAATTCCTCTCCTTTTGTCAGCCAATGTGCGTTTCTTCTCCCTCTGATACTGCGGGGGCACTGCCGGCTCCCCCACGACCATCTTGGAGGGTTCTGGTTCAACGGATGGTCCTCCTGTAGGGCTTTTCATGCGCACAGAAACTTTGGGATCCCCTTTGCGTCCATGAATGCGTCCAATCCCCCTTTCAGGTGATCCAAATGGGTGGCCATTGTCAGAATCCCGGAATCTCAATTTGAGAAGAGGGAATAAAACTCGGGTTTGTGGGAAAGACCAAGCATCCAGACCATCTGAGGCTTTATTGTTTTACCCAGGTTCCCCGCAGGTCCATACTCACGATAATGCATTACCATGCAGGCAGAGTGAACTCTGCTGCAAAACTTCAACACAACTAAAGAGTTTTTGTACACTCCCAGTCACATACAGGTACAGGGCAATTGATGACAGAATGCAGAGATTACAATAAGATTCTGAGGCCATCGCATACAGAACAGATAATAAATGTCAGTCAATCACACAGTAACAATGAGATTACAGTATTTCTAATTGCCTGTATTGACACTTTAGTTCAGTAGCTTGAACCCATCTCCAGGTCTGCTTAAGACATGTAAATTCAAGCTACTAGAAACTAATCATGAACTCAAGACTCTTATCTACTCTAGACATTCTGAATTGGCCAGGGCACATGGAGCTTCTGGCCTATCAAAAGATACTTCCTTGTAAACTGAATTCCAACAATGACTATTTACAATGTATATTTGGACTGAATGGCCTGTCTACTGTAGCCCACAGCTAAAAGTGAGAGAAAGGAGTGGGGGAATGCCATTTTAAACAGTGACAGCTTGGTTTTGAGGAGACAGGATTTGATCCCACAATGCAAAAAAAAGCACACAGAAGTAATGCTTTTCAGACAGGATTCATCCAAATTTTCCCAACACCATCCGCACTTCTCGTGGTGCACGCACACAGCCAAACAATGCCACAACCAACCTTCTGCCTCCCTCTACCATCTACTATTTATTGAAAGACAATTATTTATTTTATTTATTTATTAAAACATTTTTATGCCGCCCCATTCGCCGAAGCCTCGGGGCGGCTTACAATTGCAATGGCATGGTTGGCAGTTCCTTGAAGGACTGCAAGATGGAGGATGCAGTCCTTTGTGGTTAAGCGTGCAGGACCAGGACTTTTCTCCAGGCATTCATAATCAACACAGCCTACCTCACAGGGTTGTTGTGGGGATAAAACGGAGGTACGAATGTTATGTAATACTCTTATTAATGAGGAAAGGATCCGTGTCTCCTTGTCAGAGGGGAATATAACCTTTGTTTGGCGGGGTCCACGCGTCTAAATTCCCTTCCTGGGGACTGAAAAGATCAACAGGACCCGCAATTGCCCCACCCCTCTAAAACAAAGAAAGGCTCGTGCTTCTCTAGGATCCGGCGACTGGCTCATCCCCCTCCCCTCCCCTCCCCTCCCCTCCCCCTCTGTTTGCAAACCCAGCCATGGGCATTTCTTAGCATTCCGACTTAGCGTCGTCACTTCCGGTTCCCCCGCGACTCTTTGGAGACCGTCATCGCCGTGCGACCGACCGGAGGCACCATAGGGAGAAGGTGGCATCGCAGCCCGTCCGGGTCGGCTGGCGCCCAAGCGGAGCCGGACGTCGAGGCTGCGCGGGGTGCCGTTCGTGCTTCTCCGTGGACTGCGGAACCTCCGCTTGGGCTTTGGCCTCCTCGCGAGTTGGCCCGGCCGGGCGCCCAGGTGAAAGCTTTGTGGGGAGAGGGGAGAAGGGGCAGGGCCCCCCCAAGGGCGTGCCGACTTGCGGGGCTGGCACTGCCCGGGGGCGCCCGGCTGCGGGAGGAGGGCGCCCCGGGCGACCAGAGGCTGCGGCGCGCTTGGCATCCCGCGTGGAGTTCTGGCCGCCCCCCCCCACCCGAGAAGGGCTCCGGAGAGGTGGGGGCTTGGATCCGGACGGGGTGACGCCGCTTCCTTTCGGGGAGGGGGTGATCGTGGAGGCGGCGGCGAGGGCAGCGCGTTCCCCAAGGAAGATCAGGCCCAGATCGGTGCGCAGAAGCCCCGCTGGGGAATCCCGAGGGCTTCGCCCCTCTGCCAGGAATCCCTCGGCCTCGTTTTCCCGGCTCTGGGCGGAAAAGAAGTGCCCCGATCGGCGTTTCCCGCCCTGCCGCCAGCCGGGGGCGCCCCATGAACCCGCTCGTTCGCTTGCGATCCGAGGTTCGCTTACGTGCACCCCCGGGGCAAGCGCGGACTCTACCGCAAGCAGCCGCCAGAGGCCGTGCCCCTCCGGGATCGCGGTGCGATGTGCTGTTTGCAAAAGATGCGCGGAGACGCCGCGCTTGTTCCTCCCTCGAGTTGTGGGTCCAGACGTTGCCTCAAGCTGTTTCTGCGGGAGTGCGCAGATGGCGTGGCCCCAGGAAGCCCTGGGTGGGTCGACCCGCATGGAATCCCGACACGGAAACCAGTGCCTCTTGCAGGCATTCGATGGCGTCTGAAGGCGGTTCTAACGGTCTCTCAAAGACGATATGCAGTTTGTTGAGGAGGCATGAAAGGTAGCTGCAGATTAGCAGTGCTCAGAAGCCAGGGAGAAGCCTGCAGGCAGCCCTTTGGTCACGTGCTCCCTGGTGCATCCAGGGACTTGAGTGACCTGGACACCTTTCGCCCTTCTGGTTCCAAGAGGAAGAGCCAGTGTGGTGCAGGGGTGGGACTCCGGTGATCTGGGCTCGAGGACTGCTCAGCCAGGGAGCCTGCTGGGTGACTTTGGGCCGCCCCCCCACCCCACAGGGGCAATGACTCAATGAGCTTGTTTCCTTCAGAGCATTGGGCAAACCTGAGCTCACTTTCTGGGTGAGAGAAGGAGGGCATTCCTTTCCAAAGGATGTCAAGGAAGCTGGCTGGGGTGGGGCAGGGTCTGGAAAACACTGAGAGTTAAACTGGCCTTCCAGGCCTGTTTTAAAAGAACATTAACAAATCATGCACACACATTCACACAATCATCACACAGGCTGTGTGATTTGGGTTTCCTCAGTGGTAGCGCCTAGACTTTGGGACTGCTTCTCAAGAGGGCAAGGGAATTTCTTCTCTTTTCAGTCTTCTCTCAGGAAGTTAATCAAGACTGTGTTGCTCAGGCAGACCTTGGTTTATCTAGTTAAGATAACTTTGTTTAAGACCCCTAGGGCATGGAATGGGCTTCCATGGGAGGTGGCTGAGGCCCCGTTGGTGAGGGTGTTCAAGGATAGGCTAGACATGCACATGGTAGGCATGTCATGAGTGGAGCCAGCTGGAGGTGGGGGTCAGACTAGATGGGCCCAGGAAGCCCCTTCTGACTCACAGTTTCTGTATTTCTAGTTCTTTCATTGTTATACTGCCCAATAGCCGAGGTTCTCTGGGCAGGTAACAGAGCAGCTGCTTCCCTATGGAGGCTACAGAAAATGACAGTCGCAGAACCTTCCCTGTTAGAGATGAGGGTCCTCAAAGGTCATTTCGTGTCCCCCTGCTTTTAATCTCACTTTTTTATACTGCTGTCTTGTTACGCTTCTTCCCATGGTTCCAACCTCATACTTCCTCAAGGGACCCAAAATCCTTTGCTGCCCTCGGACATGTGTTTGCAGGTTTCCTCAGTTCCCTGTACGAACATGTGCTTAGACACGCTGTACTGACTACGGCACTGCACCATCCTAGAGGGGCCATTACATCACACACTCCCAAGTAGCTGCTGTGTGTTTTTGTTGTCAAAATTGCTTTGGTGAAGAGTTTATGGCATATGCTTTCACTCAAAAGTTTCATATCTTTGAAATAAATAAATGTGTGTCATCGGGAAGCAGTGAATTGCGGGTGCCTGTGGAGCTCTGGTTATACCCTTTCCTGGAAAGCTACGCTTGCTTCTCCAAGAAGCACCCTTTGCTAGTTGTGTGTACGGGTGTATGTTGCCATTTCATTTTCCTGAGAGGGCCACCATGTGTTGCGAGAGTCACGTATGGCCTTAAGACCAACCTGTATTTACGGCATAAGCTTTTGGGACTGTCCCCTAAATAGGGCAGACGGCCTGCCATGGGGTTCAGTTTGTGAAACCCTGAACCATAAAAATGTGTCAGCCTTCAAGGTTTCCTAAGCTCCTTTGCTGTAAAAATGGCTTGGACATCTGGTCCAGAGCTGTCTCCATGCCACAACTGTATCTGAAACCAGAAGGAAATGGGTCAAAGGACCACAGCTGTATTCATTCACAACAACAGCAACTTGATTGTAGGTGGCAGCCTCCATTTCCCCATTCTGTTCCTAACCAAGGGTTCCTTCTTGATCCCTGCAGGAGATGAGCCGCATTGTCCTCATTCTCAAGAGCCGGGCATGAGCTCCTCAAGAACAGCCACCCATGAAATGGAGGAAGGCAGCTTTGGGGACCGAGCAGCGTCCAGGAAGCAGGAGAAAAGCAAACCAGGGAATGGGAAGGATACCTGTTGCCTTAAACAAGCTGGTGACTTTCATCAAATTCCAGTCCAGCAGGAACATCACAGGGGAAAGGGAGATAACAGGTGCCCATCATGTGGAAAAACATTCTCTTCCAAATCAAAACTTAACTCACATCTCAGGACTCACACTGGAGAGAAACCATATAAATGCAGGGCATGTGATAAGAGCTTCAGCCACAGCACACACCTTACCTCACATCAGAGAAGCCACACGGGAGAGAAACCATATACATGCTTGGATTGTGGGAAGAGCTTCAGTCAGACTTCAATGCTCACTAAACATCAGAGAACACACACAGGGAAGAAGCCATATAAATGCTTGGAGTGTGGAAAAAGCTTTACTCAGGGGTCACATCTTACTAAACATCAGCAAATCCACACAGGAGAGAAATGTTATAAGTGTTCGGAGTGCAGCAGGAGCTTCCGTCAAAGAACACACCTGATGTCACATCAAAAAACACATACAGGAGAAAAACTATTTAATTGCTTGGAATGTGGAGAGGGTTTTTCTCAGAGTGCACTGCTGAATAAACATCAAATGATTCACAAAGGAGAAAAACCATACAAATGTTTGGAGTGTGAAAGGAGCTTCAGTCAGAACAAGCACCTTATTTCTCATCAAAGAATTCATACAGGGGAAAAACCATACAGATGCTTGGAGTGTGGAAAGAGTTTCAGTCAGAACTCAGGTCTTACCTCACATCAAAAAATACACACTGGAGAGAAACCCTATAAATGCTTGGAGTGTGGAAAGAACTTCAGTCATAGTGCACAGCTAACGCAACATCAAAGAATTCACACGGGGGAAAAACCATATGTATGTTTGGAATGTGCCAGGAGCTTCAGTACTAGCACAGGCCTCATTTCACATAAGAGAGTTCACACAGGGGAGAAACCATATAAATGCTTGGAGTGTGGAAAGAGTTTCAGTCATAGCACGTACCTTACTTTACACAAGAGAATTCACACAGGGGAAAAACCATACAAATGCTTGAAGTGTGGAAAGACCTTCAGTCAGAATGCACACCTGACTTCTCATCAGAGACTCCATACAGGAGAGAAGCCATATAAATGCTTGGAATGTGGAAGGACCTTCACTCAGAGCTCACACCTCACTTTACATAACAGAAGCCACACAGGAGAGAAACCTTATAAATGCCTGTCATGTGGAAAGAGCTTCAGTAATAGCACATACCTCACTTGCCATCAAAGAATCCATACAGGGGAAAAGCCATATACATGCTTTGAGTGTGGGAAGAGCTTCAGTC